>NW_012116766.1:441059-476598 GCF_000951035.1 Colobus angolensis palliatus
TCCTGAGACATTGCTGAAGTTGCTTATCAGCTTAAGGAGATTTTGGGCTGAGACGATGGGGTTTTCTAAATATGCAATCATGTCATCTGTAACCAGAGACAATTTGACTTCCCCTCTTCCTATTTGAATACCCATTATTCTTTCTCTTGCCTGATTGTACTGGAAAGAACTTCCAATACTATGTTAAATAGGAGTGGTGAGAGAGGGCATCCTAGTTTTGTGCCGGTTTTCAAAGGGAATGCTTTCAGCTTTTGCCCATTCAGTATGATATTGGCTGTGGGTTTGTCATAAATAGCTCTTATTGTTTTGAGATACATTCCATCAATACCTAGTTTATTGAGAATTTTTAGCATGAAGGGCTGTTGAATTTTGTCGAAGGTCTTTTCTGCATCTATTGAGATAATAATGTAGTTTTTGTCATTGGTTCTGTTTATGTGATGGGTTACGTTTATTGATTTGCCTATGTTAAACCAGTTTTGCATCCCAGGGATGAAGCTAACTTGATTGTGGTGGATAAGCTTTTTGACGTGCTGCTGGATTCAGTTTGCCAGTATTTTACTGAGGATTTTCGCATTGATGTTCATCAGGGATATTGGTCTGAAATTTCCTTTTTTTGTTGTGTCTCTGCCAGGTTTTGATATCAGGATGATGCTGGCCTCATAAAGTTAGTTAGGGAGGATTGCCTTTTTTTCTCTTGTTTAGAATAGTTTCAGATGGAATGGTACCAACTCCTCTTTGTACCTCTGATAGAATACGGCTGTGAATCAGTCTGGTCCTGAACTTTTTTTGGTTGGTAGGCTATTAATTACTGCCTCAATTTCACAACTTGTTATTCTTCTATTCAGGGATTCGACTTCTTCCTGGTTTAGAGTTGGGAGGGTGTATGTGTCCAGAAATTTATTCATTTCTTCTAGATTTTCTAGTTTACTTGCATAGAGGTGTTTATAGTGTTCTCTGATGGTAGTTTGTATTTCTGTGGGATCAGTGGTGATATCCCCTTTTTCGTTTTTTTCTGTGTCTATTTGATTCTTCTCTCTTTTCTTCTTTATTACTCTGGCTAGCTGTCTATCTAATTTGTTGGTCTTTTCAAAAAACAACTCCTGGATTCACTGATTTTTTGAAGGACTTTTCATGTCTCTATCTCCTTCAGTTCTGCTCTAATCTTAGTTACTTCTTGTCTTCTGCTAGCTTTTGAATTTGTTTGCTCTTGCTTCTCTAGTTCTTTTAAATGTGATGTTAAGGTGTTGACTTTAGATCTTTCCTGCTTTCTCTTGTAGGCATTTAGTGCTATAAATTTCCCTCTACACACTCCTTTAAATGTGTCCCAGAGTTTCTGGTACGTGTGTCTTTGTACTCATTGGTTTCAAAGAACTTATTTATTTCTCCCTTAATTTCATTATTTACCCAGCAGCCATTCAGGAGCAGTTTGTTCAGTTTCCATGTAGTTGTGCAGTTTTGAGTGAGTTTCTTAGTTCTGAGTTCTAATTTGATTGCACTGTGGTCTGAGATACTTTGATTTCCATTCTTTTGCATTTGCTGAGGAGTGTTTTACTTCCAATTATGTGGTCAATTTTAGAGTCAGTGGGATGTGTGCTGAGAAGAACATACATTGTGTTGACTTGGGGTGGAGAGTTCTGTAGATATCTATTAGGTCTGCTTGATCCAGAGCTGAGTTCAAGTCCTCAATATCCTTGTTAATTGTCTGTCTCTTTGGTCTCTCTAATATTGACAGTGGGGTGTTAAAGTCTCCCACTATTATTGTGTGGGAGTCTAAGTCTCCTTGTAGGTCTCTAAGAACTTGCTTTATGAATCTGGATGCTCCTGTATTGGCTGCATATATATTTAGGACAGTTAGCTCTTCTTGTTGCATTGATTCCTTTACCGTTATGTAATACCCTTCTTTGTGTCTTTTGATCTTTGTTGGTTTAAAGTCTGTTTTATCAGAGACTAGGATTGCAACCCCTGCTTTTTTTTTTTTTTTTTTTTTGCTTTCCATTTGCTTGGTTGATATTCCTCCATCCCTTTATTTTAAGCCTCTTTGCACATGAGATGGGTCTCCTGAATACAGCACACCAATGGGTCTTGACACTTTATCCAATTTGCCAGTCTGTGTCTTTTAATTGGGGCATTTAGCTTGTTCACATTTAGGATTAATACTGCCATGTGTGAATTTGATCCTATCATGATGATGCTGGCTGGTTATTTTATCCATTAGTTGATGCAGTTTCTTCATAGTGTTGATGGTGTTTACAATTTGGTATGTTTTTGCAGTGGCTGGTACCAGTTGTTCCTTTCCATGTTTAGTACTTCCATCAGGAGCTCTTGTAAGGCAGGCCTGGTGGTGACAAAATCTCTCAGCATTTGCTTCTCTGTAAAGGATTGTGTTTCTCCTTCGCTTATGAAGCTCAGTTTGGCTGGATATGAAATTCTAGGTTGAAAATTCTTTTCTTTAAGAATGTTGAAAATGGCCCCCACTCTCTTCTGGCTTGTAGGGTTTCTGCTGTTAGTGTGATGGGCTTCCCTTTGTGGGTAACCTGACCTTTCTCTTTGACTGTCCTTAACATTTTTTCCTTCATTTCAACCTTGGTGAATCTGATGATCATGTGTCTTGGGGTTGCTCTTCTTGAGGAGTATCTTTGTGGTGTTCTCTGTATTTCCAGAATTTGAATGTTGGCCTGCCTTGCTAGGTTGGGGAAGTTCTCCTGGATAATATCCTGAAGAGTGTTTTCCAACCTGATTCCATTCTCCCCGTCACTTTCTGGTACACCAATCACGTAGATTTGGTCTTTTCACATAGTCCCATATTTCTTGGAGGCTTTCTTCATTCCTTTTCATTCTTTTTTCTCCAAACTTTTCTTCTTGCTTTATTTTGTAAGTTGATCTTGAATCTCTGATATCCTTGCTTCCACTTGATCAATTTAGCTATTGATACTTACGTATGTTTCATGAAGTTCTCATGCTGTGTTTTTCAGCTCCATCAGGTCATTTACATTCTTCTCTAAACTGGTTATTCCAGTTAGCAATTTGTTTAACCTTTTTTCAATGTTCTTAGCGTCCTTGCATTGGGTTAGAACATGCTCCTTTAGCTCGGAAGAGTTTGTTATTATCCACCTTCTGAAGCCTACTGTCAATTCGTCAAACTCATTATCTGTCCAGTTTTGTTCCCTTGCTGACAAGAAATTGTGATCCCTTGGAGGAGAAGAGGTGTCCTGGTTTTTGGAATTTTCAGACTTTTGTGCTGGTTTATCCCCATCTTCATGGATTTATCTATCTTTGGTCTTTGATGATGGTGTCCCTCGGATGGGGTCTCTGAGTGGACATTTTTTTGTTGATGTTGATGCTATTCTTTTCTGTTTGTTAGTTTTCCTTCTAACAGTCAGGTCTCTCTGCTGCAGGTCTGCTGGAGTTTGCTGAATTTCCACTCCAGACCCTGTTTGCCTGGGTATCACCAGCAGAGGCTGCAGAACAGCAAAGATTGCTGCCTGTTCCTTGCTCTGGAAGCTTCATCCCAGAGGTGCACTTGCCAGATACCAGCCAGAGCCCGCCTGCATGAGGTGTCTATTGACCCCTGCTGGGAGCTGTCTCCCAATCAGGAGGCCCAGGGGTCAGGGCCCCACCTGAGGAGGCAGTCTGACCCTTAGCAGAGCTCGAATGAATGCTGTGCTGGGAGATCTGCTGCTCTCTTCAAAGCCATCAGGCAGGGACGTTTAAGTCTACTGAAGCTGTGCTCACAGCCCCCACTTCCCTCAGGTGCTCTATCCCAGGGAGATGGGGGTTTTATCTATAAGCTCCTGACTGCTGCTACTGCCTTCTTTTTTTTTTTTTTTTTTCCAGAGATGCCCTGGCCAGAGGGCAGGAATCTAGAAGGGCAGTTGGGTCACAGTGGCCTTGCTGAGCTGCGGTGGGCTCCACCCATTTCTAACTTCCCGGTGGGATGGCTTTGTTTACACTGTGAGGGTAAAAATGCCTACTCAAGCCTCAGCAATGGCAGATGTCCCTCCCCCTACCAAGCTCCAGCGTCCCAGGTCGACTTCAGACTTCTGTGCTGGCTGCAGTAATTTCAAGCCAGTGGATCTTAGCTTCCTGGACTCCGTGGGGGGCGGGAGGGGGGACCCACTGAGCCAGACCACTTGGCTCTCTGGCTTCAGCGTCCTTTCCAGGGGAGTGAACTGTTCTGTCTCACTGGAATTCCAGGCGCCACAGGGCTATGAAAAAAAAGAATCGTGCAGCTAGTTCGATGTCTACCCAAATGGCTGACCAGTTTTGTGCTTGAAATTGAGGGCTCTGGTGATGAGATTGAGGGAATCTCCTGGTCTGTGGGTTGCAAAGACCATGGGAAAAGTGCAGTATGTGGGCCGGAGTGCACTGTTCCTTAAGACATAGACCCTCAAGGCTTCCCTTGGCAAGGGGAGGGAGGGAGTTCCCTGACCCCTTGTGCTTTCCTGGTGAGGCAATGCCCCACCCTGCTTTGGCTTACCTCAGTGAGCTGCATCCACTGTTCAACCAGTCCCAGTGAGATGAACCGGGTACCTCAGTTGGAAATGTAGAAATCAACCACCTTCTGTGTTGATCTCACTGGGAGTTGCAGTCCAAAGGTGTTCCTATCCAGCCATCTTGCCAGAAATCTTTTCACAATTTTTTAAAAGAAAATATGTGGGTGTCTGCCAGGCCCTGTGGCTCATGCCTGTAATCCCAGCACTTTGCGGGGCCGAGGTGGGAGGATCACTTGAGGCCAGGAGTTCCAGACCAGCCTGGTCAACATGGAGAAACCCCGTCTCTACTAAAAATACAACAATTAGCTGGGCCTGGTGGTGGGCCCCTGTAATCCCAGACATTCAGGAGTCTGAGGCATGAGAATTGCTTGAATCCCGGAGGCAGAGGTTGCAGTGAGCCGAGATCACATCACTGCACTCCAGCTAGTGCGACAAAGAGAGACTCTATCTCAAAATATAATACAATAAAACATATGGGTCAATTTAAACCAACACTTTTCATCTTGCATCAATAATTGCATTTAAACATACGTTAGGTACAGTTCATAAGGCCATATATTTTTCTAGGAATATGATCTTTACTGCAACTTGTACACGGGTATGTACATTGTGCTTTTAGGGTCTGTTTTATTAACCTATGGAATTATGCAACTCAAGTACTACCGTCAAACTCAAATTAAAATAGTTCACAAATAACTGAGAATAAATTTAGTCCCAAATATTTATCTCTAAGTTACAGATGTTTTCTTTCCTCACTTTTCTGCCTTAGATGCATTAGATTCTTTTTTTTAACATTTTAATCAGAGTTAAATAAATAAACGTTTCCATTGGGAAAATGATGGACTTTAACCAGCTGCAAACTTCACTGCATGGGTAAATTTATGTTTATTCTGTAGTAAAACAATAATGCATGGCTCTGGCCTGAATTCACAGCTAGAATTTAATCTGTTTAATAGGGCAAGTTCAGTCTGAGGTCCTTCTGTCCTTCATAAAACTGTACTCTGGCAGTTTATGATTCTAACAAACCTCCAAGAGTGAGTTACCTTTTGGTACTCAAACTGGAATATCCACAGGATTATTCAGAAAGTAATATCCCAACTGGGGGCACTTTATCTTTTTACAATGGGATATTTAATTTTACTGTGCCTTGAAATATTTGTCAAAGAAGCAAAAATGTCTTTTCAAAGAACTTTGGTTCTTTTCTCCAGTTTCCTAAGGTAATTAGTATAATAGTGCTTCAGTTTCTTTGACTGGAAAACAGAGTATATTAAAACTGTCACATGAGTTTTAAAGAGAAATCAAGGCTACATACAGGTTAATGAATTATGCTTGAATTTAGGTTTTGGGTTCTCCTCCATCCTCTTTGTTAAGTGTTTCTCAGATAGACTGAAAGTAGACTATGAACCCATAAATTAGGCATACCATCATAAAAAGGCTTCAAACGCTATTGAGCTTGCTCTATTGAATGGAAAGAGAAGGAAACTGGCCCTCTGTGGAGCACCTAATGCTGTACTATAATCTACTACAGTATTTTGTTCTCATTTTGACTATTCTATCCATCTGTGATTTTATCATATTTTGTTTCTCTATTCCTATATGGGAGGAAGTTGTGATTTCAATTACATGAATATTGTGACTCAAGAATATTCTCCTTGAGTATGTGTTAGTTTTTCTGTAAGAGTAGAAGATTCCATGCAGAACTGCTGGGTCAAAGTGTATGTACATTTTTAGGTTTTAAAAGATGCTGCTCAATTTCTCCCCAAAGGGGGCCTCCCAGTTTTTACTTGTATGAATGGCATGCAATAGTGCCCATTTTTCCACATCTCACTAACATGTGTGGCTTTGTTCAGACTTTACAGTTTTTTTTTTTTTTTTTTTGCCTGATAGGATCAAAAAAAGTTATCTCACTCTTACTTCCATTTGTCTTTCCCTGATTACTATAGAAGTTAATAACCTTTTCAATGGTCATTTATATTTTTACTTCTATCTATTACTTTTTCATTTTTGTCCATTTGTCTTTCAGGTATTTGTCTTTTCTTATCGATATGTTGTTTGTTAGATATATATCAAAAATTGTTCTTAGTCTGTAGCTTGTCCTTCAGCATTTTAATGATCTCTTGAACCATTCAGAATTTTATATTTTGTTGTGCTTTCCCATATCAAGTTTTTGTTTGTTTGTTTGTTTGTTTTTTTGAGATTGACTTTTGCTCTTGTCACCCAGGTTGGAGTGCAATGGTATGATCTCAACTCACTGCAACCTCTCCCTCCCAGGTTCAAGTGATTCTCCTGCCTCAAGCTTCCAAGTAGCTGGGATTACAGGGGCACACAACCACACCTGGCTAATTTTTGTATTTTTAGTAGAGATGGGGTTTCACAATGTTGGCCAGGCTGGTCTTGAACTCCTGACCTCCAGTGGTCTTCCTGCCTCGGCCTCCCAAATTGCTGGATCATAAGGCAGTGCCCTGTATCAAGTTTTTACATTTAAAAAAATTTTATTCCTCAGAAAAGTTTTCTCCACTCCATAGTTATGAACATAGTCTTCTACATTTTCTCCTAGTAATTTTAAAATTTTCATTTTTATGAGCTGTAAAGTTTTATTATAGTGTGAACTACTGTTTGAAATCTTTTCCTGTCCTTTGTGGTTACCAATAGTGCAAGGGTAAAGGTGGAAACAGCTCTCTGTTGAGAACAAAGTTACTAATTTTTCTAAGGTGGAGTTTAAAGAGGGCCTTCCCCTTGCTATTAGATTCCTGGTCTGATCTCAGGTACCAGTGGGACTAACTTGCTCTGATAGCCTTTACCAATGAGATATGTGAGAGAGAATTTGGAAGGAGATCGTACCTACTAGAAAGTGTTCTATATGTTTAGAAGTACAGCATTTTGTTCTCAATCTTAAACATTGTGGTCGGTGAAAGAGATGTGTCCAGTGAAATTTATATTTAAGGGTGTTTTTTATTGTCTGAAGACTGAGGAAGAGATAGCTTCTTCCTGGCTGGTCATGAAGGGAGAAGAGTGCAATATGTGTCTTTCCAAAGGTTCAATATGGAAGGGCCACACCAACGCCCTATTTTCCTGTGAGCCTTTGAATATGTGGAAGAGAACTCTAGTGGTTCCCTATGGGCAGAGCATGGAGAACAGCAGAGGGAGACCAAGGCCATGAGACTGCCCAGGTGGCCCGTCAGCCAAGCGATGGTATACCCAACCTGGAAATCCTGTTGGCGGTGAACCCCATGTAGCATATGAGTGCTACATGGAGTAAGGCTAACACTTTTGGGGTCAGAGGCGTTCATTTGTAACAGAGGCAGCCCAGGTAAAACTGAATCAGTCCTTCTGAAAACCAACCTCAAATCAGATCAGTCAGAGCACAGTTACATGAGAAGAATCTCTTATGCCTCTTCGCTGCATTTGCTACCTGGAAAGACGTCAATAAGAGCTAGTATTCGAGTTAGAGAGAGAAGTTCAAAGAAAGAAAGATACAGGAGGCAAAGGAAGCAGAGGATATCCACTTCCTCACTTCCTGATGCCAGAGACACAAATCCAGCAGCTAAGACGTGGAGTTACCAGATTCTGATTCAGGCAGTTAGGCTTTGAAATTGAGCTCTTAATAATTATGCTAACGTGTGACCCTCAGGTATGATCTCTGCTTCAGATTTCCTGCTTATACTCATTTTCAGATTAAGAATATTTCCTTTGCGTTCTAATTTGTGTATACACACTCACACATGTGCACACACACACATATACACACACATACATATCTATGATAAAGTTTAATTTATAAATTAGGCACAGTAAGACACTAACAACAGCTAAGAATAAAATAAAACAATTATAACCGTAAGCTATCATCACTGCTCTTGCACGTTGGGACAATTACTAAGGAACATAAGGGTGTTTGAACACAAGCACTTGCCGCTGGATCCAATAACCAAGATGACTACTAAGTGACTAATGGGTAGGCACAATATACAGTGTGGATCCGCTGGACAAGGGAATGATTCACATCTGGGCTGGGCAGAGCAGGATGGCATCCG
The DNA here is from genome assembly GCF_000951035.1 of Colobus angolensis palliatus. Taxonomy (NCBI): domain Eukaryota; kingdom Metazoa; phylum Chordata; class Mammalia; order Primates; family Cercopithecidae; genus Colobus; species Colobus angolensis. Next base: position 449,587 of record NW_012116766.1, read on the forward strand.
ATTTCATCACATTACCAGAAAGGCATGCAATTGGAAAGTTATACATTGTTTACTTCTGGAATTTTTAATTTAATATCTTTCAAGCTTGGTTGACTGCATGTAACAAAAACTGCAGAAAGCGAACCCACAGATGAGGAGGGGCTACTATATATATAAAGATTAATGGGTATTGACTTTTATTTGGAAAATTGGGAGCATCTATTTAGATAAAAAGTTTTCTTTCTGTAAATTTGTTAATGCAGGGAATTAAAATGATGAGTTTTCTAATACTGAATTACCCTTGTAGCCTATTTTAAATATGTCATATTATTATGCTTTTTTTTTTTTTTTTCCTTTTTTTGGGTCCAGGGGCAAGATCTAGCTCTGTCACCCAGGGTGGAACGCAGTGGTGTGATCACTGCAACCTCTGCCTCCTGAGCTCAAGTAATTCTCCCACCTTAGCTTTTCGAGTCACTGGGACTACAGGCACACAACACCATGCCCGACTAATTTTTGCATTTTTGTAGAGAAGGGGGTCTCACAAAGTTGCCCAGGCTGGTCTCCAACTTCTGCACTCAGGCAACCCACTCGCCTCAGCCTCCCAAATGCTGGGATTACAGGCGTGAACCACCACACCTGGCCACGCATTTTCTTTTAATATCTTGTTGGATTCCATTTGCTAACATATTAATGTATTATTTAGGATACTGTTGTATTCATGTTCAAAAGTGAAACTGAATTATATTTCTTTTCTTGTAGTGTTATTGTCCTTTTGTGTTATCAAGATATTGAAGGCTGTGAGATTAGTTGATTAAATTTAATATTTTTCTAAATTCTGATGTGTTTACATAAAAGGGAGACTATCTGCTTCTTTATCTTAAATCTGTCTTGAGTCTGACAACTTCTGTATAGATACGTTTTTAATGACCTGTTGAACTTTATTGTTGTTCTATTGGGTGGTTTTCTAATACTTCCTGTACCAGTTTCGATAATTTATATCATCCTGGAGAAGTTATCCAATTATGTAGATGACATGTCCAAATCCATTGGTAGAAAATTAGATGGTGCTAATTAAAATCTCATAACTTTGCAAACCTTTTTAAATTAGTAATGTCTCCCCTTTACTTACCTTATATCTAATAGTTGTATGTTCACATTTTAATTACATGTAATTGCCCTAAATTTGTCTATTTTGTTAGATTTTTTCAGATACCATCTATTATTATAATCAATTTTATTCTAGTTTTTCTGTTTTCTTACTTTATACTTTTATTAGTATTGTGTTCTTCTTCATACTTTGATTAATTTTTGTTTTTCTCTCTCTTGCCTCTTGATTACAAGATATAGTCCATTTATTTCAATCCCTTTTTAAAATTAATAGTCAAGGCTGTATACCATTCCAACTAATTATCACTTTGCAGCTACCCTACAGGTTTTGTTTGGTATTGTTTTTTTTTTTTCGATAAGCCCTAAATATTTGATTACTATTGATTTTCAGTTTTATTGCTCTGTTCAATATGTTCAGTCTGTGTGATATATTTTCAGGTTTTTTTTTTGTTTTAAGATTAATATACAGTCTTGCCAGTTTAGCTCTTAGGCCCTTGCAACACAAACTCTGTTTCAATACTTGTGTTTTACAAGGCTATGCTTTGGCCTTCATTGTTAAAACTCAATCAGTGACTCTGTCTTTTATAGATTGTTTTAAATAATTCAAAAGTTTATAATTATAGTAAATAATATATAACATAAAATTTGCCATCTTAGCCATTTTTAAGTGTGCAGTTAAGTAGTGCTGAGTATATTTATGTTGTTGTGCAACAGATCTCCAGAACTTTTCCATCTTGCAAGATTAAACTCTATACCCATTAAAAAATAACTCCACATTTTCCCCTCCCTTTAGCTGCTGGTAACCACAATTCTACTTTTTTTTCCTAGGAATCTGACTACTTTACATACCTCATGTAAGTAGAATCATACAGCATTTGTCTTTTTGTGACTGGCTTATTTCACTTAGCATAATGTCCTCAAGGTTCATCCATGTTTTACTATGTGACAGGATTTCCTTTCTTTTTAAGGTATGTATACACCACATTGAGTTTACCATTCATCCTTTGATGAACATCTAGGCTGCTTCTATTTCATATAGATTATTTAAAAACCAGCTGCATTGATTGCAATTATTTCTATGTTTTGAATTTTTCTTTTATTTTGTATTTTATCTTTATTATTCTCCTTCCCTACCTATTTTTTTCTCTTTTCTACTTCTTCATTGTATCCTAAAAATTTTAACATATTGCACTTAAACTTTTTCTCTGGCAAGTTATAAAGCTAATGTTTCAAATGAAGCTCCCAAATATCAACATGTCTTTTATGTTCCTCTGCTTCCCTTTACATCTTCCAAACAGACTTAAACCTCTCACTTTCCACGTCAATAATGTCTAGAATTAAAGGTCAAGAGTGACATATTAAAAGATATTTGAAAATATTTGAAGTTTTGCAACCCATAATTATGTAAATGTACTTATTTTTTGGTTATCATTGTTCATTATATCATTGCTTCAATCTAGTTTTATTTTTCTTCTTACTTGTTTTCATCTTTTGGTTTCTTTCAGAGAGTTTTTGAGTAATAAATATTGTGAATCCATGTATATTTGAAAATGTCATCATATGATTTTGGGTGTGCATGATAGTTTCGTTGGATATAAAATTCTAGGTTCAGTTTTCTTTTCCTTTATTAGCTATCAGTTTTAAGATTTTGCTTCATTGCTTTACTGTTTCAGTATGGCTAATCAGATGACTCACACAAATCTGATTATTGTTTCCTTTTAAGCTGTGTGTTCTGTTTCTCTTTCAATATGTAGCAAAGTATAATAAGATAGTGATGGTTAGGTGCCAAATGAATGAATGGACAACAGAAACTATGGATATATAAAAGCAAGAGAGGTCACTTCCAACGATGGTAGCCAGAAATAGTTTCATGGAAAAGATGAAGCATAGATCATACTATGGAGGATAGTACCAGGTAAATAAGAAGAAAACAATAGAGAAGACATTTCAGGCAATGGGTGAAATGTAAGCATGGCATTGAGCCAGGTATGATGAAGGAAGACAGAACAAATGAGTTTGATTGAATGAGGGATTCTAAAAGAATGATAAGAGTTAGGGTAGGAGGAGTAGGATGGAACTGGACTGTGAACAGCTTTTTGACTTCAGAATAAGGATTTGGGAATACCCAGTAGGTATGTGGAATTACTCAAGTTGCTAGAAGAAAGGATTGTCAAGATAATATTTTAGAACTATTAATCTATCAGTGATGCTGATAGTGCATTCAAGCAAAAAGATGCTAGAGTAGGGAAATATAAATATTGTCATAGATGTGGGGCTTTAGGGTCTAAACTATAATTAGTGCTAGCCATATGGACAGAGGCAAAACAAGAATCGAATGAATCTAAATCAAAGGCAATTGGCAAACAGGGAGTCCGTATTTTAAGTACAGATGCTGGCAGAACTGTTTCTAGAGTAGGAAAATCAGAATAATTAAACATATTGAGGTTGTGTCTCTAAAGGTCTAAAATAAACTTTTGACTCATGAACTTAGTAAAAAAAATTAAAGTTAGTTTTTCCCCTTTAATTATCTATTTGTCTCTATTTTTCTTAGAAACAGTGTTAGGATCTTTTGCTTGTAACTAAATATATTCCATGGATCAAAATGCTTCTTTTATACTATACCTTAGGCAGTACTTGGAGCATTTTCAGGTTTTACATTAGAACTAAATGTCATATGAAATAGTGTTGGGCTAGAAAATGTTTATCCTTTGGAAAACATGATGTTGGTATGAGTAAATATTTTTGAATAAATAAAGTATTATTAGGTATATTCTTTAAAATAAGCTAAAAGTCTCCAAAGTTAGATAAATTAACAACTTATTTTTGATACTAATTCTAAGTTTTGTAATGTCTTCCCTTTTAAAAGTTCACAGCTACCATATAGTCATAAGCATAAGAAATATTTTACCTACCCTTCCTGCTCTACAGTAATTTTACATTTCATAGATCAAATTCTCTTCTCAGATCTATTTTTTTTTTAAATAAATCCCACTGAAGATAGTGGAAATGTAGCCAGACTATCTGAGGGCAAAATTTAAAATCACATTTGCAAAGATATTGACTTTCCCCAATTCATATTTTATTGAGAATTTGGGCATTTAAATTGGTTGGAATTATCTGTAATAAAGTATTTGAACTTGATGTCACTGAGACATATTGGGAATAAAAGAAAAATAATGTTTTACTGCAAGTTGCTACTTTTCAGATTTCGACTTTCATTTCCCATGGAAAAAAACGTAAAACTGGAGAATTGAACACCTCCACATTTCCCCCTACTGAGCTTGAAAGTTGAGAAGCATTGCAATTGCATGTGAAATATTTTTACAGCATATAATAACAGTGGAGCTTCAGGAGACTGGAAGGAAAAGGGAAAGGAAATGGGGGGGAAGTAGGAAGGAATGTATGTGAAATATTGGACCCAGGAATCCAAAACAAATTAACTAAATAAATTTAAGATTAACTCATATTGTTTCATCTCTACATTCTCACTGTGTAAAAATTATTACAAAGATTTTAAAGATTACATTTTTTGGTGTTTTTAATGACCTTTTCTAAATATTAGATAACATAGTATACCCAGGCAAAATTCAAACTCATGTATACAGAATCCTACAAAGGATGCTGTTTATAGTGAATTGCCCACTCTGAGCACCATAATTTTGGTGGCAAACACAGAGGTCATTCAATTCTATTGACATTGAATTAGTTTTGGAGGAACTTTTTAAACACCTAGTGAATGATTTGTTTGAGATGATATTACCCATGCTCTCAGTGAGAGCAATTTGCACTTTATTCCACATAAAGATTTACAAATCGCTACGTGTACAATTTACTACACGGACATGTGTCTTGTCCCATGTTTCCCCATTTCCTAACCTTAAGTACAGATAAGCAATTCTGGCCCTTTGGGTCCTTTTCTGTGCCTATCATGTTTAAGTCCTTTCTTTTTCTATTTTTCCGAGATGGAGTCTCGCCCTGTCGCCCAGGCTGGAGTGCAGTGGTGTGATCTTGGCTCACTGCAAACTCCGACTCCCAAGTTCAAGCAATTCTCCTGCCTTAGCCTCCTAGGATGCTGAGATTACAGGTGCCCGCCATGACACCTGGCTAATTTTTTGTATTTTTTGTAGAAACAGACCATGTTGGCCAGGTTGGTTTCAAACTCCTGACCTCATGTGATCTGCCCGCCTCGGCCTCCGTGTTTAACACATCCTTAAAATTCTCATTTCAGGTTAAGATGTCATGTCAACTTCTACCTTCTGGAAACTTGCTAAAGAATCTGTCTTTGCTTATGAAAGAAGAATCTGTCTTTGCAAATGCAATATGTTAATGCTGAGTTTTCCCAGTTCATGCTTAGAAGGCCTTGCTTCTTTGCTGTGAGGTCTGCAAGATGTTTGTATTGCTATGCAGGACTACAGTGCTCTGTCTCAAGTCTGACTGCTCAATATCTGTGTTCTCTTATTAGTAGGTAAATGCTCTCGTGACAGAAGTGCTGTTAAAGGCTCCTTGTTACAAATAATTTCTCCCCACCCCTACGCCCAAATTTACCCTACCTCCAATTGAGCAGTAATATGGACTGCATGACACATTCTTTTTTTTTTTTTTTTTTTTTTTTGAGACGGAGTCTCACTCTGTTGCCCAGGCTAGAGTGCAGTGGCACGATCTTGGCTCACTGCAAGCTCCGCCTCCCGGGTTCAAGCCATTCTCCTGCCTCAGCCTCCGGAGTAGCTGGGACTACAGGCTCCCGCCACCGCGCCCGGCTAATTTTTTGTATTTTCAGTAGAGACGGGGTTTCACCGTGTTAGCCAGGATGGTCTCCATCTCCTGACCTCATGATCCGCCCGCCTCAGCCTCCCAAAGTACCGGGATTACAAACTTGAGCCACCATGCCTGGCCCATTCTTTGAAACACATGAAACAGGCTCCCCTGTCTTTCTTGCCTACCCTGAAGTAGTTTCAATTATAGGAATATTTTCACGTACCCTTGCATGTGCGAAATCTGATAAGCAGTGTTGCTTATTCTTTGTGCTTGGTGCGCAATTAGGAATTCTATATGTACTTTTCAGGAATACATTATTGTCTTAAAGGTTTTTTTTATACAGATACCATGTTTTATTTTATTTTATTTATTTTGAGATAGGGTCTTGTTCTGTTGCCCAGGCTAGAGTACAGTGGTGTGATTATGGCTCACTACAGCCTTGAACTTCTGGGCTCAAGTGAGCTCCTTGCCTTAGTTTCCCAACTAGCTGGGACTACAGTGTACTATCATACTTGGCTGTTTTTTTTTTTTTTTTAAAAGAAAACTGTAGAGACAGGATCTCAATGTATTGCCCAGACTGGTGTCAAACTCCTTTCCTCGGGTGATCCTTCCACCTTAGCCTCCCAAAGAACTGGGATTAAAGGCATGAGCCACCATGTCTGGCCAGATACCACATAATTTGAATTAAAAAATTAAACAACTTCTTACACAGTTTTAAGTAAATTTGGAGTATAATCAGGAACTTCAAAATGACAAAATATGTTTAACACAATTTAACTACTATTAAACTTATACATCCTTTGGAGACACAAGTGATCTATAAGCCCAGAAAACAAAAAACAAAAAAACAAAAACCATTTCCTACAAGCTCTTGCTAGAAATTTTTGGGAAACTGGTTATCTCTCTGAAAGTATCACTGGCTCATAGTCAGCTTCATGTAGATATTAAAGACATCATTCTTGCCCTGGAGGGATGATTGGAGGCTGCCATGTGCCACAATACTAAGTAATAGATTCACTTCTGTATAATTATAGCAAAACTCAGATGGCTTGGTGAAGAACATTGAAGTACAGCTATGAAACATAGTTCTAATCCATGGTAATAATAACAATAACATCCATTTAGTTTGAACAGGTTTTGTGCCTGGGGCTCTGCAAAACAGGCATTATCATCCTCATTCCCTAGGTAGGGAATTAGCACCTCAGAGTGGCTATTAGCCTTTCCCGCCGTCTCATGTTAATACATCTCAGATCTGTGATTTAAAACTCATACTCCCTGATTCTAAAATCTCCACTGTTTCCATGGCTCCTCATCACTCCAACTGAGACTGGGAAGCACTCTTAATATATGGGAATTCCTCTTAGGAGCAGTAGAGTCTATTTTAGTAGTTGTATTTGGAGGAAGACGTTTCAAGAAGCCATTTTTGTGGGTAGCCTATATAATTTAGCACAGACTCTGATATGGCCTATGCAAATTTTTTAAAAAAAGTCTTTTTGCTTACTTCTGGTCTAAAGTTCCTTATGGTAAAATTTTGCAGAAAAGTTCAAAACTTGTGATTTCAGAGATCAGCCTGATGCCAATTTTTTTCATTACAGTTGCATAGTTGTCTTTAATAAAAACAGACATATAATAACTGAACTCCTTACACAGAGAACAACAGTGCGAAGGCTGGCTAGATTCTAACTCATGGAGAAAACATTTGACTCAATCATGTAAGAGAATCTGTTATTTTTATGTATTTGATTATTATTATTATTTTGTATCTTTTCTCCAGGGTATACACCTGTCACACAGCCAGAAGTCTTCCAATTTGGTTTTCCATATGTTGGCAAGTTTCTTATAATAAAGGATTTAAATTACCTTCAGGGCAAACAGTACTAGTCACTTTCAAAATTATATATTGCTTCTTATTTCAGCCACATACGCAATTTAAATACTTTACTTCATAATTAGGGTTGGATATAAGAACTTGAAATCTACAGACCTGTTTCAGCAATAGAAAATTTTGCTGCTGTGTTAGAAATAAGTGACATTACTCTACTGTTGCCCAATAAAAAAAACAAAAAAAAAAACCTTTTAAAAAACACAGAACACCAATGTCAATAAATATTGTCTTGAACTCCTTGAAGAAGTCAAGTTAAAAAATTATTGATTCATATGTAAAGACATATTAATATGGTGTCCAGTTACAATTGGAAACAACAGGGAAGAATTCTAAAATTAATGATCTTCAAACAAGGTTAATTTACTATGATTTCACACTCAGCATAACAGGATGGAGTTAGAAACTTACCTTTCTGATGATAAAATACTACCTGAAACTTCAAGCTGCCAAGCAAAAGAAGAAATAAACAGTTGGTAGAGAGAAGGCCTTATGTGATCCTAATTCAGTAGGGGATAATCGGTCATTTGTGGTGTAAACACCCCCTTTTATTGAGAGGTCACCAGTCCATCAGCACTTAACTGTAATGTTTATTTGAAATATCATTTTCCAAGGAAAAAGATGGTTTTTACTGTTATGCTAAATAATTAGTATTATATCATTATTGTTACTTTTTCTACATAATTTCAGAGAGTTTATAGAAAATGATCACTTAAACTAATAAGAGTCCTCCTTACTCTGCTCTTTGTTTTTAAAATACTTTAGCTTTGAAGTTGCCAGTTTGTTTTAACAAGGGCAAAGAAAAACAAGTGGAACAAATTGGGAGGTTCTGACAAATATTTGGTATTGCTTTTTGATTAATTACTGATGTTTTTTAATGTTATCATTTCTGTGAAGTAAAAATTTGTGGATGAGCTAGGCTGTGATTATAAATTGGTCAAGCCTCAAAATAGCTGCTAGAGTAAGAGAAACTTTCTGGAAAGGCAGGGTCCTACCTTAGAGCCCTTCCCAGATGAAATATGTCCCTGGAGAAACTGTCTTCTCTTAGATACAGTTGACTAGACCAAAGTTGAACTGACCACAGATCAACCATTTTATTCTTCTTTACTGTTTATTGTTTGTACTGACAAAAACTTAATTCTGGAGGCTGGGAAGTCTAAGCATGGCACTGGCATCTGGTGAGGGTTGTCCCATGGTAGAAGGGTAGAAGGTAAAAGCAAGCATGTGAGCCAGACAGCAAATTGACCAAACTCACTTTTATAATAATTCACCCTCAGAAAAAGTAACCCACTTATTACGATAATGACATTAATCCATTCATGAGGGATCTGCCCTCATGGCCCAATTCATCTCTTATTAGGCCCCACCTGCCAACATCGTTGCATTGAAAATTAACTTTCCAACACATGAAATATTCAAACTATAGCATCCCACCCATGGCCCCCCAAATTTATATAATTTTCACAGTGCAAAATACATTCACTTCATCCCAGTAGCCCCCAAAGCCTTAACTAATTCCAGCATCAACTCAAAAATCTAAAGTCCAAAGTCTCATCTGAATCAGATATGGATGAGACTCACAGCATGATTCACCTTGAAGCAAATTCCTTCCAGATGTGGGCCTGTAAAATCTATTTCCAAAATACAATGGTGAGACAGGCATTAGACAGAAATTCTCATTCCAAAAGGGATAAATAGGCAAGAAGAAATAAGAGGTCCCAAGTAAGCCCAAAACCCAACAGAGAGCATTATGTCATAAAGCCAGAGAACAATCTCCTTTGACTCCATGTCCCACATCCTAAGCATGCTGATGTAGGGATTGGGCCACCATGACCTTGGTTAGCCACAGCCCCACAGCTTTGCTGGGCTCAGCCCATGATTCAGCTCTCTTGGGTTGATGACGTCAACTCTATAGTTCTGGGGTCGTGGTGGCAGTCCCACTTCCACAGCTTCATTAGGCATTGCCCTGGTGGGGGCTCTCTTTGGCAACTCTGCCCTGTGACAAGTCTCTGTCTGGGCCACCAAAGGCTGTCTGCAACATCCTTTGAAATCTAGATGGAGAAAACCATGCCCCCACAGCTCTTGCATTCTGGACACCTGCAGACTTAACATCATGTGGAAGCCACTAAGATTTGCCACTTGAATCTTCTGGAGTGACAGGTCAAGTCACACCTAGGGTGTCTGAGGAACACTGTAATGAAATGGGTGGAGCAGAGACCTGAGGTGGCTCTGGGCAGCAAACCCATGGAGGGCAACCAGGGCCCATTGCTCAAAACCATTCTGCCCTCCTACAGCATTGGATCTGTGTTGGGAGGGTTAGCCTGGAAGAACTCTGAAATGCTTTCAGGATCTTGATGAGTAGCGCCTGGCTCCCTTTATTCATATTAACCTCTTTAACAAATGGTCACTGGCCACAACCTTAGTATTCTCTCCTGAACAGGCTTTTTCAGTCTTTATCTGGCCAAGATGCAAATTTTCCAAATCTTTTCACTCTGCTTCCCTTTTAATTAGTTAAAACCTTTGCTCTCATATCTCACTGTATGTAGTTAAAAATAGCCACACAGAAGTCTGATTGGGTCACTGCTTTGATATTTCTTCCACCATATATCCTAGTTCATCACTTTTAAGTTCTGCATTCCATAAAGTCTTAGGATATGGGCATCATTCAGCCAAGATCTTTGCTATCTTATAACAAGAATGGTCTTTATTCCAGTTTCCAATACCTTGTTCCCCATTTTTTTCTGGAACTTATCAGAATGGCTGTTACTGTCCATATTTTTCTCAACATTCTGGTGATAATCCCTAATTAATTTTTAGGAAGACTTAGACTTTCCCTAATTCTTGGATCTTTTTCCCTTCATCAGAATTGTCCTTCATGCTTTGTTCATGGCAGTATGTACCTTTTCTTGTTTGCTACTCCAAATTCTTGCAGCCTCTACTCATTACCCAATTCCAAAGCTGCTTGCACAATTTCAAGTATTTGTAACAGCAATAACTCCACTTCTTGGTACCAATTTTCTGTCTTAGTCTATTCTCTTCTCCTATAACAGAATACCACAGATTGGTTAAATTATAAAGAAAAGAAATTTGAGACCAGGCATGGTGACTCATGCTTATAATCCCAGAACTTTGGAAGGCCGAGACTGGAGGATCACTCAAAGCCAGGGGTTTGAGACCACCCTGGGAAACAAAGTGAGACTCCATCTATACAAAAAAAATAAAATAAATAGCTGAGCACAGTGATATGCACCTATAGTCCCAGCTACTTGGGAGACTGAAGCTGGAGGACTGGAAAGCCAGGATTTGGAGGCTGCAGAGAGCTATGATTATACCACTGCACTCCAGCCTGGAGACCAAGCAAGACCTAGTTTCTAGGCTTGAAAAAAAGCAAAAAAGTATTTGGCTCACGGTTCTGGTGTCTGGGAAGTTCAAGAGCCTACCACTGGCATCTGACAAGGGTTATTTCTTGGCAGAAGGACAGAAGACAGAAGCAAGCTCTAGAGACATAGAGAGGAAATGGGGTTGAGCCTGCTTTTATAACAACCCACTTTCTAGAGAACTAACCCTCTCCTGTGATAATGACATTAATTCATTCATGATGGCTCTGCCTTCATGACCAATCACCTCTTGTTAGGCCTTGCCTCCGAACACTGCTTCTTTGGGAATTAAATTTCCTACACGTTAACTTTTGAGGGACACATCCAAACTGTAGCATAATGTTACTCAATTTAGTCACAATAATCTTCAGTTTTCTTCTAGTTAAAAAATTTTATGATTTTTTTTTTTGGTGCTACACACAAGTGTATGGTACCTTTCTAAAAATCAAGACATTAAGAAAAATTTAATCTTCACACTTTTTCAGGTTTCGGGGACATCTTTTCATGGTGCCATTGCTATTGTAGAATCAATGCTAAGGATAGATGTTTTAAGAGCAAGAATCTGACACCCTTACCCTGCATTTTATTTTAACAAACTTGTTTTTAATCATACCAACTAAATCTTTATTCTTTTCTGCTCTGGAAACTTGGTTTTATATTCAATTATTACAAAAGCCCTCTGGTTCTCTGGTAACTGAAGACAAATATGTTTCAGGTTATTATCATTATTATTTTTTCTATCAATCAGGCTTTTAGTCTACCATGGTGCTTGGAATCAGTCATCAATAACCAAGACACAATTAAAAGAGTTCAACAGTATGTGTAAATACTGACAGTATGGCAAAATAATTAATTAATATACAGTCATAATTCAAGCCTTCCCTAAAAACAAGGCCCACTCAACTATATATGTTTAAATGCAATAACTAGAGCTTGCTTTATCAATGAAGAAAATTCCCCCAAAAGCAAATTTGAAAGTAAGGAACAATGTATTTTGAATAATTTCTTGTGTGTCAAGACAGTGCAATATTTTCTAGAATAAGTAAATCAAGTGCATGGTAGTACTTTAATATCAATTTTTTGATTTTCTTATTTATTTTTTTTAAAGACTGGATTTAAACTGTTGATATAAAGCAGACTTTTAATTTCCCGTTTTTCAAAGATAATATTGAAAGGTCACTTACTAGCTTTTAAAGTTTTGAGAAATGACTCATTGTACTACCACTGTCTTATAGGCTTCAAAATCAAATATCCGGTCAGTATTGTGCATTTTGATTTGGCAAACATGTATCCTTTTTATGTGCTGTAATGGAACTTATTATTTTAAGAATTTTTTATTGCTAGTTTCCATGTTTTAGTTAGTAGATCTTCAGAACACTCCATTAAATAAATAAAAAAGAACATTGCATGCTTTAATGAAATATACTGAGTGTGTCAATTGTAACAAAAATATCTGATCGAGCTTCATAAAATATCTGGAAAGTTTCTCATCTTATTGATTTCAGGTTTATCTTTTAAATTTTATTTATGTACTTTTACCAGTTTCTAATTAGTAAAGATGCCTACATTCAGAGAGGGGCATTCTCAAGGCTGCAGCCTTGCTCCCCAGAAAGACAGCATGCATACCAATATTTGAGAGATATGACTAAATAAGGATCCCTAAATAAGGATTGATTCAGACTAAAACCAAAAAACATGTTTTCCTCTCCAAGTGATCAAAAGCTGTGGAAATTCTCACGCCCAAAGAGACAGTGGCATAGCATTTGACTGAGAGCCCTGTATGGTTTGAGGGTGGCTGGAAGCCTGTGTTTGACAAAGAGCTGGATGCTCCAGGAAAATGCCAGGGCCCCACCTTCTGGACTGTGGTCTGGTTCCAGCTGGGCCCAGTGGATCTGGTCTGGCTTGGTTTCAGCCCTGGTTCAAACGACCCCTGGAAAACCTACTTAGTCCAGTTCCTTGTGAGGCACAACAAAAAGCCAAGTAAATTATAGGCTCACCATATAATTTTGGAACATCTCAGGTCACCCTCAGAAGTGACTTTCATTCAAGACATATTTACTGAACACCTACTACGTTTCAAGGCCATGGAACTCCAAATTCCCCCAAAAGAGAGTTTTTGTTTTTATTGATTTATTTTCCCCTAGAGAAGTTAAAGATCTTCTGTGGCAAGTCAAAGGTACAAAAACTCACAGAGTGGCTAAGTGTTCCTCTCCCTGCTGTGAAAGCTAAACTTGTATTTCTTAGAAAGAGGATCACGTAATCATTTACTATGTTCCTTAAAGTCTCCGAATATTGACATTACATGATTTTTTTTTTCCCATAAGGCCTTTTGTTCTTGCTTTTTAAACCTTTTTCCAAACTTGAATCAAAATCTACATCGGGGCTGGGTTTGGTAGCTCAAGTGTATAATCCCAGCACTTCAGGAGGCTAACGCCGGAGGATCCCTTGAGCCCAGGAGTTCAAGATCAAGATCAGCCTGGGAGACATAGCTAGGCCCTATCTACAAAAAAAAAAAAAAAAAAATTCTACTTGGGAACTGTCTATGTTCCAAGGGTTTCTTGCAGAAACAGGAATCGTTTCTGTGGTGTGTGTGTAGTCTATAATTTTGTCAGACTTTTGTGTGTGCTTTTAATGGTTTATGAGAACATCAATTAACAACATCAAATGGTTTCCAAGACAAGACCCTAGAGTAGATAATTACCATATCAAGAGAAATGAGTAGATGACCCCAGGCTCACCTTGAAGGATGAAACAGGCTTTTAAAGGTCCTGGGCACACTGCACAGCCTAATAGCTTATTAAAAACACTAGAACAACACTTGTGACTTTATTTCATTGTTGTGGCACCAGATTCTATTGTTTGGGTGTCCCCTCCTGTCTCCCACAAATCCACTTCCCTATGTCTGAAAATCCGTAATAGGTCTAATGATTATCAAGCAAGGGAAGTCTCAGCAATACTGTACCTTGAGAAGTGTAAGAACTTCCCAGAGGTTATGTTACCATAACATATCTAGTTTCTAGTGCTTTAAACATTAAATTGTTTGCAACGTATTTCTCCGTACGTTAATCAACATACTTTGCGATCCCTTATTAAGTTCTAGCTTCTGCAACAAACGTGAAAAACAGCAAGGATGCGTAACTCAAATGTGAGAAGCACGGAAATTTCCTAGACCGCAGGGTTCGTTCTCAGTAGTCGGCAATAAGCTGGTTTTCAGAGTCAGAACTTGATAAAGTTGTTTTGGAGGATGCCCCAGCTGTGTGAAGGTCCATTTCGTTTTGCATCTGAAGAGAAGCAAGCGAGACTTCCCCACCTGGAGTAATGGTTCAGCGGGGCAAGGTTCGAACACCCAGAGCTGGACAAAGGCGGGAACGCACGCCGCCGCGCCGGGGCTAGGGGTGCTGACGGCCCGCGTAGCTCGTGGGCCTCCGGGTTTGAGGCCCCGGGGTCAGCCCTGCTACGGGCTTCGCGCCCGGGCGCGGGTCCGAGCAGCCAACTTCGGGCCAATCAGCGAGCGGCGTCCTGGCGCCCGCAGCGCCCAGGCTCGCGCCCCCAGCACCCCCGCAGCAGGAATGGCAGCAACGGATCCGGGCCGAGCCCGACCCGGGACGAGGAGGGGCTGAGCCGCGGGGGATCCTGGAATCGGCAGGGAGGTGGGGATTCTGGGAGGAAAACTCCATTTCCTCTTTCCCTGCCGGCTTCTCCCCTCTACCCTGGCACCCCAAATTTCGATGTGTCGCCTGCCGGGCGCTGAGCGCCGGTGTTGAGAGAGGCGGTGGCCGCCGCGGCCAAGAAAATGCTGGGCATGTACGTGCCGGACAGGTTCTCCCTGAAGTCCTCCCGGGTTCAGGACGGGATGGGGCTCTACACGGCCCGCAGAGTGCGAAAGGTGGGTGACCCGGCGGCGGCCTGCGCGCCCCTGCACCTCGCGCGCCCTGCGCCCGGAGTCGCCCTGCCGCAGGGCCTGGGGCGCGGCGGGCTTCCCCCACTGTCGCCCCTCGCCCGGACCGGGCCAGGCGTCCGCGGGACGGCTGGGGACCGCGGGGCGCGGCGGGAGTGGCCTTTACTCGCTGCGCCACCCGAGCAGGCAGCGCCACGTAGGTGGCGGCGGAGCGCGCTCCGCTGCCGGCCGGTCCAGGGGCGGAACTGCCACCGGCCTCCCTGCTGCAAGATGTCTTTCCTCTCTCCCGCAGGAAGTGAGCGCGGCAGGAGCCTCCCTCTTCCTCGGTTACGGGTGTGAGCTGTGTGAGCTGCGTCTTTGCGTTGGCAAAGGCACGCGTGGGCGGGAGTCTTCCCCCGCGCGCACAGTGCTCCGCCGCCGCCTCTTTTCCTTTAGGATGAATTAATGTGGCTAGAAACCTCCAACTTTCCGTGCGGGGATGGGAAGAACAGCCCAGAGCGCCGCTCCACACAGGCCGTAGAATCTCATTCATACACCCAGCATTTCCTTCCCTCCTGGAATGTGTTATATGTGCCTTCAGGGAGGTGCCAACCAGATGATCTTTGAATGTCTGTACCTTTTTTCTCTGATTTTTTTTTTTTTTGGATTTGTCTCCAACATCGGTTCGATCTCTCCAGCCAGAAAGTTACAGGCATGTGGTGAGAGGAAGCACATTGCTCCGTTCATACAAGAAGGGCCAGGAAGTGTTGGATGTTGAAAGCAAAGGCCTAGGAAGAGAGGCCACAGGAACAGTCCAGCTCTTTGGATTTGATCTTATTATGACTTGTTAGAGTCGTCCTAGCCTCCCTCGTCCCCTTTTCTTAGTAGATATTTTGTAAGATGGAGGTTTGGGCAACAACAGGCTTGTTCAGGTAAGGTATGTTAACAAGAGGTTCAGAGGATGCAGTCAGAGACACTAGGGTGTCTTTCATCTGCATTTAACCCCTTCCCCTTAGCCTCTGACCTAAAGAGCTAGTGAAGAGTAGTAGAAGGTGCTACTAATCTCCAAAAAAGGGCTTCATTGACAACATGATCTCCAGTCATCCTTCAGGGCAAAATTGGAAAAAATAAACCACTTATTTATTTTTTCAAATGGGAGTTGGGGAGAATGTTCAAATGTTAAAAACAGGAATAAATACTTTATCTGAATTAGAGATGTATTGAATAGTTGCCAAATGGCCAAATGTTAAAATCAACATTTTTTGAAGGCCAAATACAACCATCACCAGATGACTTCTGTACAGAGTTCAAATTCTGCTTTTAATTCATTCTTAAAAGATTTGAAAAATTCTCAGACCTTCCTTAAAGGTTTCTGGCTTAAATGTAATTACTTTAAAAATTAAACACAGTTCTTAAAAATCATTTTATTTAATGTTATGAATAGTACTATACCAAACAACTCTACAAAGATTAGAATTATTACATAATTCTTGTTGTTTCCTTATATTACCATATAGGTTTTTAGAAACAGCTGGCCAACCTCCTTTCTTTTGAGATTTTTGAAATTATTAATTTCAGCTTATTTTTTCATATATTTGATTCTTTGTAAGTATTTTATTTTTGGGCGTGTGATGAAATGAACAGCTTCCAAAATCATCATATATTATTGCATCACTTTACTATTGCAATGATACTTATCTTTTCTTGGCCAGTTTAACTTTAATATATAAAACACATAGAGATTTTCATCCAGATCACATTTAGAATGCTTCCCTATATTTCAAAGTGAATATGCAGATGTTTGCTATGAATCCAAACTATTATTGACATTTAGTTATGATCCCAAAATATTCAGTCACAAGGTCATGGACAGGTTTGTTGATCTCAGAACTGACCCTAAAGCAAGCTTCAGTTCCTTTTCCTTCCAAAATCTGAGGACAAAGACAAGGCTAAAGCCAAATAGCAGACTTTAGCTGAATTGTAAGGCTGCAGCTGAGTATCAATGCATCCCTTACATGCTTGTGGAAGGCAAACGGTCCCTCAATTCTTAGGTATTTTCCAAGTTACCTTGTACTAGACCTAATTCTGGCCATAAATCAAGGGACCTGAGAAGAGAGATTGATCAGCAGCTACATCAAGGACCTTACTTAAAAGTTTTCATGCTCTCTATTCTAAACAAACTTTGGAAGATACCACTTTTAATACATGTGTTGGAAATTACAGATGTTTTGCCACACTTTTATAACACATCTGCTTGTATAACACTCCTGTTTTAGAAAGTGATTGCAATTCAAGCCATCTGTTGATTTCAAATTCAGAGAATCTAATCCAGACTGAGGTTGGGAAATCTTGCTAGAAACCCCACCCACATTACATTCACCAGGTTGAGATGGGATTTTCTTGCTGGTGGGACCCCTTAATCCTTCTCTAGTCCTACCCCTTTTCATGCAGTGCTTCCTAGAGTGGTGGTGTCTTTGCAGCAGAATCACCTAATTCCCTGTCTTTACCTTAGTCCTTCTAGTTTTTTCCTTGGCAATTATCCTTTTTTGCTGGTCTGTTGCCTCTAATTTTTTTTCCTCAGTATAAAAATCTGTATAGTGACAATTCAAGAAAAGGAAAAGAGTCAGTTAGAAAGCTTTTGAGAAGAAAAAGGAGACCTGAGTTCATTCACACTTTTACACATTGTGATTTGCTAATAATCAGAATAAGGAAAAATAATAAAATTGAAACTTTTTGCATGCTGTGTGCCAGACCCTGTCTAATGCTTGCTGTGTTTTCTCAGGAGCACAGTTGAATGCTTCAGTGAAAATGTGGCATTTTAGGTTGCAAAGTATTATGCAGATTAAAATTAATATTAGTTACTCAAAACTCATAAATTAAGTATGCATCCAATAAAAATTTAAAGTTAAGCAAACACCTTACTACATTACATTTTTTGTTTCACGACCATTTTTTTTCCTAGCTTGCTTATATGATTGACCACCAGTGGGTGGTCTTTTTGACATTGTGCCTGCAACTGCAAAGTGGAAAGGTTATTTCAAGCTCTCAGATTATGTGATTTTAAGGGAAAGATTAAGGTGGAAAAATACTACTTGCAGCTTTCTTTCCCTTTAGATATTTTAGGATGTAGGTTTTTCTTCTCTGACTTTCAGTCATTTAATCATTCATATGTGGCGGGTACTATACAAGGTCCTGGGGATACACAGGTGAGCAAGACAGACAAGGTCTTTTTCTTCAAGGAGCTTGCTTTCTTGTGTGGGGAGATAGGCAGTAAACAAGTAGAAAATGGAAAATTACCAAAATGATTGAGGCGTGTGTTAAATTAATTGCAGGAAATAAACAGGATGAGGCATTAAAGAGTAAATGAGGGGTGGGTCTACTTTAGGAGGGCCAGCAGGGAAGGCTTCTCAGGGGAAATGACATCTGAGCAGAGAGCTGAAGTCGCTGAGCCAGCCAGGAGATTCTCTGGGAAGAGAAATGCAGGGAGCCAACCTGTTCAGTGTAAAGCTCTTCCTGCTTCAAAGTGTCTGTCTCTGGGCTTTGGCCAGAGGCATGCTTCCCAGCCTGTGGGATGGCCACTTGGCAGGCTGTAACTTTTTAGGAGAAATAAAGTATTGTCTCCACCTCTCCTTTTGTAAAATTATATCTTGTAATTTTTTTGCTAAGTTAACAGACGTCATCTAATTGGCACATCCTCCTTTTACAGGTGAGAACACTGAAGCCCAGAGACTTGTAGGGAGTCTTACAGCGCACAGTTACCTCTCAGATTCCTATGCCTTCCACAGTTCCAACTCCCTCCTTTCCAAACCAAGACACACACCTTGATTCTTACTGAGAGATTTATACTAAGATCATTTGGTGAAGTAAAATCCTAAGTAAAAATAAATAAATAAATACATACATACATACATACCTGAAGTAAAGGCTTAAAGGTGAGTTTGTAAACATATAGTAAGATTTTCAAACAAAAGTCAAATTTTACAAAGTTAAAAAAAATCAAAGAGAGAAAAAAGCTGAAACAGATAAGTAAATAAAAACCTGTAGAGGAAAAATCACCATGCATAAATGTTAATACAGGAAGACCAGACTTTGGAGGATGAGGTGTTGTGTTGATCAGCGTAGAAGGTGACTTGTCTGAAGAAACATGGATTTGTATCCTAGGGCTAAAAATCTGCCAGCCAGTGTTTGCTTACGTTTCCTGGTGGCTGATGATAACTTATCTGGAAACATTATTGAAGAAATATAATCATGAAGCCTGCCATATATGCTGTCTCTTCCCTGTTTTCACACATTCACACTTCTCCTTAGTGACTCAAGGCAGCTTTGTATTTCCTGGTGGTGTTAAACATTTTTTTAAATGATGTAACTACTATAACATTTTCTCCAAAACTATGTATTTTTTTGTGTGTGTGTGATAATGGCAGCTACAATTAATTCAACAAATATTTATTGAACTATGGCAGTTTTTAGGCACTGTTTTAGTTACTAGTGGCAGAAGAGCGAGTGACAGAGACAACAGTCACTAGATGCTTTACACAGTTTTTAGTGAAGTCCTGCGGTAAGCCTGCAAGGGGCTGTTAGTATCCCTGTTTTGTAGATGAGAGAGCTGATGTTGAGGAAGATTATATCAATCATAAGTGGATTAATGAAAATTTGAACTCAGGTCATTCCATATACCCTTTTCCTTAAAAATGTTTTTTTCTCTATTCTGATAAAATGCTATATTCACAAATATACAAACACATGCACACTTTTAAACAAACATGAGTTTACGAAAATAAGAAAAAAGAGTAAACTCACTTCATCATCTCACATTTTTCATTCCATGGTATCTTGTGGAAATTCCTTTAAGTTACCTACCTTGGCTCTGTTTTTTTTAATGTCTGAATATAGTCTATGCCGTGGATGTGCCGTAATTTGTATTTATTTAGGTCTTGTTTTACACATTCATTTAACAAATCTTTATCACTGTATATGCCAAGACCTATACTATTCACTTTGGGGTACAATAGTGAAGAAAATAGGTATTCTGGCTCTTGGGGAGCTTGCATTCCAGTGAGGGAAGACACAAAATAACAGACCTATCAGACCTAACTTTTATACTGTGTTAAATATGATAAGCATTATAGGAAAAAGAAGAAGAGCTAGGTATGGTTGACTTGGCAGAAACGGTGTGTGGGTGTGTGTGTGTGATGTTATAAATGTTAGATGGGTCAGTTAATCCTCACTAAACAGGAGAGATTTGGGCAATTATTTGAAGGGTGGTAGGAAATTAGCCAAACATATATCTGCGGGAAGAGCATTCTAAGTGCAGAAGGGCAGCTACAGTAAAGGACCTAAGACAGGAGTTTGCCTGTTGTGGTCCAAGAACAAGGTGGTCAGTGTGGCTGGAATGGAGTGAACAAGCGGGCAGGTAGTTGAGGAGGTCAGAGGGCTAGTGAAGGGATGAGTATTAGGGGGAGATCCACTGCTTAGAGCCCTTTAGGCCACTGCAAAGCCTTTGGCTTTTACTTTGAGTGAAAGGAGAAGGCACTGCTGAGTTTTGAGCAAAGGAGTGACATAGGTTTATCAAGCATGACTCTGGCTGTTCTGTTGAGAATAGTTTGCCCGTTTATCAAGCATGACTCTGGCTGTTCTATTCAGAATAGTTTGCCACAGGACAAGTGTGTAAACTGGGAGAGTTAGGATTCTACTGCAGTAATCCATGTGAGAGGTGATGACAGTTTCGACCAAGATAGTGGCTACTTTGGTAGTGTAGGGGTAATAGAACATGCTGATAGGATTGGATGTGAAGTGTGAAAGAATGGAAAGGATTCAGGATGATTCCAAGGATTTTAGCCTGAGGAATTGGAAGGATTGGATTGTCGGCCAGCAACTGAGATGGGGAAGGTTGTGAGCAGAGCAGGTTTGAAGAGGGCAGATCAGGGCTTCAGTTTAAGGCATGTTGTTTTTGAGATGTCTGTTACACAGCAAGGGGATATGCCAAAGTGAGATACAATTGTATAATGCAATTCCTCCTTCCCATTCTTTAAAATGTCACATATTTTATGTTACATGTTATAAATCTTACAGTACATTTTTACTCTTGTTTCTTTAGATCATCAGTGATCTTTTAGAGCAATTAAAAGGAAGACAAATTGTCTTTGTTATGTACCTTCACTTTTTACCATTACATACATACATTTATTTATTTATTTATTTGTTCATTTATTTATTTATTTATTTATTCGGCAGAGTCTTGCTCTGTTGTCCAGGCTAAAGTGCAGAGGCACGATCTCAGCTCACTGCAACCTTTGTCTCCCAGGTTCAAGCTATTCTCCTGCCTCAACCTCCTGAGTAGCTGTGATTACAGGCACCTACCACCACACTTGGCTAATTTTTATATTTTTAGTAGGGTTTTACCATGTTGGCCAGGCTGATCTCGAACTCCTGACCTCAAGTGATTTGCCCACCTCGGCCTCCCAAAGTGCTGGGATTACAGGCGTGAACCACTGTGCCTGGCCCATTTGTTTATTTTGAACTAAGTTTCTGTCTGGTATCATATTCTGAATGCTGAAGAACTTCATTTAACATTTCTTACATCACTTGTCTTCTGGCAATGAATTTTCTCAGCCTTTATCTGCACTTCTGCCCTGCTGTTGTTCTTCTTCCCACAATGGACTTCGCTGTGTTATTTTTTGGTGTGGGGTGAGCTGATAGTGAAGGGTATGGGAGAAGGGTCTCTGTTGTCTTGTTCCATTCTCTCTCTTATATAGGCTTTCTCTGCCTGGGCCCTGGGAGTTGGGCTTTCTCAATATGCCTGTTCCTCTTCCCCAGGAGAGCTAATCTTTTGCCTTGTGTCAGTGGTTGGTCTTTTGTGGGTGAATATTTCTTGTCCCTTCCCCAGTGGTAGGGGTCCTTTGATGGTTGTGGTCTAAGTGCTTGAGCCTGTACTGTTTCCTGCCCTTCTCCCCACAGTGGTGGATCTTTACTGGGGTCATCCTGGGGATGACATAGTTTGCTGCTTTTCTTGCAGTAGCTAAAGACTTTCTTCTGATATGAGAAAAAGGTCAGGACAGGAGGTGTACACTGTCATGCCATTCTTGCAGCAGCTGCTGTTTCGCTCTTGCATGCCAGCACCACTGAGGAAGTCTCTCTTTGTTTTCCCATCTGTTCCCAAACCTCTCTCACATGGGGAGGTCCTTGGAAAAGAATGTGAGCATGCCTGTGAGCATCCCTTGGGTCTGGGGCTTGCCGTAGTTCTATATCTTCATGCTGTTTCACATTCCTCCTTTAGCAAGTTGTTAAAATGTTAGTTGATTTTTTACTTGTTTGGATGGTGGATAGAGGAGGACACTGGCCACAGGTAAGCTAGTGCTCTCCTTAAGAAAAGTTATGATTTTGCAGTTTTATCATTCTCATTGTTAGGATAGTAGTGATACTCCTACTAACCTTCTTGTTGGAAACTGAACTTTTATGTATTTTTTATTTCAATAGCTTTAGGGGTACAAGTGGTTTTTGGTTACATGGATGAATTGTATAGTGGTGAAGTTTGAGATTTTGGTGTACCCCTCACTGAGTAATGTATATTATATCCAATATGGAGTTTGGATACCCCTCCTAGCCTATCACTTCTGAGTGTCCAGTGTTCATTATACCACTCTGTATGCCTTTGTGTACCCACAGCTTAGCTCCCATTTGGAAGTGAGAACATATGGTATTTGACTTTCCATTCCTGAGTTACTTCACTTAGAATAATGGCCTCCAGCTAGATCAAAGCTGCTGCCAGAGACATTATTTTGTTATTTTTTATGGCTGAGTAGTCTTCCATTGTGTATATATACCACATTTTCTTTTATCAACTCATAGGCTGATGGGCACTTAGGTTGATTCTGTATCTTTATAATTGTGAATTGGGCTGTGATAAACTACATATGCAGGTGTCTTTTTGATACAATGCAGTTGATACAAAGCATTTCCCCTGCTTGCACTCACTCTGTCCTGCAGCCCTGTGAAGAAGGTGCCTACTTCTCCTTTGCCTTGCACCATGATTCTGAGTTTCCTGAGGCCTCCCTCAGCAATGTGGAACTGTGAGCTAATTAAACCTCTTTCCTTTATAAATTACCCAGACTTAGGGAAGTTCTTTATAGCAGTGTGAGGATCGACTAATACATTTCTCATCCCTTTAAAAAAATACTGTGGAGTTATGTTTTTATATGTAAGGTTTCCTGGATCTATTCTCTAAATATCATATTTTTATCTGTCCATGGTTTTCACTTGAGGTTTTGTTTTTGAATTTGATTATAAATATCATATTTTTATCTGTCCATAGTTTTCACTTGAGAATTTTTTTTTTGAATTTGATTCTTGTCGTTTTCTTTCAATTAATTCTCTAAAGATAAGTATCTTTAAGTTAATGGTTTTTAACTCTTAAAAGTTTTTTTTTTTTTTCTAGTGCTATATTTGAATCTCCTTAAATTTTCTTAGGTAATTCAGGTATTCCCTTTAGTTGAGGTATTCTGTCTGCTGCAGAACACAGAGTGTGGGTCTCATTTTTCTGCCTTCCTCTTTCTAGCAGCTCTGCTCCTTTGTATGGGCTGTATCCCTTGGTTAACTCACTGGAGCTCAAGACTGGTTATTGAATAGTCCTCTGTGGCTTCAGTCCTGCAGGTGGTAGAAGGCAAATGGGTCTCTCTTCAGTGGGCCTGCACTGGCAGATAGGCTGTCAGTTCCCTGTCAGTCAGCTTTCTGGTCTCCTTGTACTTTCCTGGGTGTCAAGAGCAGGAAAAATTGTGGGTTGTGGCCCCCTCCATCTCTGACTTTCAGATTCTTTTTGGGATTCCCTGGTTTTCAGCCCTTGTCCCTGGTTACTCTGCTGTCTTCTACTTTATTACCAAGTCCACTGGAGAGAACACCTCGCACCAGTTGTCTGTCAGAACCTAAGGCTTCACTTGCACCCATCTGCCCACAGATGCCAGTAGTAGTTGTTTTGCTCAAGAGAAGAAAGTAACTTAGGTTTGAGGGTGAAGGGGAAAGGTGCTGCCTTCAGGTCACCATATACCCACAATTATTATTTTTTCACATCTCTGCATTTCCGTTTTGTGTTATTTCATAAGTGATGCATTTCGTAAAGAAGAATTCCGTTTTATTATAGGCACCACTACATTTCTTTCCCCTGACCTCTGCTATATCAACTGGAGTAAGAGAGACAACTGCAGTAATTAAACTTGGAGTTTTTGTTCTCCCTCTAACAGGAAGTTGGCAGATGGAACAAGATGTTTGTGGCCATTAGTTCAGTGGCTCAAAATGTCAGGGCAGAAGTCTTTGCAATTCTCTTGGACTCACGATGGCTGCTTCAACCCCAGCTATCATACTTATATTCTAGGTGGGGAGAAACAGGATTGGGTATACTCTCCAGTTGACTCAGCTTCATTTAAGAACTTGTGTGATAGTTCCATACAATGATTTCTGCTCGTAGGTTGTTTGTTCCACTCTCTTCAAGATAAATGTAGTATTTTACCTGGATATATTAGTACCCTGAACAAGATCAGTGTTCTAGTACTAAGGGGGATGGATATAGGGAGGCAACTAGTCTGCCTCAGACTTCCTACAGTTTGGAAGGAAGATTGGTTATGTTTCACATTGAACTTTTAATAAACACATTAATATACTATTGAAGGTCTAATTGTATTGCAAGGGCACATACATGCACAGTAGTTCAACATTGAAACATAATTATGTTCTAAGTGGGGACTCCAGTCTTCTTCTGTGAAAAACATCATTATTTCAAATATAAATGACTCAACTGCAGATTGATTCACTTTAATGTATTTAGGTCATCTGTATGTATATTTTTTATTTCTGAACTATTTCAAAGTAAATTACAGACATTGTGACAATTCACCCCTCAATACTTTAGCATAAGGACATTCTCCTAAATAGCCATAATGCCGTTTTAGCAAATCTAACAAAAATAACAGTAATTTCCTAATGTCTTCTAATGCTAGCCCATATTTAAATTACTCCAATTGCCTACAAAATGTTTTTATAGATACTTATTTTTGAACCAGGATCTGATCAAAGACTACATATTACATTTAGTTATGTCTATTAAATATCTCTTTAATTCCTCCCCCCTACTTTTTAACAACAGTGACTCTCTGAAGAGATCATGCCCGTTGTAGAGTATCTCACATCTGGATTTACCTGATTACATTCCCAGGGCTTTATTTAACTTGTTTCTCTATCTTCTATAATTCCTGCCATCTGAAAGTTAGATATAAATATTTCTGGCAAAAATACATTATGGAGGGATGCTGGTTTATTTGTGCTGTGTAATAGTAGGGGGCATATAATGTGTCTGGCTTCCCACTGTTACTGATGCCAACATTGGGTTAAGGTAATTTTTCTATTGTAAATGTACTGTTTCCCCTTTGTTCTTAGCAAGTAATCAGTGAGCTGTTACTACTATATGGATATTTGTTTTCACCATCAACCTTTTGCCTAATGGTTTTAGTATCTGTGGAGAATTCTTGACAAATCAGTAATATTATTAGGGATTTCAAAATGGTCATTTGCTAACTCAGATACTCCCCCTTTATTTATAAGTTAGCATTCTCCTGTAAAGAAGAGCTTTTCATCATCAATTTCTGCTGTCTGGTTATCCTGAACTATGGTTACTATTGAAAAGGCAGGACCAAATGCTTAATTCCTTTTCTTTACTAATTTTAATAATCACTTATCCTCTAATGATAGCAAATGAGATTTTTAAAAAATTTCCTTTTTTCTCTCACTGATGGTATGGACTTACAAATTTGTTAATGTGTTTCGATCAGTTATCCTTTTGTCCCCTTTGAGTCTCGAATTGTTCTAAATTTGGTCTGTGGAAGCTCTTTCTATTGGGATTTAAAAACTGGAAGGAATCTTGGAATCAACTAATCTAAATCCCTAAGTTTTGTAGATAAGGAAACTGAGGCTTAGAAGATAGTGCTTTTCCCCACAATTCTGAGAGAGAGATCTTCAGTGAATCTTGTTTTTAACTTACTAACAACATTCAGCAAAATGAGAGAAAATGGCCCACATTTTTGCAATCATACAGTTTTTGTTTATTAAAAGTTACTGTCTAGTCCAGTGAATAGCAGATTGAATGAATTAATTATCTGCTTTATTCAGAAACAGTTTGAATAAAAACAAAGATGCTGCATTATGGACTGGACATTGGATCAGTCTGAGAAGTGAGTTTGACTCAGACAGTTTGGTGTGTACAGGCTGAATTTATCTTGAAGTCACATTTTATTTGACCTGCACAAAGTGTTGAATTCTTGGAATTCATTGCCAATGTAAAAAATTCAGTGATTTCACACACAAATTTGAGTTAGTAGCTTCTCTAAGAATAATGTATATATCCGGCAACATTGGGTCCACATGGTGATATAGCAACATTCAACTGAAGTGGAAAAAGTTTTTAGGTGGCATGCCCTTTCCACCTTACCTCCTGGCTACTCTCTAATGTATCATTTACATGTTTATTGTTGGGTATCTGATGTTGTGTTGCCTTACTGCCTAACTTGTAAGTGTTTGAGGTGGGGACTCTTGAGATAGAAGCTAAGAAGCCTAGGAAAGTTCTTGCAAATAAATCACAGATCAAAGGTAATACCACTAATGCAGGGACAAATGGACAGCAAGAAAATGGAAGAGCGGACAGTTTTCCTATCTGCTAGTGTGAAATTTTCAGCAGATTTATTACAAAAAGTAAAACCAATGATATCGGGAAATCAGCCAGAAATTTTTGAAGTTTTCAAGAAGAGTGTTTGAAACACTGAATTTTCAAAGATGTTCTTTGAAACCAATGAGAACAAAGATACAACATACCAAAATCTCTGGGACACATTTAAAGGAGTGTGTAGAGGGAAATTTATAGCACTAAATGCCCACAAGAGAAAGCTGGAAAGATCTAAAATTGACACCCTAACATCACAATTAAAAGAACTAGAGAAGCAAGAGCAAACACATTCAAAAGCTAGCAGAAGGCAAGAAATAACTAAGATCAGAGCAGA
>NW_012116766.1:479026-514883 GCF_000951035.1 Colobus angolensis palliatus
CTGCTATAAAGACACATACACACGTATATTCATTGCGGCACTATTCACAATAGCAAAGACTTGAAATCAACCCAAATGTTCATCAGTGACAGACTGGATCAAGCTTTAAGTCCTTTAATAATCTTCCTAGGCCTGCATCCAAGGAGGCTTCCCCCCAACCCCCCAACTCCCCGATCCCATTGCATTTATTTGAGTTTCTATTCTTTCCTCTTTAGTCCTCTAAACACTACTGAATTGATAGATTCAGTTTTTCCCCCTCCAAATTTGTACTGCAAAGAGGAATTGATTGGTTTGGATAGATCAGTTACTTTGAAAAAAGTGTGTACTTAGATTATTATTATTTTCTATAATAGTTGATAAAGGCTAAATACATGACAGAGTGGACTGAAAATTGAACCACATTCGTTTATATTTAACCCTCACATTTATTACAAAAAACTCACATTTTTTGGTCTGTTTTCTAGATTGGCTTTAACATAAGCTCACAGTTTCTTCAATTCAGTACTGAATGTATTGAGTGTGTACATTGGGCAATTGCATGGCCCAGGTCATTGCTAAATTGTAGTCAATGGAAAGCTGAGGAGGTGGCACCAGGCAGCCTCAGCAGTGGATCACGCAGCTGTCTGTCAGGGTTTTGAGTGTTGGCTTGGTGAAGTGGATGGTGCCTGGGCACTCCACTCAGAATAAACCATTGGTTCCTGATACTATGTCTAATCATTGCCACCTGATTGACCTTAATCAAGCAAACTATTTCAACTCTGAGGCCCAATTTTCTTAGTTGTTAAATGGGGAAACTCCCACATAGGTTTGTTTGGAATGTGGCACATGGTAGTTCAGTAAGTGTTAACTTTTCTCCCCTGTTCTTGTGGAGCTTTTCCTACCTGCCATCAAATCCTGGTTAGGTCCCGTCTGGAGGAGAGAAGTGATTACTTTGTAAAGAAAGCCTCTTTGGGGCTGTTGTGTTTGAGTGTGATGTTGAATACCCATTTCAGCATGAGGGGACTAGTGAGGCATGAGAGGATTGCAGAGCAGGCTTCTAGCTTCTCTAAAATTGGCTATCTAACCTTTGTGTTAGTGTCTCTAATGTTATGAATAGTCAACAGTCTCCCTGTTTCTTTGCTATGCCTGTGTTCAAATTACTTGCAATTATAGTCTTGATTTGAGCAATCTCTGTGGGTATTTTCTGCCCCTAAGTTAACATTAAAGAAATGGTCTTCCTGGCTCTGCCAGTGTTTATGGCTTCTCAGGACCTCTTTCTTCATCTGTAAAAGGAGGGGGCTGGGTTAACTATTAATATTTGTAATTCCTTTAAGTGTTAAAATTTTACTATTCTCAGGAGTTGGGTGTTCTGTTGTTCATTAAGTAATTTATATCTTTGAAACATTGCCTTGTCCAACATTGTCCAACATTATCTTTTCTCCTTACAATGTTCATCAAAAGAGATTTTGTTGGTTTTTTTCTTTCATCACCTCCATGTGAAGGGTAGGATTCTGCTGAAAAATAGTCATAGGCAGGTTTAGAAGCACGAGTGGCTCTGTGTCTCCTCTGCACACATTTCAATAAAACGTCTGGTTGGACAAATTCAACTCATTCCCAATGTCTCTGCAGTCCCTGCTTTGGTCACTTTAGAGAGAAAAGAGTGCTACTTGCTCATTGAACATGTCCTTAAAAGTTCCTTTAGGGTAGATTGAAGGACAGCCCATTTCCAGGTTCTGATTTTAACAGAGACCAGAATTTTGTATCTCAAACTAATAACATTGGTGTTTCTCGTGCAGGTGGGCTTCAAAGCACGTGCTTCAAGAAAGCCTGGTTTAAAGTGTGCCCATTTGCCTGTTTGAAAGATTGGCAGGCAAATTTAAAGTTTATTTATGAACACTTTTCCTCTGAGAATGGCAAACCCACTTCTTTCTTGTCCAGAATGTGGATGAATTTATGATTTTTATGGAAACCAGTTGATTTTCTGCCTGGTGGGCTTGTCTCTCAAGTCAGACAAAACTCAGTGCTTTTTTCAGCATCGCTTGCCGGAGGCTATGAAGAGGATTGAAACATATGAAATACAATGTCCAATACCTCGTCAGAATTTGAAAGTAAATGATGTAACCCTTTTATGTTGGTTCCTATGTTGTGGATTTAGCGTTTTAGGCTAAAAACAGATTAAGTTGGATTGTAAATAAACATTTTGTGTTGGATACATTAGTTAATATTTTAAAAGCGTCTCTTCTTTGGGCATGAAGATTTGCAGAAAAACATTCCAGAAGAAAAAAATAGTTCATTTTAGTATGTTGATTTATTGTACTAATCCTTGTTCAATATAATCATTGCTACTCAGGGTGAAAAGTTTGGACCCTTTGCTGGAGAGAAGAGAATGCCTGAAGACTTGGATGAAAATATGGATTACAGGTTGATGTGGGAGGTGAGGATATGACTGTTATTTTAATGTTAAAAATATATTTCTTTTGTACCATTTTATGCATTTTTAAGGCTACATTAATTGATATTGATTCCAGTTAAGTATTTAAGTATTGAAATGTTTTAGGTTTTTTTTTTTTTGAGATAGAGATTTGCTCTTGTTGCCCAGGCTGGAGTGCAATGGTACAATCTCGGCTCACAGCAACCTCTGCCCCCCAGGTTCAAGCGATTCTCCTGCCTCAGTCTCCTGAGTAGCTGGGATTACAGGCACATGCAAACACGTCTGGCTAATTTTGTATTTTTAGTCGAGA
Organism: Colobus angolensis palliatus; assembly: GCF_000951035.1. Classification (NCBI taxonomy): domain Eukaryota; kingdom Metazoa; phylum Chordata; class Mammalia; order Primates; family Cercopithecidae; genus Colobus; species Colobus angolensis. The sequence continues at coordinate 481,747 of NW_012116766.1, forward strand.
CGAGGTTTTGCCACATTGGCCAGGCTGGTCTTGAACTTCTGACCTCAGGTGATCTACCTGCCTTGGCCTCCCAAAGTGCTATGATTACAGGTGTGAGCCACTGTGCCCAGTCGAAATGTTTTAGTTTTTAAAGAAAGTTTAGCTTTTTTTTCTTTTCTTTTTTTTAAGAAAAAGTGAACTGTTGAAATATTTTACTAGACAGTTCTTTTAGAGATCTGAAGTTCCTCACTGAAAAATAAGTTTTTCAGGTATAGTGATGTTTGAATTTCAAAATAAGTGTGCCCTGAATTTAGAACTTGACTTCTGTAAATAAGATTATACTTAATTTTTTTAATTTAGTGGTTGAAGTTCTAATTGTATAGAAACAAATCTCAGTTTCATGTTGTAATAAAGGCCCACCTTAAAATGTACCTTACCTTTAAAAATACATAGTTAAGGAGCTGTAACACTGGAGACAGTCTTTTGCAGTCTAAAGTTTCGCTTAGGCAGAGATCTGAATATACCAGTATATATCTGCATGTTATGAGAATTTTCATCCTAGTTTATGCCAATTATATTCGTTGCTATTCTTTTCTAGATATTAGAAAAAGGACCCAAGGTATCAAAATAGGAAAGCAGCGGTGTGGACTGTTGAAACAAAAATTTGGAAAATGCAGTCCTAGGAATTATGTATTCATGTATTACTTAATGACAGGGATTCATTCTAAGAAATGCATCATCAAATGAACATCGTAGAGCATATTTGTACAAGCCTGGATGGTATAGCCTACTGTATTCCTAAGCTATATGGTATAGCCTATTGCTCCTGGACTATAAGCCTGTACAGCATGTTACTGTACTGAATAATGGAGGCAGTTGGAAGACAGTGGCAAGCATTTATGGATCCAACATATCTAAGCAAGCCAGGCACAGTGGCTTGTGCCTAATTCCAGCTACTCAGGAGGCTAAGGCAGAAGGATTGCTTGAGGCCAGGGGTTGGAGCCCAGCCTGAGCGACATAGCAACCCAATCTCTAAAAAAAATATAAAAAATTATCTGGGCCTTTTGGTACATGCCTGTAGTCCCAGCTACTCAGGAGGTTGAGGTGGGAGGATTGCCTGAGCCCAGGAGTTCAAGGCTGCAATGAACTATGATCATGTCATTGCACTCCAGCCTAGGCAACAGAAGGAGACCCCTTCTCTAACAAATGAAATTGAAAAAGATCTAAATACAGAAAAAGTACAATAAAAATAATGTATTATAATCATATGAGACCACCATTGTATATACAGTCTGCTGTTGACTGAAACATTGCATTGTGACACAAGGCTATTTGATAGTTTCTATGAGGAGGGTAAGAGCTGAGATACATGTAGGAGGTAGAGATTACACAGTAAGAAAAGGTTGGAAAACTGGAGTAAGGAACTACACATAGAGAGTCTCTCTGTGCTTGTATCAGTAAGGGTCTTCAGAGAAATAGAACCAAGGAGATTGTGTATATGTTTGTTTATTATTAGGTATTATCTTATGTTATTGTGGTAGTAGCAAGTCTGAAATCTGTAGGGCAGGTCCTCAGGCTGGAACTTCAGGCAGAAAGATGATGCTGCGGTCTTGAGGCAGAATTTCTTCTCCAGGATACCTTTGTTTTTGCTCTTAAGGGGTGTGACTAAATGGATCAGGGCCACACACATTATGGAGGGTGATCTCCTTTACTTACAGTAAACTGATTGTAGGTGTTAACCGCATCTACAAAATACCTTTACTCCTATATCAGTGTTTGATTAAATCAAAATACCTTTACTCCTATATCAGTGTTTGATTGTTAGATGTTAACCGCATCTACAAAATACCTTTACTCCTATATCAGCATTTGATTAAATAATTGGGTACTATAGCCTATTCAAGTTGACACATAAAACTATCAGTGTGTTATCTGTAAGCAAAGTGCATTTTAAAGCATCACCCGTATTGTTGAAACTGCTGGGGGTAGGGAGTGGAGGTGACTGGGAAAGGATTCTGAAAGGTTTCTTCAGTACAAGTGATAGAAAATGGAAATTAATAATATAGTCCTCACTGTAATTTAAGTGGGAAATGTTATTGATATTGCCTGAATTTAGCCTGCTGTTTTGTTTACTGTTATGAACTTAAACATCTTAATGGCTTTCACTATTTTTCTATAAGGTCTTAATTTTCTCAGCAGTTAATTCTTTTACTATGAAGGTTTTTCAGAAACCAAAATTTATGTGACCAAAAAAACCTGACAACTTAGTAAGTCATAAAATGATAAAAATAATACATTTTTAACAGGTTTTTTTTCTTTTTTAAAAATTTTATTTGTATACATTTAAGGGGTATAAATTCAATTTTTAACATGTTATTAATGGTTTTTGATACTTGTTATCTGAAAATTTTAGTGTGATGATCACATTAATGTTTTGTGTAGCTATGAGGTATCGTTAAACAGATAATTTTTATTTTAAAAGGAAGACTTGCATATAAAACAGAATCATTTTTATACTATTGTATAGTTGATAGTTCCGCAGTACATCATCTAGTTTTGTGTTATCTATTCCTGTGGTTCTTTAATGTCTTTGCATTATTATTTTGTTTTCACACTAGTTGTCTCCAGCTCTCTCACTCTGCTACCCAAGGAGCTATTGATTTTATACATTTTTATGCTCAGGTAATGGTACACTCACATGATTGCCATTCTCTATTTCATTTTACTTCACCCTTTATGTCTGTGTTTTGAACATGTAATGTTTGTACTTGTTATACAATTCAGAAGGTAGAAAAGGGTATTGATGAAAAGTCTCTGTTCCCTTCCAGCCTGGTTTTTTCACCTGAGACCTTTTGATACATTTAACCCCTTAGTTCATATACCTTCCCCCTCCCCTTCTGGTTCTTTTTCCTCTTGGTCTCATCTTCATTTTGGATTGTCAGCCATTGTATTAGTCTGTTCTCATGCTGCTAATAAAGACATACCTGAGACTGAGTAATTTATAAAGGAAAGAGTTTTTTTTTTTGTTCTTTTTTTTGAGAAGGAGTCTCCCTCTGTCACCTAGGCTGGAGTGCAGTGGTGCGATCTTGGCTCACTGCAACCTCCATCTCCTGGGTTCAAGAGGTTCTCCTGCCTCAGCCTCCCAAGTAGCTGGGATTGCAGGTGCATGCCACCACACCCAGCTAATTTTTAGTAGAGACAGGGTTCTACCATGTTGGCCAGACTGGTCTTGAATTCCAGACCTGAAGTGATCTGCTGGCCTCGGCCTCCCAAAGTTCTAGGATTACAGGTGTGAGTCAGCATGCCCAGCCAGGAAAGAGGTTTAATGGTCTCACAGTTCCACGTGGCTGGGACGGCCTCACAATCATGATGGAAGGCAAAGGAGAAGCAGAGGCATGTTTTACGTGGTGGTAGTCAAGAGAGTTTGTGCAGGAGACTCCCGTTTATAAAACCATCACATCTCGTAAGACTTATTCACTACCACGATAACAGTATTGGGTAAACCGCCCCAATGATTTTATTATCTCCACCTGGCCCTGCCATTTACATGTGGGGATTATTACAGTTGATGGTGAGATTTGGGTGGGGACACAGAGGAAAACCATATCAGCCATTCCCTGCTCTGCCTAGTTGTGCAGCTGGGCAGGGGAAGGGACGGATTCTGTGGTAGGTCTTCTAGAGGGAAAATTTAAAGAACAACACCTTTAGAATTGCGGAGTTTTTGCTTGCTATCTTTAATCTTATCTCTTATTATGTTGAGTGAGCAAGCTGCTTCCAAACCCTGACTTATACTATTGAAAGTCCTTTTTTATAATTGTTATTATTATTTTAGCTTTGGAGGTGCTAGGATTCAGAAAGAGCAAGATACAGGAGAATAACTGGTTCTATTACTGGTCCTATGTCTGCCCCTTGTGGAACTGTTTGAGTCTTTTCAAAGGGAGATAATGAGCCTTCCCTCCTCTGGTGAGTAAATTTAAATTGGTTCTGGGAGTCATTTCTGCTATGCCCCATAGCTACGTTGCTAACCACAATGAAGCTCTCAAATGAATAATCCTTCTCAAGCCAATAGTTACATATGTTGTGGTTATGGAACATGAACCAGAACCTGGTGGTAGTGTCTGGAAAATGATGACAGGTGAGAGACCATGTGACATAACTCTTTCTCGGTTTATACCTCTGTTCTGCTTAAGATGCCAATGGTTCTGGTGGACAAGGCCAAGAGCCCCTGGGGAGCCATTTCATATCAAAGAACTTGGAGGTACCAGTCAGGATTGAGCCTCCCGGTAGGTGTGAGCCTCTGTGAGCTTGGGACAGTATATAAAGGGACCTTAGGATCATGGGGAGCACTGATAGTGTCTGCTGCCGCCTCTCCCTCTTTGTCCAAAGGTGTAGCTTAGAGCTTACTGATGCCCACTGCTTCAGAGCGCTCACTAGTACCTCAGTTACTTTCTGTATTGGCCATCAGGATTTGAGCGAGGTCTCTGAATAGACTGAGTATTGTGGGTCTTTAATCTTTCTTGATCACCTCTGATTTTTACTTTTCTTTTAAAATTAAGTGCTTAAACAGAAGAACTCTGGATTTCCCAGGCCTCAGGCTTATTACAAAACTTGAGGTTAGGAACCAGTGTTTGACTGTAAATGCTTCCGTTTGACAATTTGGTGGAATGTACCCAGTTTTCTGCATTGTATTCCATTCTTATCTTAATTAGAAGTCTTTCTGTCTACTTTTTGCCAGGTGGTTTGGAGCTTGAGATACATTTCCTTCAATTCTCTACTAATTCAGACTCACTCTATGACCTATGACCTATGTTCTACTTGCTAAACTCTCAATAATTCTTTGTTTTTACATCTCCAAGACATCCTCTTTCTGTAATATGTTCTCAGATATTTCAAATCACAATTCAAATATGTTTTCTCCAGGCACTGGCTCTGTGCGTCCAGCATATAACTTTAAGTTTTGGCACCTGTGGAATGCAGGACAGTTTGTGCATTTTCCTTGCTACCTGTTCTGACTATTATTTAGTTGTTCTAAAGTGACTACTGGTGAATCCAATAACTGCTGGAATCCTCCAAACAGCTCTGCTCTGTTGGCTCTGGGTCTTTCTTTCCATTTGCAAAGTGATTCTCTGGGATTGCTTGCAATAGGTTTTGTGTGGAAACTGGCCTGATAAGTTCTCAGAAACTTGGTGTTGTCCTGTATTTCCAGTGAAGTCATTCATTCTTGAACTGTACATCTGCTCTGAGATCACAAGGTCTCTGCCTCATTCTCTTTTTCCTCTCACTCATGCTGAGTCTGCATTTGCCTCTTAGTCTTTGAACATTTCTGTGGATGCAGTGGATGTTCAGTGGTGTGATCTGATGCAGGTGGAGTCATATGCCATGCCACAGTTCAGTATACTGGGTGGTCCCTCTGGAAAGACAGCTCTTACTATGTGCAGAATCCTAAAGAACCGGATACAAACTACAATTTCAAGTAAAATATCTTAATTCTGGGTGGCATTTTCATAGGAAAAAGTTAAGCCTCTTTTACTTAAATACATTATGTCATCCATAACTTATGCTAAAAAGGCATTTATCTCAACACAAGGAACATTAGGACAAAATCAAAACAAATAGAGGTTAAACTTTGCTTTTTAAAAAGGCCTGTGGCCTCGTAAGGGTTCCAGATGTAACACAATGTGGGATACACAGAGCACTGTGAGACCCATGTACTTCACCTGCACCAGCCTGACTTAATGGCATTTAAAAAGCTTTGTGTGTATTTATTTTCCTACATCTATCTCCTGGATCATTCATGAGAAAACTCTTATGTTTTACATCTGACGTTAGTGTATTACCAGGGTAATTAGTCATCACAACCTACTAGATAATTGCATATTACAAAATCCAGAGTATCAAATTATCATGATTTTATTTATTTTTGTGGGCAGTTTCTGATTTTGTGGACTTGGTAAATAACATGTTTTCAAAATATAGCCATCATGGTGGGAAGAGGGTGAGGAATAAAAGACTGTGTATTGGGTACAGTCTATACCGCTTGGTTGGCAGGTACACTAACATCTTAGAATTCACCACTGTAGAATTCATCCATGTAACCAAAAACCACTTGTACCCCCAAAGCTACTGAAATAAAAACAAAAAACTTAAACATTTAAAAAAGGGTGGAGGCTTGTATATAATCTGTCACTTATTTATTTAAATACATGAGGACATATATAAAAATGCTTGATGTACCTAAAATATAAGTGAAGGGGTAACAATAGCTGTCTCTAAGGAAAAGGAATGGGTGACAAGAAATAGAGGAGAGAGGGAGACTTTTTTATTACTATATAATCATTTTACCTTTAAATTTTTATTGTGTATGGGCATTACCTGTTGTGTTAAACTTTTTTTAAGCAATAAACCCCCCCAAACTCCACAAAATATTGCAATTAAAAGACATCATCAGAAGATTTGCAGCTGTTTTTGTATGATTGTGAATCTCTTACAGTTATAACAAATTATTATTTCAAAATAAGTGTACATGCCAGATGAGTTGGGGCTCCTTCTGTTATTGATGGGGTTTAAGACATCCATTTATCAGTTAAAACATACATGGATTGTTTTTGGAAACTTCTTTTCCAACCCTTGACTCCCCTCTTCACTTACACACTGGTGATGGTCTCTACAGAATAGATAATAACCTCTCTTTGTCGTTGGTTATTAATTTGAACCAATGAAGAACAGATAGGAGCCAGATGAAGATAAAATATCTACTTTATTAATGAGCATGTGTAATATTATGAAATCTATATTTGGTCCTCATCTACTTCCTTGACTTTTAACTCCTAACATCCTTGGAATCCCTAGAGTATAAGAGTGTTTTTTATATGCTAATGAGATGACTGGAGGCTGGAGTCCCCTGGATACCCTCCAGGATGGGACCGTTTGCCAGGGGAAACAACCAGGTGATGAGAGGGTTGGAACTTTCAGCTCCCTGGGTCCCCCTCACCTCTAGGGAGAGAAGAGTGGCTGAAGGTTGGGTTGATATATTAGTGACTAATATCAGTCATACCTAGTAATGAAGCTTCCATAAAAACCCAAAAGAACTGTGTTCTGAGGGTTTCCAGATAACTGAACACATGGAGATTTCTGGAGGGTGGTGCACCTGGAGAGGGCATGGAAGCTTTGCGTCCCTTCTTTTATAGCTATGTATCTCTTCTATACCTATGCCTTTTTCTCTATCTATGCATCTCTCCCATCTGGCTGTACACCTGTATCCTTTGGAATATCCTTTAGTAATATACCTGTAAACATAAATGAAGTTTTCTCCTGAATACTTTTAGCCCCTCTAGCAAATCAATTGAACCTGCGGAGAGTGTCGTGGGAACTCCAGTCTATAGCAAGTTGGTTAAAAGTTTCAGAGGCCTGGACTTGCCACTGCCTAGTGCAGGACAGTCTTATGGGACTGAGCCTTCAACCTGTGGGATGTGGCATTATCTCTAGATAGATAATATCAGGATTGAATTAAATTAGAGGACACCCAGCTGGTGTGGTACTGAATAATCTGAATAATCCACCAAAGAATTGCTTGCTTGGTGTGTGATGGGGGAAACCCCACCACATTTGGTAGTAGAAGTGTTCTGAGTTGATTGTGTTGTGAGAATAAAGTAGGAGATACTGACTTTGTTGTTTTCCTATCCCTACAGCATGCAATAATTTTCTAAGTACCTAGCTCCAGAAAAGCTGGATTGGTGACTAGGAGCCTAGGCCAGAATGGGGACTACATGCCTGGCTTCTTAAATCTTGAAGTGTGTACCAACTGTGGCAGAAATTGAGTCAGCAAAGTAGATTCTGAATCTATTGCCAATCAGCTGTGTGACGAATTGTGGCCTAACTCAGACTCACTTTGCAGCATCATTGGAATGGAAGATAACAGAGAGCATAGGAGAGAGACAGGTCTCCAGCCTGTGTAGAAGGCACACCCTGAGTCAGCTGGTACGTCTGCTTACTATAGAGCAGGGGGCTGGGCACAGGAAATTCTGGTCCCCGCTTTTTTTCTGAGGTATGGTAACCAAAGTAAGTATCAGACCCAATGGCTATCAGGGTCTCAGTAATCAGCTGAAGAGAGGGAACCATGAAGGAAACCCAAAGTATATTTATTCCAATTTATTTCTCTCATGGAGGAGGAAATAAGGAAATATGAAAAAGGGGAATAAGGATTCTTTATGAGAACACACAGAATTATGTTCTTCTCATTTCTCATATAGAAAAAATGATGTGCTCATTTGGAATTCTTAACAAAACAAAAATAGGCATGGTGAGTGATACGGGATGGAAAGAGGAGGGCTATCAGACAGTCAGACAGTCTCTAGTATGATTGCTACCCCTAGGATGCCATAGAGCCCTTGTTCTTCTGGGGCCTATGTTTTAGTAGCAAAGATAGAATTAAAACATGCCTAATAAGTAATATAGTGAAAGGTAGTGATATATGGTATAAAGAAAATAAAATAGGGCAAGAAAACTTCTGTCTGATACGAACTTGAACACATCAATATTACTGCTGATAGCAACTCCAAAAGACAGGTTAAATATAAAAATAATTGGTTTAATGCCTTCAAGGGGTGTTAAAGCAAGGAGTCCTAGAGCGACTAATGCTCCAGCGAGGTGATAATTTTGGAGAGATAAACTGATAATCTGCAGTTTGTTTTCTCTTGGGGAAGTGGTCAGACTTTGCTGATTCTGGGTGTAGGCAAGAGGCTGAAAATCTGAGCTCAGCCTGTGTAGAGGGTTACTCTTTGAGGACACAGAAATAGGTAGAGCTTCTGGAAATCTTGTCGTGTTAAGCAACAATATTGGAGACCCAAAGGTACTAAAAAATGTTGCTGTCTCCTTCTTAAGACATTTGCAGAATTACGAAGCTGCATGGCAGAGTACTATAAAGTTAAGCCACATGCTTCTGAAAAGCAAGGTGTTCTGTGGTCTCGTCTTGCTGAGGAGAGGCTTTCAGTGCATGCCATACTTTTGAACTGGAAGCACCGTAGGGCTGTGGGTAGGAATATAGTACACTGAAACAGACTGAGCCTTGCCACAACTGAAGCCCCGCTGTGAATCACCTCGCTCCCTAATTCATTTAAGGTGAACAGTTTCTGCACTGCCTGATAGAAAACAGGGTAAATCTACTCCAGAGAAATATAATACCTGGATCCTCTAAACTTTCAAATATATAATATCCAGCATTTTATAAAAAATGACTAGACATGAAGAGATAGGACCGTATCACTAAAAATGATAAAAGCTGGACAATGGAAACTGACTTAAGGATGATTCAAATATTGATTGGAGTTGGCAGATGAGGACTTTGTAATAACCATGACTGTTATACTCTAGCATATGGAACAAAAGATGAGACAAAAAGAGGAAGAGATGGAGAATTTTACTAAAAATTTGAAATGTATAAATGGCAAATTTATACATTTAGAGCAAATTCATATTTTAGAGCAGAGAACTCAGTGTGTGAATTACATAGTAGGTATGACAAAGCAAAAGACAGAATGAATGAAGAGGAAAAGAAGTCAGTAGAAAATATTAAAAATGAGTTAAACAGAGACTAAATCGATATGTGAGACAGTGAAACTATCTAATATATCTGTAATGTTAGGACCTTTTAGCTTAGCAGGAGAGGAGGTAGAAAATGGGACAGAAGCAATTTTGATGAGGTAATGGGTAAGAATTTTCCAGGACTTTTAAAAAACATTATCTGATGAATTGAGGAAGCTGTATGAGCCTCAAGCAGTGTCAGTAGAAAGATGGTTACACCTACAGATATCTTAGTAAAACTACTTAAAACCAAGACAATCCTAAAAGCAGCTAGAAAAAAAGGAGACATTAAAAAAGCAACAGTAAGAGTGACAGTTGATTTTTAACAGAAAAATTAAAAGGTAGTAGACAACTGAAAATATTTTTAAGGTGTAAAAAGAAAATAGCTGTCAATCTAGAATGCTTTACCCAGCAAAAATATCATTAATAAAATGACCTAGTTCTTCCCATCTCTTCCAAACGTGACCTAGTTCTTCCAGTTACTTCTATGTGACTATGTGACTGGTTCTTTGGATTTGTCAAAGAATTAGCTTTAGTTTAAGGCTAAGGCTAACAGCTTAGCCTTAAATGTAAGTGTTCATTCATTCTTCAAATGAGAGTACTAAGACTACCTCCAGATCTTACCCAGAGGTAAACTTTGCTACTTTGGATTTACTGAAAAGAGGAAAAAAAAACCCAAAAAACTACGGTGGCTCACGCCTGTAATCCCAGCACTTTGGGAGGCCGAGACGGGCGGATCACGAGGTCAGGAGATCGAGACCATCCTGGCTAATACGGTGAAACCCTGTCTCTACTAAAAATACAAAAATTAGCTGGGCATGGTGACGGGTGCCTGTAATCCCAGCTACACGGGAAGCTGAGGCAGGAGAATGGTGTGAACCCAGGAGGTGGAGGTTGCAATGAGCTGAGATCGCACCACTGCACTCCAGCCTGGGTGACAGAGTGAGACTCCATCTCAAAAAAAAAAAAAAAAAAAAAAAAGAAAAGGCCAGGCACGGTGGCTCAAGCCTGTAATCTCAGCACTTTGGGAGGCCGAGACGGGCGGATCACGAGGTCAGGAGACCGAGACCATCCTGGCTAACACAGTGAAACCCCATCTCTACTAAAAAATACAAAAAAACTAGCCGGGTGTGGTGGCGGGCACCTGTAGTCCCAGCTACTCGGGAGGCTGAGGCAGGAGAATGATGTAAACCCGGGAGGTGGAGCTTGCAGTGAGCTGAGATCTGGCCATTGCACTCCAGCCTGGGCCACAGAGCGAGACTTCGTCTCAAAAAAAAAAAAAAATTATATATATATATATGAAATATTTAAGCACAGGGATGTTGCACAAATTGAAATAGACAGACTTTACAAACAAGCCAGTGAGGAAATTTCCAAAGTAGAACAAAAATGTAACAAACTTCACACTATTTAAAAGAGGTCACAATTGATCTCCTGAATTTCAAATGTAGAGGTAATGTTAATCAACTATGTGCAAGTGGCTTCCCTGCTTGAGATATGAATGAAGAGATGCTGTGCTATCTCTTTAGAATGAAAGTGACAGAACTTAAAGATATTAAATAATCTTATAGATTTTTATTTTGCTGAGAAACCTTATTTTAAAATAAAGTTCCTTGCAACAAATTTCCTCTCAAGTAGAGTGGTGGCCCATCTTCAGTGCTGACTAAAGTTAAATGGGAATCTGAGAAGGACTTGATTAAATGATCATGTCAGAAGTAAAATAAAGCTGTCTGGAAGAGGAAGCATGAAAAATCTCAGGCCTTCTTCACCTGATTCACCAATGATTCTGATGCAGGTGCAGGTGAATTAAGAGAGCTCATCAAAGATGCTGTTTGGGACTAGGCATGGTGGCTCATGCAAATAATTGCAGCAGTTTGAGAGGCTGAGGTGGGGGGACAGCTTGAAGCCATAATTTCTTTATTTTTTGTAGAGACAGTGTCTTGCCACAAAGCAAGATTTTTATTTTGCTGAAAAGCCTGATTTTAAAATAAAATTCTCACCAACAGATTTCATCTCAAGTAGTCTGGTGGCCCATCTTTAATGTTGACTGAAGTTAAATGGGACTCAGGGAAGAGATTGCAACAAAGCAAGACCCTGTCTCTACAAAAAATAAAGAAATTAGCCGGGCATGGTGGTACATGACTGTTGTCCTAGCTACTAATGAGGTTGACATGAGAGGATTGTTTGAGTCAAGAAGGTTGAGGTGTCAGTGAGCTATGATGGTTCCAGTCTGGGCTACAGAATGAGACCCTGTCTCAAAATGAAACAAAATAAAAACCTGCTATTAAAGCACAGCTTGGCTTGTTATATGATAGATAAAGAAGGGGAAGGAGAAGAAGCTTATGTTCATGATGATGATGAAGAAGACTTGGAACATATTTTGATGAAGAAGATGAAGTCAGAGGGGAAGAAGATGAAGATGGTGATGATGTGGAAGAGGGAGGAAGGTTGAAGAAGAAGATGACTAATGGAATAATGATAGATTCTGATCCTCTTTTTACTTTTAGAAATTTGCGTTCTTTGGGAGCCAGTTGCCATCTCCTATTTTTTCCCCTTTTGTGCTCAGTTGCCTTGTTCTAATAAGGTCTCTTTCTCTCTCTCTCCCTGATCTAGTTCTTCACTTACTTTGTGGGAGACTCTTGAGCAAAATATAGTGGAGAAAACATCTCTTCCCATTTCTGTTCCAAGTTTCTTGTCTTAAAAAAACGTGAATGTAGTGATGTGGAACTAACACATCAACATGCACTGTGGGAAAGAAGAAAATTTTCTCCCTTTGCTTTGCTGGAAGCTGGAGGGTGCTTATCCCCTTTGCATTAGTGCACAAAGTTCTTGATTTTACTTTTTCTAAAGGATTCAGAGATTACACTATGTCTTTTTGTGATTATGGACATTTAACATTATCATGTACATGCACTTTCTCTTATTAAATTAAAAAGAAAAATCTTATAAAATGGAATTAAGTCAGGAAAGGATGGATTTCCAATGTGTTGGTATTTAGTGTTACAAGAAGAGGGGAGAAAGAATGGAGCAGAAGCAGAAATGATAATGGCTTTAAGTGGGTATTTTGATAACATGGCTTCTCCTTGTGCGTGGGTAATTGAAGTTGAACTCATATTTTTAAAACAGAATTCTCTTCTAGTGATGACTTGAGCTCTACTGATTGCAAAATCATCCAAAATATGTAAGATCCTTGGAATTGACATTCTCTGTTTTAATTTTGTCCCTTTTCATTTGTAAATTCTACTTTTCTTTCCTGAGAAAGGAAAGAAGAGTCTCAGTTTTAAACCCTAAAAATACATACATGTTTCTTTTGTTTTTACAATAAAACTAAATGTATACACAAAAGATTTGATGCTGTTTTCCTCAGAACAGATAAACTTGAGATCTTCCAAATTTCATTTATAAGTAGTGTTGTCAAAATTTAAAGGCAAATAAAGATGTTTTCAAACAAGCAAAAACTGAGACTTTATCACCAGCTAACTTGCAGCAGAAGAAATATTAAAGTAAAGGGAGCTCTTCACAGAGAAGGAAAAGGAATCCTGATGGAAACATGGAAATGCAGAAAGGAGTGAAAGCAATAAAGGGTAACCATATTGGTGAATAAACATAAACATTGTTGGTATTGAACAATAATAATGTTGGTTTAAAAATATATGCAATTTATATAATAAGAACAATTTGAATGGCTGGAGAGAAGTAACTGTAATTAAAGCATTCCAAATTTCTAGTAAGTAAATTTGTCTAACTAGATTATCTAACTAAAATGATACTAAAATGTGATTTTAACTAAAAAGTTGATACAAGGGAAAAATAGGATGATAAAATCATTTTATTAATCCAAAAAGAAGGCAAGGAATGAGGAGAAAGAGACAACTATGTCATATAGAAAATAGTAAGATGGTAAGTATAAACCCAATTAGATTAATAGTTGTGCTAAATTTAAATGGACTAAGTATTTCAATTTAAAGACTTATACTGTTAATGAATTGGACCAATGAACAAACCTGATGCCTCTTTAGAGACAATTTTAAAATTTAAAGGCTCAGAAAGCGTGAAAATAAAAGAATGAAACAAATATATTATGCAAATATGAATGAAATTAGGTTTAACCTTACTAATATTTGATAAAATGCACTTTAAGGAAGAAACTTACTAGAAATAAAGAGGGTCAATACATTTGAAGATAGATAACGTTCCAAATGTTAATGCAAAAACTAAAATAATTAGTAGTAGAAATAGGCGAATGAATAATCCTAATGGGAGACTTAAGCACAACTTTCTCAATTGCTGATAGAATAAGCAGGAAAAAATAACCTGGAAAGGACATGTAGACAATTCAATCAATACAATTAATACAAAATACCTAATGGACAGGTATAGAATACTGTGTCCAGTGACAGTTGGTCAAGTAACACACATGGAACACTTACCAAATTAACTATACGCTGAGTCATAGAGTGCAAGCCAACCAATTTCAAAAGATGCAGTCTCGGGGGAGGGGCCAAAATGGTGGACTAGAGACAGCACATGTGCACTGTTGACAGAAGGGAAACAAAAGGGCTAGTGAATCCTGACCCTGCAGGCCAGTCATCTGAGAAGCCACGTGGGCGTCTGTCAAGGCAGCAGGGAGACAGAGCAGAGAGGAATAAAGCTGGACACCAGTCTGTCGAGGTTCAGTGCAGGAGAACCTCTCAGACATGGGAAAGGGTGAGTGAATGAGAGCCTCCTGAGGTATTCATACTTCCCATAGGGACCTCTGCAAGACTGGGAACGGGAGAATCCCCCTGTACCCCCAGCACCCTGCCATTGTGCTTCTGGACTGAGGCAGAGAGCCGTTAGGATGTTTTTCAGGGACAACTCTTGAGTCCAAGGGGACTTTAATAAGCCTTGGGTCCTGGAGCAGACCACCACTGGCACTGTAACCCTAACAGAGGCTTCAGTCATGGGACCTGGGAGCAGTAAGATTGCTGTACTTCCCCTTCACTGGATGGGGCTTAGTGCCAACTTCTGACCCAGTGGTCCTGCTTCTGCCTGAACTTGGTGCAGCAGCAATTTTCTGCTGTCCTTGGAAGTACCCAGATGGCAGGATGGGAGCCCCCACCCACCACTGCCACTGGTAGCCAGTCAGGCAATATGTGATAGAGCTGCCAGCCAGTCAGTGGTCCCGCTTATGTGTGAACTTAGCTCGCAGGCACAACCTTCTGTTTTCCTGAGAAACAACCAGACAGCAGGTAGGTGACTTCACCCTCCTCCACCTCTCATAGCCAGATGAGCCACACCCATTAGAACTTCCAGCCCAGTGGTCCTGCTTCTGCCTAAACTCTGTGGGCAGGTGCACCCCTGTGAAGCACTCAGACAGCAGAGTAGGGCTGACCTGGCAAGGATATGGCCTGTCTGCCGAGTGTAGTTCTTACCTGAGAGAGCCCTGTGGACCAGAACACTCAACACCAGGAACATCCACATTCATAAAATGAGTTCTTATAGATCTACAAAGAGACTTAGATAACCACACAATAATAGTGGGAGACTTCAGCGCCCCACTTGACAGTATTAGATAGATCATTGAGACAAAACTATCAGTGATGTTCGGGACCTGAACTCAACACTTGACCAAATAGGTCCAAAAGACATCTATAGAACTCTCCACGCAGAAACAACAGAATATACATTTTTCTCATCTGCAGGTGGTACATACTCTAAAATTGATCACATAGGCATAAAACAATCCTCAGCAAATTAAAAAAGAAAAAAAAACCCTAAAATCATAGTAAACATACTTTCAGACCACAGTGCAATGCAAGTAGAAATTAACAGTAAGAAAATCACTCAAAGCCACACGACTATATGGAAATTAAACAACTTGCTTCTGAATAACTTTTGTGTAAACAATGAAATTAAGGCCAAAATCAAGAAATTCTTTGAAATGAATGCGAACACAGATACAATATACTAGAATCTTGGGCACACAGCTAAAGCAGTGTTAAGAGGGAACTTTATGGTGCTAAACATTCAAATAACAAAGTTAGAAAGTGGCTCACGCTTGTATTCCCAGCACTTTGGGAGGCCGAGGCAGGTGGATCGCTTGAGGTCAGGAGTTTGAGAACAGTCTGGCCAACATAGCGAAACCGTGTGTCTACTAAAAATACAAATATTAGCTGGACATGGTGGCGGGTGCCTGTAATCCCAGCTATTTGAGAGACTGAGGTAAGAGAATTGCTTGAACCCAGGAGGCGGCAGTTGTGGTGAGCCGAGAACATGCCACTGCACTCCAGCCTGGGTGACAGAGTGAGACTCCATTTCAAAAAAAAAGTTAGAAAGCTCTCAAATGAACAACCTAACATCACATCTAGAGAAACTAGAGAAACAAGAGCAAACCAACCCCAAAGCTAGCAGAATACAAGAAATAACCAAAAATCAGAATTGAATGGAAGGAAACAGATGTGAAAAACCATACAGAAGATCAAAGAGTCCAGAAGCTGGTTCTCTGAAAGCATAAATGAGATCAATGGACCACTAGTTAGACTAATAAGGAAAAAGGGAAGATTTAAATTAGCACAATCAGAAATGACAAAGGAAACATTACCACCAACCCCACAGAAACACAAAACACCCTCAGAGACAATTATGAAAACCTCTATGCACACAAATTAGAAAGCCTAGAAGAAATGGATAAATTGCTGGAGACATATAATGTCCCAAGATTGAACCAGGAAGAAATGGAATCTTTGAACAGAACAATAATGAGTTCAGAAACTGAATCACTAATAAAAAGCCTAACAACCAGAAAAAGCCCGGGACTGGATGCACAGTCAAATTCTGCCAGATATATACAGAAGAGCTGGTGCCATTCCTACTGAAACTATTACAAAAAATGTTGGGAAATTTCATTCTGGACATAGGCCCTGTCAAAGACTTTATGACGAAGATGTGATAACCAATTGCATCAAAAACAAAAATTGACAAATGGGGCCTAGTTAAACTAAAGAGCTTCTGCACCACAAAAGAGACTATGAACAGTGTAAACAGACAGCCTACAGAAGGGGAGAAAATATTTACTAACTATACATCTGACACAATTCTAATATCCAGAATGTATAAGGTACTTAAACAAATTAACAAGCAAAAGCCAAACAACCCCATTAAAAGGTGGACCAATGATATGAACAGACACTTTTCAAAAGAGGACATACACATAGCCAACTAGCATATGAAAAAATGCTCAACATCACTAATCATTAGAGGAATGCAAATCAAAAAAATATGAAAAATGCTCAACATCACTAATCATTAGAGAAATGCAAATCAAAACCACAATGAGATGCCATCCCACACCAGTCACAATGGCTATTACTAAAAAGTAAACAAAAACAAAACAAACAAAACATGGGGTGAGGTTGTGGAAAAAAGGGAATTCTTATACACTGCTGGTTGAAATGTAAATAAGTTCAGTCATTGTGGAAACCAGTGTGGTGATTTCTCAATGAACTAAAAACAGATGTACCATTTGAGCCAGCATTCCCATTATTGGGTATATACCCAAAGAAATTGATATAGTTTAGAGATATGTTCCTACCCAAATCATGTCAATTTGTGATTTCCCAATTGGAGATAGGGCCTAGTGGGAGGTAGTTGGATCATGGGGGTGAGTTTCTCATGAATGGTTTAGCACCATCTTCTTAGTACTGTTCTCATGAGTGAGTTCTTGTGAGATCTGGTCATTTAAAAGTGTGTAGCAACTCCCCCTACTCTCTCTTTCTCCTGCTGTGGCCATGTGAGGTACCTGCTCCTTTTTCACCTTCAGTCATGATTGTACATTTCCTGAGGCCTCCCCAGAAGCTAAGCAGATGCCAGCACCATGCTTTCTGTACAGCCTGTGGAACCATGAGCCAATTAAATATCTTTTCTTTATAAATTATCCAGGCTCAGATATTTCTGTATTGCAATGTTAGAATGGACTAGTACAGGAATTTAAATCATTCTACCTTAAGGATGCATGCACACAGATGTTCATCACAGCACTATTCACAATAGCAAAGTAATGGAATCAGCCTACGTGCCCATCAATGGTGGACTGGAGAAAATGTACACTATGGAATACTATGCAGCCATAAAAAAGAACTAGATCATGCCTTTGCAGCAACATGGATGGAGCTGGAAGTCCATAATCCTAAGTGAACTAATGCAGGAATAGAAAATCAAATGCCACATGTGTCACTTCTAAGTGAGATAAACAATGAGTAGACATGGAGACAAAGAAGGGAACAACAGACATCAGGGCCTACTTGAGGAGGGAGAGGATTGAAAAACTACCTATTGTATACTATGCTTTTTATCCAAGCCACAAAATAATCTGTATATCAAACCCTGTAACACACAGTTTACCTATATAAGAAACTTGTGCATGTGTCCCTGAACCTAAAATAAAACTTAAAAAAAGATGCAATCTCAATACAAATCCTGGAAAGTTTATTTTTATTAATTTTTTTTTGCAGGGAGGGTAATGGTATGGAAATTGATTTTATAATTTATGTAAAAAGCTAAGGGGCCATCAAGGCAGCTTTGAAGTGAAAAAACAAAACTGGAGGACTTATACAACCAGATTTATAAAGGGACTTTGAAATTGTCATGAGAATAGCCAAATAGAAACTGTTTTCCGCAAAAGTAACATTAATGATATAGTGGAAAAGGATGTCATTTTCAAGGATTGTATTAGATCAAAATTATATCCTCATGGAAAATAGTATTTTGACCCCTAATTCACATCATATATGAAAAATCGACTTAATATGATTGTAAATTAAACATACCAGATGAAAGCAATAAACCTTTTGAAGAAATTTTGTAAGAATTATGAACTTAAAGACAGAGGTTTCTTAAATAAGCACAATAAACACTAACCTTAAGTAGAAAAATGATAAATTGGTGAACACTAAAATTAAGAACTCTTTACCAGAAGATACTACAAAGAGAATGAGAAAGTAAGTCACAGAGGATGATAAGATATTTGTAATACATTTCTGAAAAAAGGATTTGTATCCAGAATATAGTAAGAACTATAAAAATCAATTTTAAAAAAAGAAAAATGGGCAAAATACTTGAAAAAGGATGTCATACAAGATGTCCAGATGGCCAAAGAACATGAAAAGATACTTAACTTTATTAGTTTTCTGGGAAATGCAAATCAAAAGCACAACATGCCACGATATGTTCACCAAAATGACTAAAATTAAAAAGACAATGCCAAATGTTTGCAAACATTATCTGAAACTCTCATATACTGCTTCTGGGCTTTTTAAATTGGTCACATCACTTTGGAAATCTATCTAGTGGTGTCTACTAGAGCTGAATATATGCATATAGTATGATTCAGCAGTTCCACTAGACAGATATTAAGTAGAACACATTACTGAAAGATTTGTACAAGAACTTACCTAGCAGCAGTATCAGGAGTTGTCTCAAACTAGAAGTAACACAAATGTCCTTATACTAGTAAAGGGACAAATACATTCTGGTATATCATAAAATGGAATATTATAAAGATTTTATGATAATGAGTATATTTCTATTATGCTTAGCAACATGGGTGAATCTCAATGACAAAGCCTTGAATGAAATAAGCTAGAGAAAATGGAGTACATCTGTTGGATTCACTTTAGCTGAAGTTTGACAGCAGGTGAAGCTAATCTATGAAATTACAAATCAGGATTGTGGTTACCTCACTGTGAGGGTAGTGATTAGAAGTAGAGATCTGAGGAGACTCTTTCTTCATCTGTGTGATAGCTATATGGCTGTGTTTACTTTGTGAGAATTTGTTGAGATGTATACACAAAGTTTCTGCACCTTTCAGTAATTGTGTGACACTTCAATAAAAAATTTAGTTAAAATAATAAAACAGAACAACAACAGGCTAAAATGCCTAGGCTGTGGGTTTCTGCTTTAGCTGGGCTGTCAAGTTGTGGTAGGACCTAAATAATAAGAGTAGCAGCCACCTGAAGAAGACCTAGGTGAAGAAACCAGATTGTAGCAGAGATGACAATGAAGTCAGATTGTTCAAAGGACAGAAACAAAGCCAGTTAGGCTGATGGTTAGTGGATGAGAGGCCAGTAGTGGTGTGTAGAATTAGAGAGGTAGTTCTAGATTAGATAACGAGGTTTATTCTGGTGGTAGAAGGAAGTCATTGAAGTGATTTGAGCAGGAGACTGATGAGATTTGATTTATGTCTTGAGAAGGTCTTTGTGTCTGCCTTGTGGAAAACAGGTAGAGAGGCAAGAGTGGAGCAGGGAGACCACCTAGATGGCTGTTGCTGTAGTCAAGGAGTGATTTGATGGTGGCCTGGAGTTGGGCCCTAACAGTAGATTTGGTGAGAAGTGGTTGACTTCCAGTTGTATGTTGATGGTAACTAACACTGATGGGGCTTGCTGATGGATTGTGTGTTGAAAGAGAAGAGCTGACCAGGCGCGGTGGCTCACGCCTGTAATCCCAGCACTTTGTGAGGCCGAGGCGGGCGGATCACGAATTCAAGACCAGCCTGGCAAACATAGTGAAACCCCATCTCCACTAAAAGTACAAAAATTAGCCGGACCTGGTGGCGCATGCCTGTAGTCCCAGCTACTTGGGAGGCTGAGGCAGGAAAATCGCTTGAACCCAGGGAGTAGAGGTTGCAGTGAGCTGAGATAGCGCCACTGCACTCCAGCTTGGGCAATGGAGTGAGACTTCATCTCAAAAAAAAAAAAAAAAAAAAGAAAGAGAAGAGTCAAGAATGACTTTTAAATATTTGGCTTAAGCTATATGAGTGGAAGGTGATGACACATCTGAGATAGGGCAGTTATATAAGAGTGAGAGGGATGACAGGGTGGGGTGGACTGTGTTGTAGACTTTTGAAGGAAGGGCATTGTCTTTTTATTACCTTATTATTAAACTTTACTTCCCAGGTCTTTGCAGAGTATCTAGAACATAAATATAATTGAATAAAAGTTCATTTCATATTCATTATTCAACAAATCATTCATATTGAATAAATGCATTGCGTTAAGCGTATGGCTGTTTTTACCATTGGCATTCTTAGAAAATAAGTTAGTTAAAGGTTAAAAAAAGGAAAAACTGATTAACTTCCTTAGTATTTTAATTGTTGAGGCTTGCCTACTTTATAGACATTTTTCTTTTCTTTTTCATGATGATGGTGATTTGACTGAAATAATAGTTTTTAAAGGAGCAGATTGGTTGGATATTAAACTGGACATTTTGTTTACATGTTTTTCTCATTCTTTGCAGTTATTTTGTGATTACAGCTGTTCTGCTGTTGGGAACTTGATTCAGTACCAGGTTTCCAATGTGTTTTAGTTTTGGGAAAAAATGTTTTCAATTGTTTAAAATCTTTTATTTTCTTTATTGTTTATGGAAGTCCTTTTAGGTGTTTGGAACGAAGAATTCTTTTTACCAAATGTTTTTCTTTTGCAGATGATAACATGTTGTTATGGGGTCCAAATGGAACCACTTAGTGTAGACCTTGGTGGAAAAATACCACCTATGAAGCCTTATAGAATGCTGGAACTCCTAAAACAAACATCATAGTGCATTCTTCCTGACACTAGTCCTCTAGTTAGGGAAAACGCAAAGCAATCGAATGTTTCATGTCTTCTGGAAGGTCTATGTTTTGTGGTTGTCCTTTACCTGCCATTCATAGGATGGTTCCTACCTAAATATGTCAACCAATTTCTGGTCATTCAGTGAAACCTGAGGTGTGATTAAAGAATGCTTGGAATTAGAGGCCAAGTAGTTTGACTAAAAGAAAAAATAACACGTAACTTTTGTGTTGTTGGAGTACTTCCACTATCTTTGTGGTTCTGATCACAACTTATAGAACTAGAGGAATTTATTTATTTATTTATTTTGGTCTTTCGGTGACAAGGTCTTGCTCTGTTGCCCAGACTGGAGTTCAGTGACACGATCTCAGCTCGCTGCAGCCTCTGCTTCCTGGGTTCAAGCAATTCTCCTGCCTCAGCCTCCTGAGTAGCTGGGATCACAGGCATGCGCCACCATGCCTGGCTAAGTTTTGAACTTTTAGTAGAGACGGGGTTTCACCATGTTGGACAGGCTGGTCTCGAATTCCTGGCCTCAAATGATCTGCTCACCTCGGCCTCCCAAATGCTGGCATTACAGGCATAAGCCACCATGCCCGGCCAGGTAGAACTAGAGGAATTTTATCAAATAGATGTAGTTGGGGTTGCAACTCCAAATCCAACTTGTTAAATAATGAGGGAAGGACATTATGTCAAATAAGAGTAAGTTCAGTAGTCAAGCAGGCTTCAGGGCTGGTGGATTAATAACTTAATGTTACCCAAGTTTTTTCTACCTCTTCACCTTTCTACCTTGGTAGAGGCTTAATCCTCAAGCTAGTGGCAGCTATCAGGTAGGTTGTAGACAAGATAGTGTCTGTAAGGAACAGGGGTACCT
Source organism: Colobus angolensis palliatus (assembly GCF_000951035.1). Classification (NCBI taxonomy): domain Eukaryota; kingdom Metazoa; phylum Chordata; class Mammalia; order Primates; family Cercopithecidae; genus Colobus; species Colobus angolensis. Next base: position 503,758 of record NW_012116766.1, read on the forward strand.
TTTGAAGAATCTTCTCCTAGTAGATCTCCTCTAATATGCCAGAAGTGGGTAATATGTCTTTTCTTTTTCACCTTTTTTTTTTTAGACAGAGTCTCGCTCTGTCGCCCAGGTTGGAGTGCAGTGGCGTGATCTCGGCTCACTGCAACCTCCGCCTCCCAGGTTCAGGCCCTTCTCCTGCCTCAGCCTCCCGAGTAGCTCACCACCATGCCTGGCTAATTTTTCGTATTTTTAGTAGAGACAGGGTTTCCCCGTGTTAGCCAGGATAGTCTCGATCTCCTGACCTTGTGATCCGCCCGCCTTGCTGGGATTACAGGTGTGAGCCACCGCGCCCGGCCAATATGTCTTTTCTTGAACTGGGAAAGGGAAAAAGATTGCTTTTATTCCAGTCAGGCGTAACCTAGAGCTGGGATAGGTCAGCTTTTTATCAGACTTCGTAGGAAAGAGTAGGTATATGAGTAAATGTAATGTTCTTTGAAGAAGGAGGATGGTCAGGGTGTACACTCAGAAGTAGTGTCCCCCATGAGAATGAACACATTTGTTATTTTTCATTCAACAAATATGTCTCGGATGTTTACTCTTTCTTAGATATTTTGTACTGGGTGCTGGATTTACTTAGAAAGATAAAAAGTATTGGGCAGAGAAGGTAAAGCTTAAAGCCTGGTAAGGAGTCCAATATTTGTATCTTTCATTATTTCCATGTTATACAAATGTTTTGATTGGGGAGCATAGAAAGCATACTTAATGAAAGTGTTTTTGGTTGTAGGAACTATTACAAGAACATTTATTTTATGTATTTTTAGGGGTTAAAGCAAGTGTTTCAAGTAGAGAGAAAGTGTAAATGAAGGTAGGAAAAGTGTAAATTAAGGGAGATGCAAATATCAACCAGGTTATGTTTTCAAAAATTCTTATTTTTTGTTACATATCATCACACATGATGTAAAAATTATAGCAACACATACGAAGTTAATGTTCCACATTATTTTTTTGTCTGTTCACTCTTGCTGATATTTTTGTGTGCATTTCTATATATGTATGAGACCAATAGGATCTATATAAATATTTTAAAGTAACTCTTATTTCAATATATGCATTAGTAATATTGCTTATCTGATATGTGGTCATGGAGAGATTTGATTTTTCACTAATAGATTGAGCATAAATGCAGGAGGCATTTGTGAATTTTTCATAGCAGTTTTACTAAGATTTATACACCACAAAATTTACCCTTTTAAATGTATAATTCATTAGTTTTCAGTGTATTTATAGTGTGCAATTACCCCCACTGTCTCATTTTAGAATATTTTCATCACTCCAGAAAGAAGCCCTGTACCCTTTAGCAATTGTTTTTGAATTTTTTATATATTTCATTAATATCTTGTACGAAATTTCATTTGAAGAGCTATGATTCTCTTAAGTAATCTAAACACATGAAGTCCTTATATTAAAAATTCAGTTAACTTCTTAGAACCAGTTTCAGAGATGTATTTTGGATTCTTAGAAGGATCTCCAAGAGATGAATGTGTGTACTTTTAGAAGTAAAACCATTAGCAGTGCAGAAAATTTTCGTGTGCATTGATATCAGTTTTTAGTATTTATTGCATAAATAAAAATATGAGTTGCATTAAACCAGTGGTAGTCAGGTTTCCTATGTTTTTAGATTTCTAATTGTATACTAGAAAAAGAAAACATTTAGCAAAATAAATGAAAATCAACTTTAAGAAAGTGCAATGTAGATATGATTAGGATCTTTATTGTACCTTCTAACACTGTAATACTTAATAATTCTGTTTGCTTTACGTTGAGAGAAAAAAATGAGGGCAAAAGGGAAAAATGTAAGTAATTTGCTTGCATTTAAACTTGTAGGAAATATATGACTTTAAAAGACATTACTTTAACCTTAAGCATACAAATGGCCACTGTCCAGTATGGTAGCAACTGGTTACATATGGCTATTGAGCACTTGAGATCCAGCTAGTACTATGAGGGACTGAATTTTTAACTTTATTTTAGCTTTAAAAACTGAGGCAATGTAAAATATGTTTTTACCAAACAGCTTTATTCTTTGGTAGGACTACATTTTAGTTTACTGTTGCATTGTGTGACATATCACTGTATTGTAGGGTGTGTATGAGGCATGTACATTGTTTTGAAAATTACACAGAAATATATCACTGATTTAATTGTCAATGGAATAATTCGAATGATTTTTTGAAAATAAATTTTTCTACACATGAATGTAACTTTGTAATGTATTCATTTGAATATTTCATACAGACAACATGATTTCCAGTAATACCTTTGTAGATTGTAGATTAGTAATAATATAGATATTTGTTATACATGCATTACATACATGGTGAGTATTTATGTATTATAAAATGGTTATTTCAATTACTGTATTATTGCATAGCTTTCTAATATAAAAATGCAAATATGGCAAAAATTTATATAAAGAAAATATACTACTGATGCAGAATTAAGTGGAGGTACAGAAGCTAGTACCAGAACAATAAAGGACAAAATGAAAATGGAAGAAAGTGGCCAGGTGCAGTGGTTCATGTCTGTAATCCCAGCACTTTGGGAGGCCTAGGCATGTGCATCACCTGAGGTCAGGGGTTCGAAACCAACCTGGCCAACATGGTGAAACGCCGTCTCTACTGAAAATACAAAAATTAGCTGGGCGTGGTGGCAGGTGCCTGTAATCCTAGCTACTCGGGAAGCTGAGACAGGAGAATTGCTTGAACCCGGGTGGTGGAGGTTGCAGTGAAGCCATATGCTTCCTTCATTGGTTCAAGTCTCAGTGGCTTGCTGGACACACTCTCCTGGCACCATTGTTGCGCTTTTCTGCAATGCAAATTTGTTAGCAGCTTGTCGCAGGGACTAGCTTGCTCAGGACTCCGCTGAGCAAGGGGGAGAAGGAAGGAGGCAAGGAACCTGGGAGAATGCCCTCTGGGGCTGTGCATATGGTCAAGGGGCCCACAATAAATATCTTTCGTATGATTTCAACAGGATCTACAGATTTGATCAGCTTGGTTCCTGCCTCAAGAGAGAGCCCATTTTGGTTAGAGGGATTGTAAAAGAAATTATTTCAGTTTCTGAAATTTTGCAAAAGTATGAGGAAAAGCCTAAAAGTGAAAGGTTAGACAATTGTCCGTAGAATACATGGCCTTTCCAACAATAAGGAAGATCAACTGAGTCGAGGTTTAAAAAATTGAAAGTAGGTTTTTTACTTTTTGGCTTTAGGTGAGTCATATTACATGAGATACCACCCAGTTAATACTTTCCATACAGTTATTTTCAAAAGTTTTCAAGATGTACAAATAAATGTCAATTCATGGCCTAAATAAATGAACTTGTGGTGTAGATTTTTAAAAACCTTTTTATATGGTTAGTTTTCTCATAGAGAATGGTGCTCTAGCTATGGTAAGTCAAAAAATCCAGACATGACATTTTTAAAGTGTGAGACTAATGTTTTCCATACTGGTTAATTCTACTTCATGACATGTAATGAAAATATTTGCATTTAGTTTTTTGAAGTAGACTCTATGAAAAATGTCATGGATTTAATTGTTAAATTCATTCATTTATTTGCCAATGATTTTAATTATTGCCAATTTGTGGAACTATTAGAAGGAATAGAAGACAATGAATTTAATGGATTTGTGCTCTTTGCCAGTACTCTATGGTTGAGTTGCAGAAGAGTTTTACAAGGATTTATCATACTGCTGACTCTTAAGATTTTCTTGAGAAATAAATGCTTGACAATAATCAAAGACAAAAAAAAAGATCTTAGTGTGATTTGTGTTTTCTCACCAATATCACACTGGGAAGGGAAAAACATTTTATAACCTAGCTGGTTGTTGAAACTTTCAATACAAATAATAATTATGTTTTTACACAAAAAAGCATATGCAGTTGATTATAATTATAGTACAGTGTTATGTACATTTGATGTGAAAAACCACAAGAACAATTTGATGAATGCTATATTGATAATGGTAAGTTTAGTGTTGTTTTTCAATTTATACAATATTTCTTGAACTTAATTTCATTAATACTTCATTGACACCCATAGTTAATAAATTTACTTGTCTTGGATTGATGTAGTTTTGAAATTGATAAATGTTTTCATCAAAGTCAAATCAATTATAAAAAAGAACAAACCAGCTTTGTCAATGTAGATGTAAATGTATTAAAGGACAATGAGTTTTTGGTACTGTATTTAGATATTGGAATATTTTAAGTATCTTTGGAACTACTTGCTTTTGTGAATCTATTTTTTTAATTATGAATTTTATAAAACTTAAACTGAGATTAAGTATTAATGATGAAAATGTAGTATATGAATTGACATGTGCTGTAGGTATAAAATACAACCAGATTTCAAAGATTTTGAAGAAAGTAAAATGTCTCATTAATAATTTTTGTATTGGTTACATGTTGAAATGATAATATTGTGAGTATATTGGTTTAAATATAGGTATTAAGATTAATTTTGTATATTTCCCTTTGCTCCGTTTAATGTTACTACTATTAAAATTACATATGTGGCTTACATTATATGTCTGTTGGACAGTGCTGGCATAGACAGTGTCAAGAGTACCCTGAACTCCTTCTCAGTAATTAGCTCATGGCAAATTTAGAGAGAAGTATAGGTCATATTTATGGAGAAAATGAACTTTAATATTTTAGTTTGTATATTCTTTACTTGTATTTAATTGTGACATTTGACAGTTGATTTTAGCTTCAGTTTCTTTGTGTGTCTGTTTTAATTTAATATACTTTGTTTTTTGAAGTATATTAACAGAAAAATTAAGCATAAATTACAGAGCATTCCCATGTGTACCTTCATGTTACCCCCATTTTCCCCTATTATTAACATCTTACATTAGTGCAGTACATTTTTACATTTGATGAACTAATACTGATATATTATTATTGAGGTCTGTAGTTCACATCAGAATTCACTCTTTGCGTTGTTCATTCTATGGGTTCTGACAGATGCATAATGACATGTGTCCACAGTTACAGTGTCATATAGAATAGTTTAACTGCCCCCAAATTTCCTGTGCTCTATTTGTCCCTCTCTCCTTCACCCCAGTGCCCAGCAGTCATTAAATTTTTTTTTGACTGTCTCCATAGTTTTGCCTTTTCCAGAATCTCATAGTCAATTGATCCTTGAACAACACAGGGGAGGGGCACTGAATCCTGTGCTGCTGAAAATTGATGTATAACTTCTGACTCCCCCAAAACTTAACCACTAATACCCTACTGTTGACTAGAAGCTTAATGTAAATACTTGATTAATGCATATTTTGTATGTTATGTGTATTATGCACAGCATTCTTACAATAAAGTAAGATAGACAAAAGAAAATGTCACTAAGAAAATCTTAAGAAAGACAAAATATATTTTGTACCTATTAAGTGCAAGTGGATCATCATAAAGGTCTTCATCTTTGTCACTTCACATTGAGTAGCCTGAGGAGGAAGAGTAAGAGGAGTGGCTGGTCTTGTTAACTCAGGGATTTCAGAGGTGGAGGAGGTGGAAGGCGGTCATATTTGATGTAACTTTGAAAAAATCCACCTGTAAGTGGACCTGCACAGTTCAAAACTCTGTATTGTTCAAGGGTCAACCATAGTTGCAATCATATAGAGTGTAGTCCTTTCAGATTGTCTTCTTTCACTTAGAAATACGCATTAAAGATTCCCCTCTATGTCTTTTTGAGGCTTGATAGCTCACTTATTTTTATTATTGAGTAATATTCCATTGTATGGATGTACTACAGTTTCTTTATCCATTCACTTATTGAAAGACATTTTGGTTGCTTCTAAATTTCAGTAATTATTAACAAAGCTGCTATAATTATTTGTGGGCAGATTTTTGTGTGGTGTGGACATAAATTTTCCACTCACTTGAATAAATGCCAAATTGCATGATTGCTGGATCACGTGGTAAGAGTATTTTTAGTTTTGTTAGAAACTGTCAAAGTATCTTCCAAAGAGGCTGTACCATTTTGCATTCCATTCAGCAGTGAATGAGAGTTCCTGTTGCCCCATGTCCTTGTCAGCATTTGGTGTTGTCAGTGTTTTCGATTTTGGCCATTCTAATGGATATGTAGTGGTATCTCTTTGTTGTTTTAATTTGCAATTCCCTAATGACATATGATATTGAACATGTTTTTCCTATACTTATTTGTTATTTGTTCATCTTTTGGCCAAGGGTTTGTTTAGATTTTCTTTTTGCCCATTTAAAAAAATTGAATTGTTCTCCTATTTTGAGTTTTAAGAGTTCTTTGTATCTTTTGAATACCAGCAAAGATTTTTATATCATTGTATGGCTCATCTTTTCATGCTCTTTACAGTGTCTTTCACAGAGCAGAAGTTTTTAATTTTAATAAAGTCACACTTACCAATTTTTCTTTCATGGGTCTGTGCTTTTGGTGTTTTATCTAAAAAGTCATCACCAACCCCAAGTTTACCTAGATATTTTCCTATGTTATTTTCTAAGAATTTTATACATTTTAAACAATTTTGCATTTAGATCTGTGATTCATTTTGAAAAGTTAATTTTTGTTAGAAGTATAAAGTCTGTGTCTAGATATGTATTTTATATGTGAACATTCAGTAGTTCCAGTACCACTTGTTGAAAAGACGATCCTTTTCCCATTGAATTGGTTTTCCTTCTTTGTCAATCAGCTTATTTATTTATTTATTTTGATGAAAATTTCTACAGAGTACTTTTTAATCAGGAGGTAACTTCAACAGTTTGTTTCTTAGGGAGAAGGGTCATAGGTATAAGAATACAGGAATGAAAGTCTACGGAAATTAGATCTTCTGTAGTCCTGCAGACTTCTGTAGCAGTTGGTTTCTGCTCAAATATTGTATTATTCTCTCTGAATGTTTAGTTACCATATGGTTGTATAATATCTGTTTGAGATTTTGGGTATATCTGAGTGATTTCACTGACTTCCATTCTGAAAACAAGGTAGTTAGTTTTTTGGTTAATAATCCAAAACTAGTTGTTTATTATTTTATTCTTCTTTTATCTTTGTTGTGTGGACAGTAAACAGAGATTCTTACATGCCACATTTTATGAGTTCCTGGGCAGTAAACATGAATTTGGCTGAAAGATAAGTTTGTTTGTTTGTTTATTAATTTATTTATTTTTGAGATGGAGTCTTCTTTGTCACCCAGGCTGGAGTACAGCGGTGCAATCTCGGCTCACTGCAACCTCCCCCTCCTGGATTCAAGCGATTCTCCTGCCTCAGCTTCCCAAGTAGCTGGGATCACAGGCCTCTAGAGACGAGGTTTCACCATTTTGGCCAGACTGGTCTTGAACTCCTGGCCTCAGGTGATCCACCCACCTCAGCATCCCAAAGTGCTGGGATTACAGGAGTGAGCCGCCATGCCTGGCCCTGTTTGTTTTAATATAAATCGTTCCTCGAGCAGCCTGGAGTTAAAAATTGAGACCAGGAATGGAAAAGCAACTGAATTGTTAAATTGCAAAGTTATCCCAGCAACATAATGTGGTTTTCACAGGAGCTGGCCAAATAAATAACTGCTAGGCTAAGTAAGTGTTACTTTGATTATTCAGTTAAAATTCCAACTTAAGTAATGTGGTACATGAAAATAGCCATGGTCAGAAATATGGGTATTTTAGGAGGAAACTATTTGCTACTCGTAAAGGTCACTTATGTTTCAGAAACAAAGTCTTCTGTTTATTCAAGGCCATAAAAATATAGCTGAACTTACCTCATGCTCTCTTACTTGTTAAGATTATGATTCTGAGCTCTGGCTGATTGAACCTACCTTGTCTCAGAGTTGGCACTGGAGTTATTTTTCAGCAAGTTAATTTTTATCCTTCTAATGAGAAAAAGTTATTTTTTATTTATAATAAAAAATATAATATGTGCTGTTTCTCAGATAAGATTTTTCTGGTTAGGTTTTGATAACACAACTATTTAGAGTTTTAAAAGAGAATGTCCTATAAGAGTTTATTTTGTTTTTAAGGATTCCTCTGGATTTGACTGCTCTCCCATGGCCCACACTGTAAATTTTTGTCAGTATTTTACTGAAGTTATATAAAACATAGTACATCCTAGTTCCTATAGCAATGGAGAATAAAGGTGATTTTTATTTTTCTAAAATTTTGCATGCATTCCTTCATGTCCTGGGAATTCCTGAGATTTGTAGTAAATAGAATCCTTATATTTTTTCATCAAATGTATCTCTGGTAAATAAAGCTTATAAAATTTTAATTTCACCCTGGAATATATCCAAAGTGGGATTCATTTCATGGTCTGAAGTGCTTTCAACTTTTTTACTTTTTAAGATCTTTATGTTTTTAGACCTTGTTTCTCTTTAATTGTCTGGTTATACAGTCAGTTCTGTTATTATGCAATTTATGTTCTTAAAAATCACTGTACTATGCCAAATCAAACAATAAAAATCGCAAGTCTTATGGGAAAAATGGGGTTAGGGACATAATACACGAAATCTTTATAATTGACACACGGAATAAAAGATAGGCATCTAATAAAAATGATAGCACAGTTTTACCTGCGTTAAATGGTTAAGAATGATAAATAGTACAATAAATATTTCAGTTTACTTTAAAAAAGACCCAAAGTTTACTTGTGGAAGTCTCCAGCAAGAAGAGCTGCAGGTTGTGATTCTTTTGCAGTGGTGGAAGGAGGGTAATCTGAGAACAGATGGAAGGTCATAACTCCTGATGTGGATGTGTGTGTCTCATAATACATGTGGTGAACCAAGGAAGGTGGTAGATATTTGAGGTGTGAGTGTTTTGTGCATTTCTCTGTGGCTCATGTGTATTTCTGTGTGGCTTAGCTGGATTCAGTTTTCTTCATTCACCTAGTGTTTCTGGGAGATGAAATTGTGCATGAACAAAATCAGAATTTTTATTGTGCTCAGATTGTTCCCTCATATATCAATAGCATTGGAGTCAATTGTCATTTTACAAACAAGCATTCTAGCAGAACGAACTCTATACACTTTTGAACTATGATCATTTTATAGCTTTATAAAATAGTGTTTAGAGACAACTTGGCTTCAATTACTTACCCACTTGAACGTGGCACCTATCCTGTAAGCAGCTATTATCTGTGAAAAAGGAATTTTTGGAAGCAGTTTCTTACTTAAGGAATAGCTACCAAAATGCCCACTCATTTGTATCTTGTCCCTTGTTTACTACTCTACTGCTTTTTTTGTGAAATCTGTCACTAACTGCACTGCTTTCTTTCACATCATGCTTTCCCCATGCCCTTGGGTTAATCATATTCTCATAGTTTCCTCAGAAATCTAGCTTTGGCTTGTTTTTCTAGATGACCAGTTTTCTTTTCTAAATGACCTGGTCCCCAGAGACCAGAGGCAGCTTTCCTAACTGCTCTACCTCCAGGGCATAAATGAACTGATGGTTTTAGGGTTGTCCCTGTGAGATATTTCAAGTGCCATGACCATCTGACACTGGATTGAAGATAAACTGCTCTCCTGTACACTAATTCAACAGCTGGTGCAGACAGAGGCTGCTGGCTCCTTGGCAGTCTCAGAGTCATCCTCAGCACAGTGCTCTAGGCAGACACCACTGATCAATTGGAATTGTCACTCAAGTTGAAATTGTTTTCCTGTCTTTGTTTTAATCTGTATTTGTGTGGTCTGTGCCCTGGCTTCTAGGGTGGCCTGCGTCAGGGCCCTGGGCTGGCTAACAAATAGATGGAAACGATTAGCCACATGCTTTAGGTCCCCAAATCTGGCCAGGAAACTCTCTTTAAGTATTGTAGCCAGTTCATGAGGGAGGGCCAGGCATCACCACAGGTGGGGGACACTGTCCATCCACCGCCCATCAGAAAAGTGAGCCTGTTCTCAGCTCAGTGTTGTGATCTGCTGCTGAGAGCCAGGCCAGGTGATTATGCAGCTAGCACACAGACCATCCTTGGAACAGGAGCCTCCCATCACCTCTTCCCTACAAGGTGCTACAATTGCTTCCTGAGCAGTGGCTGTAGTCCCAGGCCATAGAACACACATATACTTCCTGTCAGAGCCAGAAGCTCAGATGCTTCAGAGACATAGACAAAACCTGCAACCTGGGGCCAGTTTCCTCAGTATACCCACAGGATGAGTACTGGGCAAGAAAAAGAAACTCAACTTCTTCTTCCCCCTCTTTGGTTAGATTTTTTTCACAATAGTGTTAAAGAATAAAGCTAATTAATAAGCAATCTTGTCCTAATCTTGATTTCAATGTCAGTATTTATGTGTTTCACCACTAAGCATATTGGCTTTGATTTAAATTGGCTGTTATTTGCATTTTAAAATGATTTTTTTTTTCTTAGTGAACTAAGAGTTTTTATCAGGAATCTTGTGAAAATCGAAACCAATCACATGGAGTTAAGCTGGATGTTTCATTTGCCTTAATCTTGTCTTGTGATTCTGAAGCAGAAGTCCATTTTAAATTCCACATATTTAACTTTAATCTCTGTTTTATCTAATAAAGACAGAAAGAGAAGAAAACATTTCACCTCCACTGCTTTCTACTGCCACTTTGCATGCTTTGTTAATGTGTGACTAAAGTCATTATTATTAACTTTACATATTCATCTTCTACTTCAATAATAGAAGCTGTTGGACTTTGGAGTTCCTGATTTTGATTACTTGGACAATTGACTGTGAAATCTTCATTAATGATAGGAAGAATAAGTTCTAGGGTTCTGTAGCACTATAGGGGGACTATAATAAACAACAGTGTATTGTATGCTTTCAAATAGCTAGAAGGGCGCATTTTGAATATTCTAAACACAAATATCAGATACATGTTTGAGGTGATGTATATGCTAATTACCCTGATTTGGTCATTATAGATTAATATATACGTATGAAAATAGCACACCATACCCCATAAATACATACAATTATTATGTGTCAATTAAATTAAAAAACTGGATAAACATTTAATAAAGTGTACATAATAGCCCAAAATGCATGAGGAGCTAATAAAAAAACCCACTTATTTATTTATTTTTTTATTATACTTTATGTTGTAGGGTACATGTGCACAACGTGCAGGTTTGTTACATATGTATACATGTGCCATGTTGGTGTGCTGCACCCATT
>NW_012116766.1:515990-528810 GCF_000951035.1 Colobus angolensis palliatus
TTTTCCCAGCACCATTTATTAAATAGGGAATCCTTTCCCCATTTCTTGTTTTTGTCAGGTTTGTCAAAGATCAGATGGTTGTAGATGTGTAATATTATTTCTGAGGGCTCTGTTCTGTTCCATTAAAACCACCTATTTAATAGTTTCTATGTACTATCCCCCAAAAATTATATACTTGGGTGTTGAAAAAATAAGTACCTGTTCTTGCAGAAACTTTCTATTATTTTTTGAGAAATCATGGCAAATAAAGGCAAATGAATCCCCTAGTGGGGAAAAAGTAGATTTTGGAAATTATGAAGTCCTTCAGTTACAAAATTTTGGAATGAAGTAACTGACATTGTTGGAGAGTATTCAGAACAGTGGCAAATCTAGAAATCTGTAGGATGTTTTTAATGGTCATGTAAACCCAGGAGAGTCCAATAGACATAGTGAATTTTGATTTGAGTGAAATGTTTCGACAATGACTATTGTAACGTTTTGTGGGAGATGAAGAAATGTGGATTGGGTGATAGTAAACTTCGAAGTATTGATGGATAGTTGGCACTTAGAGCCGGAGTGTTGAATTTTAATTGAAAAGCAGGCTTTGTCTGGGCTCTTCCTGTTCAATTATTTCTATCAAAGACTCATGAAAATTGAGCACATACCTTGAGCCCACTGTCTGTACAATTAGGGTGAAGGTAGGGGATACTGTTTTTTTGTCTTCTTAAAAATTGTGAGCTGGGAGTGGTGGCTCACGCCTGTAATGCCAGCACTTTGGGAGGCCGAGATGGGTAGATCACTTCAGGTCAGGAGTTCGAGACCAGCTTGGCCAACATGGTGAATACCCTGTCTCTACCAAAAAAATATAAAAATTAGCCAGGTGTGGTGTCACATCTGTAGTCCCAGCTACTTGGGAGGCTGAGTCATGAGAATTGCTTGAACCTGTGATACAGAGGTTGCGGCAAGCAGAGATTGCACCACTGTACTCCAGCCTGGGTGATAGAGTAAGACTCTGTCTTAAAAAAATAAAAAATAAAAAATATGGTAGAAACACACAACAGAAAATTTACCATCTTAACTGTACACTTACCGCATTAAATGTACACTTCAGTACGGTTAAGTATATTTACATTGTTATGAAGCATATCTCCAGAACTTTTCTATCTTGCAAATCTGAAACTCTATATCCTTTAAACATCTTACCTCCCCACCACCCCCTTCCCCTGGTAAGCACCATTCTACTTTTAAATTCTAGGAATTTGACTACTTTAGTTATTTATTTTTTTAGAGACAGGGTCTCACTGTGTTACCCAGGATGCAGTACAGTGGTGTGATCATAGTTTACTGCAGCCTTAAATTCCTATGCTCAAGCCATCCTCCCAGCTCAGTCTCCCAAGTAGCTAGGACTACAAGTGTGCACCACCATCACTGGCTAACTTTTTGTCTTTTATTTTTTTGTAGAGATTCGGGCCTTGGTATGTTGCCCCGACTGGTCTCAAGTCATCCTTGTGCCTCGGCCTCCAAGGATTTGGCGACTTTAGCTGCCTCATATAAGTGTAATCATACAGTATTTGTCCTTTTTTATGACTGGCTTATTCCATTTAGCGTAATGTTTTTAAGATTCTTCTGTGCTGTAGTGTGCAATAGGATTTCCTTCCTTTTTAAGGCTGAATAATAATCCTTCGCGTGTATACACCACCTGTTGTTCATTCATGTGAACAGGGAGCAGGAGTTCCCTGTTCCCACATGGAGAGGGAGGAATGAATGTCCATTCATTCCTCAGTGGAAATTTGACTTGCTTCTTCCTCTTGGTTATTGTGAATATGGGTCTGCAAATGTCTCGGTGAGATCCCACTTTGAATTATTTTGGATTTATACCCAGAAGTGGAATTGCTGGATCATACTTGTGTACTGTTTTTATTTTGTTTTGTTTTGTTTTGTTTTTGAGACAAAGTCTCGCTCTGTCGCCCAGGCTGGAGTGCAATGGCATGCTCTCAGCTCACTGCAACCTCCGCCTCCCGGGTTCAAGTGATTCTCCTTCCTCAGCCTCCTGAGTAGCTGGGATTACAGGCATGTGCGACCACACCCGGCTAATTTTTGTATTTTTAGTAGGGACATGGTTTCACTGGTCTTGAACTCCTGACCTCATGATCCGCCCACCTCGGCCTCCCAAAGTGCTGGGATTACAGGCGTGAGCCACCACGCCTGGCTCTGTACTGTTTCAACAGCAGTTGCGCTGTTTTACAATCCCATCAACACAGCACAAAGGTTCCAACTTCTCCATATTCTCACCAACTCTTACTTTCTTTTTTTGTTTTTTAAATAGTAGCCACCCTAATGTATTTGAGGGATAGACAATATTTTAAGATACTTAGCATTCAAAAAACTTTTAGTAACTAGAGTGATGGATTAAATGCATATATGATGAAATTCAGTGTAGATCAGTGTAATTTTTTAAGTTTGCAATGGAGGATACTAGACTTAATATTGACCCATATGCAAATGTCTTACTTGATTTATATGGACATTTTGGTTAGCAATATTATTTGGCAGCAAAAACAAAAACTCAGAATGCAATAAAAGAAGTAGAGAGTGGTCAGATTAGAGGAGAGAATAGTGCTATGGTACTGTGCACTGGTCAGACCATATCAGGAGGGTCGTGTCAACGTCTGCCTGTTAGACACAGACCTGGAAGTTGATAAACATCTGATGTACTACAGGAAGCCATACCCAGAAAGGGTCTGGAAGCTGTGACCTGTCAGTCAGTGAGGGAACTGGGGCCCAGCCCGAGGAAGAACAGAAGCAGATAGTTGTCTTCATATGATTTAAAGTAGTGTCATGTGGAAGATGGTGAAGGCTTAGCTTTCCTGTTCGATGACAGAACAACAGCATCAACATCAACAACAAAACATTATGTGGAACTAGAGAGAAGTGTGTTTCTAATCAACATGAAGAAAATCTTTCTGGCAGGCAGAAGGGTGCAACTGTGAAACCTGCTGATTCACAGTGTAGAGAGTTCCCTGTTCCCACATGGAGAGGGAGGTGTTCAAAGAAAGGCTGGATGATGGTGGGGGCATGGCTGTAAAGGATAGTCCTCTACTGGAGGGGAAATCTGGCAAGATGAATCTATACACGACCCATTCTGTGACACCTTCCTCTGTGCACAAGAGAGTAGGAGAAGATAGACAAAACATAGTTCTAGAGGCAAAACCCCTAACATATAGTAGGTGGTCATTCTTGCCTGCCCAGGCTCAACCCTACCTAGACTCTGAATAAATCTCCTTCTTAGGAAGAATCTGAAACTCTGTCCTGACTGCCGAGAATCCACTCAGAGGTGATGCTGAGCTACTCTCTGCTCCACACAGCCACCAAATGTCACATGGAGCCCAAGATCTGACCCACTGCGGACCTCTCTGATCCTTGTTCTTCAGAATTTCCTGCCTCACACTTGACTCTTTATAGCTTCATGTTTAATTCACACCCACACATGTGCCTTTCCTCTTGCTGGTCCCTTTACTTGAACTGTCAACTCTTTTCTCATCCGTACTCATTCATTATTTTTCCTGGGCTGGCTTAGGAGCCTCTCCCTGCTATTCTCTGAATACCCAAGGAAGGTCAGACAGGTGAGGTTTTTTCCCCCACCTCCCACTAGGTGGCTGTTCCCCCACTTCCCACTAGACTGTGAGCTCTTTCCAAGCAGGTCCTAGATGTTGATCTTTGATTTGTTAGTGCAAACGATGTTTATCAAATGGAAGAAAATGGGGCAGAGTTCTTTTGTTTGTGTGTCCTAGTGCCTAGTATAGTGCTTAACATGTAGCTGCTTAATGATTTTTGGAGTAATAGAAGACTTAAATATTTCTTAAGTGTTTCTTTCAGTTGAGATCATAAAATAGTCATAGGGCTCCTAGAAACCTTAATGTGGTTGGGATGTGCCTGGTGAATCAGAATTTGAGACCGGCAGGCCTCTGCTTCCCTCCTCTTTCCTGCCTCTCCCTGTCCTCTTTCTCCTCCATCTTCCCTTGCTCTCCTCTTTTCCCTCCTCCTCCTTTCACTTGCTGTTCCTCCTCCCTTCTTCTCCTAGTCCTCCTCTCTGCTTCTTCCCTCCATGTCCTCCTCTCCTCTTCTTCCTCTCTCCTTTACTTCCTCCTTTTTTTTTTTCTTTTTACTTTTGTGAACTGTGCAGTCTCCTTACACAGTGCTCTCATGTAGACTTTGGCAGGCTTTAAAAATTCTGTAGTTCATGCCTGAGTTAATTGAGGCTGAGTATTTTGCAAGATCTCAGATGCATAAATGCTAACAGAGATTCCAGACCTCTGTGTGTTGATGTGAGTTTTTTTTTCAACATGGCAAAGGAGGATCAAAGACACCTTGTTCAATTTCTACACATTTGCCTTTTTATTTACTTGTCTTTCTAGTTTTTCTGTATCTGTGCCAGTCTCCTGATGCCAACCATCTGTTGATTCTTTAATATTATAGCAACACAGGCTCTGTTTGTATTCAGGGTAGTTTACATTTTTATGTTTGCCAAGACCTTTTGTTGTTTTTATGTACTAAATTAAATGTGAGAACAACAGGCAGGCTATGAGTGTCTTTATGAGCAGCTTGATTTATTTGTATCAGATTATATAAGCTGTCAGGAGGTTACCTTTTGGTCTGTTTTAGCAACCAATTGTAGGTCTAATTTATGTTTAACATAAAAAAGTGAATTCAATGAAATTTTTAAAAGTTAGGTATGGTATTTTCTTTCTTTCTTTCTTTCTTTCTTTTTTGTTGGGACAGAGTCTCACTCTGTCACCCAGGCTGGAGTGCAGTGGTGCGATCTCGGCTCACTGCAAGCTCCGCCTTCTGGGTTCACACCATTCTCCTGCCTCAGCCTCCCGAGTAGCTGGGACTACTGGCACCTGCCACCATGCCCGGCTAATTTTCTTTTGTATTTTTAGTAGAAACGGGGTTGCACTGTGTTAGTCAGGGTGGTCTCGATCTCCTGACCTCGTGATGTCGCCCGCCTCGTCCTCCCAAAGTGCTGGGATTACGGGTGTGAGCCACCGTGCCCGTCCTAGGTATGGTATTTTCTACAAGTGAAAACCACTTGCATGAATGTAACTACATTGAACAATGGAGGCTCTCCAAACACCGCTGAAAAAGTATGCATAATATTCTACCTGAGAAGTTTTGTTTTCTTTTTATATAAAGAAGATTAATGTTCATGGACTTGAATAAATTCCATTTAATGATTTGGGCTATAATTTCCTTACCCTATGATAAATGATTACGCAGAAGTACTTTGAAGAATTTTTTGTGCAGCTTAGATGATTAATGTTTTGATGTGTATATTTGCTACCTTTTAACTTCTGATTTAACAATCATGTTTTTTTAAAAAAATCTGTCAGGCCATAGAGATTGATGGAAACATAGATATATTCTTTTGTCTGCATTTAAGGTAGTAATTTTGTGTTTTATAAATCTCAGCCATTTCAAATCCTAAAGGAGGGCCATGTTGATATATTACCCAGGACTTGCAAGTTGTTTCCAATTTGCATGTTAATAAGTGGATTGCAGGTGACATGGAAAAGAATATAATATTTATAAGTATGGAAGAGACTGTAAATGCCTTATTTTTATCTATGGGCTTCATTTATAGGTCAAAGAGTGTAGAATTAGTTTTCCAGAATCGAAATCTGTTTTCTTAGGAGTCGTCCTGAATAGCAGTGTCAGGACATTTAATCATCTAATACTCCTTTGTGTTACCTACTATCCATGCCACCTTTTACGGACAGAACACATAAGCTTTGGTCCCAAATAAATTAGCAGATTTTTCTTTAACTCTATGGCATTGCACTTTTCCTTGTTACCATTGCAAGAGGACCTGTCATCATTCTACTAAGTTTATATCTTCTCCCTGGAGGAAAAGGACTTTAAAGACTTATCTAATCACTCTTTCTAACCTCTAGGTTCATAGGTCCTTAATCTAGAAATCTGAAATCCAAAAGACTCTGAAAACCACATTTAGAAAAAATAACTCGTTTAGAAGCAAATCCTGACTTTTTGTAATTATGTGAAGCTGTTTGTAGCTTTTTGTTTTTATCCTACCTGGCTAGCATTACTATTTATCCATTTCGTTGCAGGAATGTGAATGTGCTTGATTATTGAATGGTGTCGGAAACCCTGTGGAAAATGTTATATACACACAGTATATATACCATGTTTTCTTTTACAATAAATTTTTTTAAAATCAGCTATCCAAAACTTCTGATTAAGGAATTCTGATGCTATGTAGGGACATTTCCACTTCTTGTTTAGGTAAAAATCCCAAGAACTATAGATATTTCCATAGGAGAGAACCATTAAAGGAAAGTATAATAGGGTTACAATATGAGAATAAAGCAGTAGATGTTAGCGCCAGTAAGAAACTGTTAATGAAAGTAAAATATTATGCATATTCATGATACAGAACAGGATAATACCCATATTTAAAATCTGTCTTGAAGGAGTTCATTGGCAGCAGCCCAATGTTGTTCCCATTTCACTCAGTGAACGCATTTGGAAGGTGAAGTTGGGTCCAGTTTGCTTGTCATTAGAGTTTAATATTAGGGTTTTTGTATGTGCTCGGGCCAAGTTTTTCCCACTTTTGTGCTAACAACTGCCAGTGAAGTGAGATATCTCTGGACAAAGAAGGTGTTTTTGTCACTCTGTAATTTTAGATGGCTTATTTTAAAGGGTAGTTTGTTGCAAAATTAAAAACACTCCCTTGGGGAAAGCCCCGGATTTGTAAGCGTACTTTAAAAAACTCTAACTGAAGTTACATAATACCTTTTGAGCATCAGTTTTCCCAACTTCTTCTCTTTATTGTGTTCTACATCTGTATATTTAATGGTTTATTATGTCTTTATGAGGTGAAAAAAGCAATAGAAAAAATATTTATGGTCAATAATTTCCTTATGTGTTAAATTATTGATGCAAGTTTGATATCTCTATATACACTGGTGAAAGTGTACTCAGAACATTCAGTAATAAATGAAAAATATATATAATTTAAGCCTTAAGATTTGGAGAAAACCGATGAAATGGGAAATGTAGAAACATGTGTTTTGGTTTTTTAAATTTTATTTTATAAGAGGAACGGATTTTCTCTATTTGTAACACAAGAGTTAGTATTAAAATTTATGAAGATTATTTAATATTCCCTATATAACTTTTTTTTTTTTTTTTTTAATCTCACAGTTGTGTGGGTGAGAAGTCCAGATAGGTTCTTTGCTTAAGGGTCTTACAAGGTCAGGTCAAGATAGTGGCAGGGTTGGGTTTTTACTAGGAGGCTTTGAGGATCAATATGCTTCCAAGCTCATTCAGGTTGCTGGCTGAATTGTAGGACTTAGGTTCTTACTGTATTGCTGGCCTTTGGTTAGAGACTGTTTTCAGTCCCTAGGTCTGTGAATGGCTCCTCTCAGGCCACCCTGTGAGCCCCTTAATCTCAGCAATACGTCAAATGCTTCTCACGCTTTAATATCTTTAACTTCTATACTTACCAGCCAGAGAAAATTCTCTGTTTTTAGAGAGCTCATGTGATTAAGTTGGGATCCCTAAAGATAATCCCTATATAACATGATCATAGGAGTGATACCTCATCATACTCACGGGTTCCTTTCATACTCAAATGGGAAGGCATTATACAAAGGTGTGAGTTATGGGGAGTCAGTCTTAGAATTTTGCTTACCAATTGGCAAACTAGTGACCAAGGTAGTGAGTGTGTTAAGGTAGTATAACACGGTGGGCTCTGGAATCAGATTGTCTTGGTTCAGTCCCTACCTCCAGTATCAGCTGTGAAACCTTTGGGAAGTTACTCATTCTGTTTCTGCTTCAGTTCCCTCATCTGTTAAACGTGGTGGTTAATATGTAGCACTTACCTCATAGAGTTGTTTTGAGGAGTAAATTATATAATACATATAAAGGTATTTAACAAAGTGCCTGGCACATAATAAACACTCAATAACTATTAGCAGTTATACTATTATTATTTGTTTTTTAAACAGATTTCTTTTCTTTCATGCTTAACTTTTCCTAGAATAAACGAGTATAAAATGCAAAGCACATGTTTGTAAAAGTAACATGATGTTGACCCACATAGGAATCTTTCATCCTTATGGAATCTGACTTATGTGAGAATCTCTCAGATGAAAGTGTGAAGCACTGTTCCCCTGCTCCAGGTAGTGGATGTGCGTTCTTAGATGGCCAGGGCCAGGTGTGTGTGCAATGAAGTGTGCAGTGAAGTGGGAGGAGGTACAGTGATTTTAGCTGAGACAGACAAGTCAGCATGTGAAGGGCCTCTTTTGTCATGCAAAGGAGTTTGGAGTTCTGGCAGGCAGCATTGGTATGAGGAGAAGGATGAACTGCAAAGAGTACTCTGGCAATAGTGTGAAAGATGAATTTGAAGATAGATTTTGAGTTGATATAGAAAAAGAGTCAATTATAAAAATGCTATTGATATTCAAATAGTGGGTCATTGATTGTTATAACATGCCCCAAATCTAAAAGTTTTTCTTGACATCTTAACAAGAAAAATTGAGGAAGCTCTGCTGAGGGTGGGGGCTGAGTCAGGCTGGAGGAGTCCTGGTGGATACTCTTGGTCAGGAAGAGGCAGAGAATTAGAAGCAGGTTTGAGTGAGATTCAATTTCTAGAGTAGATGAGAATCCAGGATATCAGTGTATGAGGACAGTGTAAGTGATGACCAGGAACTATAATTCACCATTCGGGTTACCCGTCTTAGAGGAGTGGAACTGTGGACATGTTGAGGGTCAGGGAGTGCCAGCTGGCAAGGATCTGGGCTAGCAGTCAGCTGACCTCCAGCAAATCCAACCGTGCATGACTATGACCCTGTCACCAAAATGTCAGGATTGAAGAAAGCGTTTGATGAGTAGAGTGACTCCATGGGGTGTAGAGCAGCTGGTGGTAACCCAGTCACTTAGAAGCTTGGTTGGGAATGAGATATCAGATTGTCCTACAGGAGAACAAATCACAAATGCAGTTTTAGGATTTTGTGATGCTAGAGATGAAGCAGGATTGATATCAAGGCTGACTCAGCAATGGCAAGGACTGAATAATCTCAGTGTCTGTGTTCTTCTTAAACAGGCCATGTGTTTTTCTCAGAGTGAGGAGCTTTGAGAGTGATGATTAAATGCCCTGAGTGGTGGAGTCCTTGGACCCAGACAGACCATTAAGCCCCATATCTCTGGAAAATACAACATTCCTGAAGAATTCCTCCCCACTTGGAGTTTGCCACATTCCTTTCTTGAAAGGTTCCCGTGCAGCTCTCATTTTCAGTTCCTTTGGTCCAGGCACTTAATGCTGTAAGAAAATCACATCAAGGGAAGAAGCCCCAGTTTTCTTTGTAGAAAACATCTGCTGCTGCAATATTTGTGTTCTAGATTTGGATGGCATTCCTTGCCAGATCTTTTGTTGCCAGAGCAGTTATTGATGTGAGACACAGCTGGGTCTGTAGCAGGGAGATATTGCTATGTCAGTGATCCTACCTTCTGGCAGCATGAGCCTTTTGGCAAAATTCTCAAACATGACCTATAGTAAGAGAGAAGTGTGTACAACATGGGTGTACGGGCTCTTCTGAGTTAGTCCTTCTGTTCCCATTTGATTGTTAGGACATGAGAGCTTTAGTCAGGTTCTGAGTGAGGAAACAAAATCTTTTAGGAACAAGTAGAGATCAATTTTTTATTTTTATGAATAAAATTTTTACTTTTAGAGAATAATTTTTCTGAACGCTCCTTAACGTAAAGGATTTTCTGTAAATCACCCTTTCTGATACTGATCCACTGTATGATGACACTGCTAGGAGACGGGAGAGTTGGGAATCCTCCGCCAGCCTATCTGATGGCTGGAAGTGTAGAAGAGGATTTGGAAAGGATTTTCTGTGTTCCTCTTTGATTGCATGTAGCATCAATCTTTCCTAATTTTGTGTTTTTATTCTTTTCTTTAGTTACGTTAAGTTTGCCTGTCCTGATTTCACCTGCCTTATTAAAATTGTCTAGAATATCAGTCTGTCTGATTTTTAATCTTTGATACTGTGCTTTTTAGGTGTCAGATATCAACTTTATGTTCAAGGCCTGTAAATCAGTACTTCCTATCCTTACCCTTCTCCCCTTATCTCCTAAGATGTAAATTAATAAATTAATACATTTATTGTCATAATCTGTTTAGTTCTTTCACCTTTCACAGAACTTTCTCTCCACACACAATTCATCCTGCACATTAGGGTTGTTGGTCACCCATCATCTATTCCCCTTCATCTTTCGCAGTTGAATCGAGATATTGGCAGAGTTTCCACCCTTCCTCCATGCAGCAGTGTATTATTACTGAGAAGTTAATGCCCTGTAGGGGTGGCCCCAGGTTAGCCTTAGCCATTGAAATTTCTGTTAGCTGGAGGACAGAATATCCTAATTCATACAGTCACCATTTATTTCCTGTTATTGCTTTGATTTTGATGCTCCAGCCACAAAATTTGAGTCCTGTCATCCTGACTAACTGCGTCTTCCTAGCCAGATTTACTTCTATCTTTCATTATGTCCTCTCCACACTAAATGATTAAGTTACTTTACCATTCTTTCATTGTTTTAATTTTCTCTACAGTGGATTCACCTGTTTGCAAAACTTAGATTCTGAAGCCAATTTATAAGGCAATAATTTCTTACAGTGACTCCTGATTATTCTTCCTTATTTGATCACTAGATGGAGTTGGTTTGTTTTTGGCCACGAAAGGGAAAGGTCTTTATTATTTCAATTTATTTTCTTTCTTTGCTTTTTCTCATTTTTTTAATGCTTTGGTTGAATTGGTATAGTTTAATTTCTGTAAGTTAAATATTTGTATGATAAAACTTTGTTAATCTTGAAATGACCCTCTGCCTCTCCTGTTTGCAAATGTGTATCCCATTTTCAGCACATGGAACTAAGTTCACCTTGTGTGTTGAAGGTTCCCAACACTGCCCCAAAACTTGATTTTCTAGAAGGACTCACAGGACTCAGCCCATTGTTGTACTCGTGACTAAGGTTTCTTCGAGTACATAGTAGGTGTGTACAGCCCTATCATAAGGGAAAAGGCACAGGCAGAGTCTGGAGGAACCTGTGTGCAGTTTTCCTTATGCTCTCTCCCTCCCGTGAAGGATCACACAGAGCAAATATATATATACATATATATGTGTGTGTGTATGTGTGTGTGTGTGTGTGTGTGTATATATATAATTATTTATTTTTTTTTAGACAGAGTCTTGCTCTGTCACCCAGGCTGGAGTGTAACGGCCTAATCTCAGCTCACTGCAGCCTCCACTTCCTGGGTTCAAGCAATTCTCATGCCTCAGCCTCCCAAGTAGCCGGTTTATAGGTGTGTTCTACCTATAAACAGCTAATTTTTGTAATTTTAGTAGAGACAGGGTTTTGCCATGTTGTGCAGGCTGGTCTCTAACTCCTGGGCTCAAGCGATTCACCCTCCTTGGCCTTCCAAAGTGCAGAGATTACAGGTGTGAGCTACCGCATTTGGCCAGAGCGTACTCTTTGCCCACAAATAAAAACACAGCCACATGTGTGTGATGTTTCTGTACAAGGAAGCCCATTAAACGTTCAATGCCCAAGATTTTTATTAGAAACTCATAGGCACCTTCTCCCTAGGATATACCAAAATTCCAGACTTCCAGAAGGAAGACAGGTGTTCAACATAACCCATATTGTTTACACACGTAGTCTAGGCACAGTAAAACACCCTGATATGTTAAGTATTGACAGGGAACACTCTAAGGGCCAAGTTCCCCTATGCCACCAAAGGCCAAACTTGCAGGCAGGACTTTTTGGCAGTCTCAGGTCTGCTAGGTTTGTTCTAGAGGCATACCTCTCTATTGGAAGCTTTTCATAATGCACCTCTTCTCTGCTGTAACTCTTACTTTTCATCTTGGTCCATTCTCAGGACCTGGCTCTGTATGTTACTTTACACCCATCTGTACCAATTCATTTTGGAAATGAATGCAATTCATATGTGTGTCCTTTATGGTAATCAGTACATTGCTTTGTGAGCTTTGTAAACCTTGTGTTTTCTGTATAAATTGAGTAAAGAAACTGTGTTCAAAAATGTCATCTGTGGCCTTTCACAGCACATTTGAAAATAACAAATAAATAAATGTATAGTAAATGTTGTTCAGTAAATGTTTAATGACAAAGGATGTTACTTTTTAGAATTTTTCAGCACAGAACTATGATTGCTGGATGATTATGAGAATTACCTTAGTAACTGGGAAGTATTTGGTTGCCTTAGGTGCATTCTTATGCTAAGATCATTGATTGGTTTCTCTGTCAAGTTATGTACATTTTGAGGAGAATACTGTTAGATGTAAATGGTTTGGGTGGATTCCATTTTTATAGCTTTAGAAAACTATGCAGTTAGGAGAGGAATTTGGGTTAGAAGATCAAGATCAAAGGAAAAGTCGATTAAAAAAACTTTTTTCTCCCTGTGGACTACATGATGTTCTTTTGTTATTTAGAGTTTCTGTAACCTTTGCACAGAAGTTTTCAGATACAAAGCATCTTCTCCTGTTTTTTTTTCCTTTATTCTTTTTTCTTTTTTTTTTGAGATGGAGTCTTGCTCTGTTGCCTAGGCTGGAGTGCAGTGGCACGATCTTAGCTTGCTGCTACTTTCGCCTCCCAGGTTCAAGTGATTCTCCTACCTCAGCCTCTTGAGTAACTGGGACTACAGGCGTGTTTCACCATGCATGGCCATTTTTGTATTTTAGGTAGAGACGGGGTTTCACCATGTTGGCCAGGCTGGTCTCAAACTCCTGACCTCAAGTGATCTGC
>NW_012116766.1:529735-542924 GCF_000951035.1 Colobus angolensis palliatus
TTTTTTTTTTTTTTTTTTTTTTTCCAAGAAGGGAGAAAGTGGTCACTGTTGTATTCTTCATGTGATAAAAAAGCTTGTCTGTCCAAAAATCTGAGTAGCTGAACAGGTTCATAAAACTATAGAAAAGGACAGTTTCTATGCTGTTAAGGCACTTTCATAAATTTGCTGTGGAAAAGATGATGTGGTTTTCACTATGTCTTTCATTTTATGTCAGGTATTTAGTATTTTTAAAAAACTAGTCCAATTTAAAAAGTACTTTGAAAGGCAAAGACATGGAGTGCTTTAAAATATTTTACATTAAATCTCTCATAAAATATTTTTGAACATTTAAAGGAAATAAAGGCAATGAGAGTTAAAGAAAAGACACATTGCGTGAGCTTTTAATAAATAAATAAAATATTTATTGAGACCGTATCAAATGACAGGCTTCCTTCTCTGAGTGGTCAGCTGTCCAGGTATAGGATTTGCTTAGCTACAGAAACCTGACCAAGTTCTTCGGTTACACTTGTCTTTGTGTCTTTGACAGTATCATGAGACCTTCCTTAATATGGATTGTTTATAAAGGCAATCTCAGTTAAATGTCAGATGTGGCAACCAAAAATTGCTTTTGTGATTTTTAAGCTGCTTCAATAGAAAGAATGCCCAGGTCAGAGGTCATAATCGTCCTTTCCAGGCTGGATTCTGTCCCATGTTAGGAGGGTTTTGACAAGTTTGTGTGCACCCATGAGGATAGCCAGGACAGTGACGGAACTGAAAACCATGTCCGATAAGGAAGGAGTTATTTGTTTTGTGGAAGAGAAACATAGAGAAGGAGGGATTCTCGCCTTCAGAAATTTGAAGGGCTATACATGGAGGAGAAATTAAAACTCCTTGAGAGGGCAGAGCTGCAGTTACTGGCTGTGGGTCACAGAGCAAGATGTTTCAGTTTGGCATAAGTAAGTGCGTCAGTACAGCTAAAATGACATCTGGGTTTGCTATTACCTTATAATGTTCAATTAGAGGCTATTTGAATATGTATTTGGATTTGAAGAGTAGTGTTAAGATATCCTTCGTGTTTGTTCCTTGAAAAAGTTGACATGACTGGGTGTGGTCACTCATGCCTGTAATCCCAGCACTTTGGGAGGTCAAGGCAGGAGGACTGCTTAAGCCCAAGAATTCGAGACCAGCCTCGGCAATATAGGGAGACCCTGTCTTTATAAAAAATAAAATAAAATATTAGCCGGGCAAGGTGACATGCACCTGTAGTCCCAGTCTCAGCTATGTGGGAGGTTAACATGGGAGAACCATTTTTTGAGCCTGGGAGGTTGAGGCTGCAGTGAGTCATGATGGCGCCGTGCCACTGCCCTCTAGCCTGGGCAACAGAGATGCTGTTTCTAAAAAAAAAAAAAAAGTTGACACGTTATATATGTCCCAGCTGTGCCATTGAAAGCAGAATGTTTATATTTAAGGTGTCTATAGCCACTGTGGGCCCAGTTTCCTCGTTTTACAAATACCTTATGTTTGCAACAATACACATTGATATAAAACTGTCAAGTATCTTATTTCATTTGATGCTCTCACAGGTTCTGTGAATGCGCAGGGCACAGACTGTTATCCCTATTTTAGAGGTCAAGTGATCACGACTTAGTTCAGTCAGAGGAAACCACTCACCCAAAGTGATGTAGTCAGAGCCTTGGATGACATCTAGGTGTTTGATTCCTAGTTCAGCATCTTTACCACTCCAGAATGATTTTCTTCCACTTGAAATCTAAATATTTGTCACAAAAAGTGACTTTATTTTTCTCATCAGTCCTTTTATATTAACTTCGTATGTGTTACATGATGGATGTTAAAGAAACAGGGATCTGTAAAAGTCTGTATTTCCTCTCCATCTGCTTTCGCATATGAAGGCAGGGGAATCCATGGGTTAGGATTATCAGATAGCAATGAGCAGATGGGAGGCAGAGGGAGGGAAGGTAGAAGGGAGTTATCAGTAGATAAGCTACAATGATGTGTGTGTGAGTGTGTGTGTGTGCGCGCGTATTCATAAGCACACAAGCAAGTAGTAATTTCAGAGAGAATCCTTTGAACAATTGGCAGGGGAGATCCCAAGCCCTTTTCTTGGAAACTATAAATCACTACAGTTTCCTAGCTATGATTGCTGCTGATTTCTGAAAGTGTGTCTCCCTTCGGTTTAAATCTGACAACAATGTGCCGTCAGAATTGATTACTTGAGCACACTTGCTTTTTTGTGCTCCTAAAGATATCCTGAAGTCTGGATAATTAAACACTGAAGGCAAGGCGTATGGCCTTACTTAGGCAAAAACAATTGCAGAAAGAATGTCTGTAATTTAAATACAAAAATGTGATGGCATTTTAAACTCTAAAGACATCCATACTCTAAATTTTAGTGCTTAAAACTAATTTCTTTGAAGAGCCTTGTTGAAAGACAGAAAGGTAAATATGTTTTATTTAATAAATAAATAAATACTGTAGCATAGTGTATTGTAATTTCTCATTAAGGATATTATTGCTGTCGTTTTTGGAACTGACTGTATTTGCTGCCATTAAATTTTACCATACGTTAAATCAAATTTTATCTATCAGTTACATTTTGCCACTTCTCGGGGGCAAATCTGGCTGACTGGCTTTGCTCTTGGAACCTTGATGGAATGTACATAGTTAGTGAAAAATTCCTCAGGCATTTAAATTATTGAAGGAAATAATAGAGTAAGCAACACTGTAGACTCTTCTTTGAAAATTAACCATCCAAATAATAATTGAGCTTCTCTGTCTATAGTTGACCCAGTTTAACAAATAAAATTTTTAAGTTTAGGGAAGGAAGATTTGTATCTCTCTCCCTACTCTCTGTTTCCACTTTCTTCTTTCATTTAAACATTAGAGTTTTCTCTAATCGAGCTGAGATTTTTTGTGGTTTCCTCTGTCTTTTTCCGGGTGGGAACACAAAATCAACTATGACATATTCAATGTTGTGAACTTTTAGTCTGAAAAAGGGTACGGATACACGGTAGCAATGACCAGCATATTCTTTTTCTCAGATACTTGAAAAGTGATGGCAGTAGCATTTAACAGAGGCTAAACTCTGTCAAGTTCCCATAAGGGAATAATTTCATTAAATGTGAAGTGGCGAAGTCATAGAGATATGAACAATTACATTGAAGCATGAAAGTTTTCATTTTCACATGAGAGTATCTTTCTCTTTCCTACTTTATTTTATTTTGAGAGATGGAGTCTTGCTCTGTCTTCCAGGCTGGAGTGCAGTGGCGCGATCTCAGCTCACAGCAACCTCTGCCCCCCGGGTTCAAGTGATTCTCCTGCTTCAGCTTCCCAAGTAGCTGGGACTATAGGCGTGTACCACCACACCAGCTAATTTTTGTATTTTTTAGTAGAGATGGGGTTTCACTACATATTGGCCAGGCTGGTCTCAAACTCCTGACCTCCGGTAATCTGCCCGCCTCAGCCTCCCGAAGTGCTGGGATTACAGGTGTGATACCTGACATGTTTCCTACTTTAGCTAACCTTTTTGTGTAACTATTGTGGGAAGCCTGTGCCAATCAAACAGATTTTGGAACTGAGATGGTTTTTACTACACGGTGAGACTGTCGAGTTCATCATTGGGCCCAGGTATGCAGAAAATGATCGTAAGTCGGATAGTAACCAAATACACTTCATTTCCAAGAAAATTCAGGTAAAAGAAGATGATATTTGGAAGACTGAGTTTTGACAGTAACATAATACACTTTGGCAGCAAAAGTTAGTGAGATGCTGGAACATGGTACTAGGAGGAATTCTCTATCTTTTTTATTCCTTAGATTTAAAAAATGTTCAATTTATTACCTCAGGGTTCAGTATCAAATTAAAATAGATAAATGGAGACTTTAATAATAGCCAGTTGTCTGGAGTTGTTTTGATTTGGTGTCTCTGGGAAGAGGAAAGATGGATTAGATTACTTTTGGATGTCTCTTTCAGATGATATGTCAGCAAGGCAAACGCTGTGGTTAGGGTAGTGAGATAAAAGGCGTGTGCACAGGTAATCTCCCAGCTCTGGTGGAGTGTTGAAGATTAGACTGGTGGAATGAGGAAATGGCCAGCCACTTGAAAGCTGGAGAAAACAGGTGGGCCCCAGAGAGCAAAGACTCTCTAAGAACTTAAAAGTTGTTTGGGTAAGCATATTTGGAATAAAATGGGCAGTGATTCTGTTAATGAACAAAGAAAGTTATTTTAAATATGAATATGTAGGTAATGTAGTCTATTGCTGGTTGTGATAGTGTTGTTCTGAGAATAAAGATAAATCAGCACATAAATTTGTGTGTATTAAAAGTGATACATTTCAGAATAATTTTAGTATAAAATCAAATTATATATTTCCTTTAAGATGGAATATTGCATGAGAAAGTGATAGCCAGGAAGTACATATGTCTAATGGACTGAAAAGGAAAATAAATTGCTAATACTGAATAATTGAACATAGTTGGGGCCAAAGGGCCTGGGAAAAAGCTGAAATACACAAAGAAAAAACAATGCTCCTGGTAAAAACTCAAATGTTCTTACTATAATAAGTCGCAGAGAAATATTTCTTCTGTTTTTATCTTTGAAGAAAGAATTCCAAATGTTAAACACATCTGGTGTATATTGTGCTTACTATTGAGTGACAAATGTGTGATTAAGAAGGGCCATAAACTAATTTCTCTAAGTAGTGCTGTCCTCTCAAACTGAGATATGCCCTGGGCAAACCCATTGGTGTTTCACTACATAAAGTTAGTTGGGTTGTGTGGATTTCAGTATCAGTTATAGATTTTCAATTTCAATTCTTCTGAGAAAATTTTTCTTTCAAGTATCAGGTGACATTGCCACCTGCTATGCTTAATTTAGCTTTTTGTCGATATAAACAGTTTCGGTGCTATTGCTGTGAGGGTACCTGAAAGGAAGGACTTTATATCCAAAATATTTAAAATTATTTGTTTACTCTGCCAAAAAAATGTGAACTGACATGCCCATTGAGGCAGAGTTGTAGAGTGCACATTCTCTTTACCGTATCAGTGTTCTGGACATTTTTGGAATGTCCCAGTGGGCAGTGAGTGTTCTGAGCTACAGGGTAAGTAGGGAGGCAGAACAATTTTCAGGCACCTCCCAAAGCAGATCTTTTCAGTGAGAGTTTGTTATTTAGTAAGAAGTGTTACAAATTCCCATACCTTCACATGTAAGCACCTTAAGTATATAAATATGAGGTATTTATAGTCCTAAATTGCTCTTTTAGAAATTATAATATGAAAAATTAAATTCTTGCTTCCCAGTGATGATCTGGCATTAATTATTGAGGATCCTTGGGCACTTAAGAAAACAGGAATTACCTGAGAAACATGGCAGTATGTCAGATAATAGGAAGAGACAAACTGTATTCTTTCCTAGGTATTTACATATTAGAATCTTGAAATATCAGTTTTTGCAGTGCATGTAACAGATGTATTTAAAATGTTTTTTGGGTAAAAATAACTGTACTTACCTAAAGTAACTGTCTAGGTGACTTCCTGGTCTATTGGTCCCCACATGATCTGGTGTCTGCCAGTCTGTTAGATCTCAACGCCCACCACTTTCTCAGCTGTTCCTTCTGTTCCAGCCTCTTAACATTTTTACTGTTCTTTGAAAGCACCTAATTCATTTCCAAACCCAAGGCCTTTCTCCTTGCCTTTCACTTGCTGTACCCTGTGCTTGGGAGCAGTCTTCCCCTAGCCCTCTACTGTCTGTTCCCTCCCTTTAGAACTCTTAAGGTCCTCTCATCAAAGGGCTTTCCCTCATCGAATAGAGCCCTTCTCTTAGTACTCTATTTTCTCCTACTCTGTTTTAGTTGTCATCATAGCGCTCATCTTTATATGCAGTTATATTCTATGTTTGTTTACTTCTAAGTGCTGTGTGGTCTGGGGCTTTGTCTTGTTCACTGAAAGATTCTTGATGCCTTCAGCCATTAACGACCTAATAATTATTTGCTGAATGAACAAATGATTGTTTAGATGTGTCTTGAAAATACATACCTTATGGGACTGATTGTCCTTTATTTTATAAAATAAAATTTTGGAAATCTAGAATTCTTATCAAGTCTGCCAAGGTGAATTTGTAACCTGTATGTTTGTGTTACTTGGTGTTGGAGATATGGAGTGCTCATCACTCACTCCTCTCCTTTCTTTTCTGGATTCTAATGGAATAGAAACATGAAATGAGAGTTGAATGGTGATTGGTATATAAGTTTTATAAAATGGGCAAGTCCCTAGCAACTGATAATGCAGGGGTTTTGGAGAAGCTAGATTTCAAGTAACTTGGATTCAAGAATGTCCAATGGGCTATCTGCTTTGGGATTTACTCCCCTCCTCTCTCCAGTTGAATGTAGAGTAGGCCTGAGCAGCAAGAGCGTATGGTCTGAGACAAAAACCAGAGAGCCCAGTCCTTCTCAGCAATCCATGAGTGGGCCATGAAAGGATAAAATGGAACTGTTTCATTCATTCACTAGTAAAGAGCATGACATTTTGTCTTACTGGATGTCAGATTCCCACTGGCTAGATGAGCAGGTTCTCCTTTTATGGAGATGATTCAGTAAGCAGGTCCAGAGGGGAATTGAAATGATTGCTTCAGTTCCAACTCCTATCAATTGGGAAATAAGCAGTATGACCCTTCTCTTTGGAGAAAAGGGGAAGTTGCAATAATGATTATTCTCTGAACAATTGTGATTGCAATACATATACTGGAATGTACCTCCAAAGCGAAATAATTTTGACCAGAAAACAGCTATCAACATAGGATGTTTCTGAGAGTTCACTGCAATTGTGAGTCACCTAGACATCTGCCAAATGAAATAGTAGGCTCTATTTGTACATGTGTTTAAGAGAAGAATGCATGTTATTCCAACTTCTATTTATCACCTCTCAATGAAAAAGGTATATACTTATGAAAAAACGTAACCTTGATGTGTTTAAAGGCTAATATTCTGACTTCCATTGTAAACTTAGGAGCCTTTAATGTTTCAGGTTCGTGGGAGTAAGGGAGAAGTTTTGTACATTTTGGATGCTACCAACCCACGGCACTCCAACTGGCTTCGCTTCGTTCATGAGGCACCATCTCAGGAGCAGAAGAACTTGGCTGCCATTCAAGTGAGCTTATTTGCTGCTGCTTTGTACTGTGCACGGTGAGGGGGGATGAATGAATATCTAACTGTACTCCCTGTTTTAAATTTATTTCCCAATGACCTGCTTTAAATAACAGTAACTAACTCATAAGAGCAGAGAAATCTCATCTAGTCAGCATGTGTAGGAAAGGGCAAGCCTAGCTGTAAACTAACACGAGGGCACTTACTTTATGAGAATTCCTGAGGGAATGAATTACACAGTCTGATATTGTCCTTGGCAGATCTTGCTTTCAGGTACTTTTATTTCATTCAGTGAATATTTATTGATATTATTATTTGTTTGATAGTTTATTTTGTTCATAGTACTATACCCTGTGTTAGTGTTTGGGAAAGGCTTTATGGAGAAGGTTTACTTTGGGATATTCCGCATGACTAGGCTTTGAGCTTGTTGGAGGTGGTGTGTTAGTCAGGGTTTCCCAGAGAAACAGGTGCGGTGGCTCACGTCAGGTTTTCCCAGAGAAACAGATGCAGTGGCTCACGTCTGTGATCTCAGCATTTTGAGAGGCTAAGGTGGTAGGATCACTTGAGCCCAGGACTCAAAGCTGCAGTGAGCCATGAAGATGCTATTCCACTCCAAACTGCACAACAGAGCCAGACTATGGCTCCAAGAAAAAAGGATATATCCTTATATATCCTTTTTTAGTATAAAAAGATATACATATATACACACACACACACACGTATGTATGTATATGGTTGTGTGTGTGTATATGTGTTTGTATATGTGTGTATATGTGTATATATGTATATGTTTATATATGTATGTATATATATGTATATATAAAATAGGGGATTAGCTCACATGCTTATAGAAGCTGGTAAGTTTAAAATCTGCATTGCTGATGTTCTAGTTTAAGTCCAATGGCCAGAAGCTGCTGTAGAACCAGGAAGAGCTGATATCCCACTTGGAAACCCATCAGGCAAGAAGAGCCAGTGTTCCAGGTTGCAGGCTGTTAGGAGAATTCTCTCTTACTCTTGGGTAGATCAGTCTTTTGTTCGATTCAGGACTCAGCATGATTGGATGAGGCCCACTCACATTATGGAGGGCAATATACTTTATTCAAGTCTCCTGATTTAAATGTTAATCTTTTCTGAAACACCCAGAATAATGTTTGATCAACTATCTGGGACCCTGTAGCCTAGTCAAGTTAACATATAAAATTAACCATCACTGGCGAGAACTATGTTTTATTGAATTCTATTTCCCTGTATCCTAGCATACTGCTGGACAAAACATTAGGTTTTGATACAAACTATGAGTTAAACTTAGGTGATCCCTCAGTGGAAATTAAGGCAAGAAGAGAAAATGATGCAGTTTTTAGAGGGGCCCTATATTTAAAACACATTGATCAGATGACCAAAAGTATAAGGAAACATTAAATTCTGGCAGATAATTGACTGATTACATGTGAAAGCTCATGTTTCTGGATCCTAAACTTTGGAAGAGAAAGTAAAGCTATGGTTGGCAAAAGTAAGAGGGGAAAGGAAAAGAATAAGACATGAATAGTATTTGAGAATCTACCATGTACACTGTTCAAGAAACTTCATATACATGTGGTCATTTATTCATAGAAATTCTGATAGTTTGACAATTGGTTGACATTACACTGATTTCATTCAATTTTCAGTATAAAATCAATAGCAGCAAGAAGGAAAATGCATAGAATTAAGTTTTAAAGTAACTAGCAGTCATCTAGACTATTTAATTTCCTAATGTCATCTAACCAATTGTTTTTTCGGTACAAATAAGTATTAGATAATCAATGTGATTACTGTCCCTTTTTGCATGGATACATGAGAGATGACTCTTACTAAACAGCTGAGGTAAGATGGAAAAATAGGATCTCTGGCAGCCAGAGATATTCAAGCTACTTTTCCGATTATTCATAATGGCCATTGATCCAACCACAGGTTTGAACTGATCTGTTTTTTTTTCTTTTTTAACATGTAGACATTATTTTTTTCCATGTATTTTTATATTTTTTCATGGTTTTCTGAGGCAAACTCATCTCATGAGAACATCATTTATGTCAATATTTTCATTTATAGACTCAGTTTGTTTCTTTGTAAATGTTACTATTATCAAAATTGCCTGTAGAGCCAGGAATTTACCTTAAGCCAATCCATTGTTTTGGTAGGTTCTTCATCATTGTGATTGTGGAGGATATTATTTATGCTAGATTGTTTCTCTTTTTAGGTATAAATAATGATTTTAAGCCTTCTCCAAATTCCTTCAGTTTGAGAAATGTCTCCCTATTGCCTATTATTTCTGTAGAATCAGTAGGTCTCTTTCTTTGCCTAAACTTACAAAGTGTTATGTGAGTTTTGTCTTATATTCCCTTAGGTAATACTTGCTTAGGAGTTCCCCTTAACTGAACATCTTGCTTGTAATGATCCCTTTAGTTAATAGAAAACAATGTCGGTAAGTGTTTATACCTTGATCTTTCACCATTTACTCTGCTACTCTACTATGCTCTGTATGTTATCATGTTGTAGGCACTTTGCTCATTTTCAGTAATCACATTGTCTAAGACTTACAGTTTTAATGTTCATTTAGTACATTCAATGCAGCACTTTCCTTCCTCTGTATCAACTGTGTTTTTTCCTTGAAAGAAAATATAAATCGCAGAAGATGACAGGTACTCCAAGAAATTATTAATGACTTAACAAGGGGAGTGAGGGGGGATTAGAACAGGACTCATGTAACTGTAGCTCTCTGAAATTTCGCTCTTGAATTAGAATCTAAATGTGTTCAGAGGCCACTCTGAGAGGCTTTTGGTGCAGAGCAATGACCGTGGCTTTCATTTCTTTTAACACTGTTTTGCACTTTCTTAATGGGGATGCAGTGCACTGCTACCATGTTTTTTGTCATAGATTACAATAGGGATCTTTGTTAGCTCCCTTGAGGTAACATCGTTCTTATTTTGAACAGTAGCTGGAGTAGAGGATCGCTGAGGGTTCAAAATCACATCTGAGCTAAGGGCAGAGAGCATAATAGTTGGGTCACATGGCTGAAAGGGATGTCAGCCTTCTAATTGGTTGGAATGACCTCCTAAAGATTGCATTCCAGAAACATTGAGTTGGTGAGATCACGATGTTTTCTGCATAACATTATGAATCACTTGCATTGCAAATTGCATCTGAAATTTAGGGTATTCAGGAAATTTTTTATTTGAGCTGTATATCCCAGGAGTGGAGTAAATGAGAAACATTTGTGACTATGTGGCTTGCTTGGTGGAAAACGTCAATACTTGGTCCAACTTTTTTGGACAAGGGATTATGAAGTTGAGGTCTGTTTTGGCAGAGGGTTGGAACTCCTTCTTGGAGATGTGATTATATTTCTAGTTTTGCAATTTATTTGATTTTGGAAAATTTGCTTTGGAAATGATGACTTAAGTATTTGTATTGTGAAAGAAGGATCTAGTAAGCAAACAGTTCTTCCCACATGCACACTTTTCAGAATAATCATTTAACTGTATGTTCAGACTTCTGAAAGGTTTCCAACTATGGCTAGAAAATTCTAAATGTGAAAGTTGTGGCTTAAAATGAACTAAAATGTCCTTAAGCTCCGTAAGAAGCAGGCGATTCTTATTAAATGCTAATTTTGTTGCACTAAAGGAAAAAATGTATATGTAGCTTAAAAATGTTTTTGACGTAGTTAGTGTTTTGCAGGCTCTTAAAAATTTCTGGGATCTTTTGATAGAAAATGAATATTCTATGCCACTTACAGTTGAAACTATTAATTATTTGAACATTTCAGAGATGGAGTGCTACATCTCATTTTCTTAAGCACATATTTTCAGGCATGTCTTTCCTGGGACTGTTTGCCATACATTATCAATTTACATAAAAAGATAAAAACATTTGGGTCCTGGTTCTCTTCATGAGGGGTATCAGGATGTAAGGATGGTCTAAATGAGGTGAGAAGGCACTGGGTATTGAGACAAGATATTCTCACAGCTCTGCCCCAATTCTGATGTCAGTTTAGAATCCTCACTACCAGCAGTTATTTTGTCACAGATTATTGAACATACTTTCTCTGCCTTGCCTGAGGATGGATAGTCATAGGCAATTTTTCCTGAGGTCTTCTCTGGTGACATGTGAAATTTAAATATGACAGAACTGGAAAATCACATGTGGATCTCTAAAGAGAGAAGCAATTTTGTTTTTCAAGCACAGATAAGACATTCTCCATTGTCACTAAGCTACCAAGATCCATAGGAGTAACAAATAATGTTGATACAGAATTCAAATAGCAGCAGTACCAACTAAGCAACCAACAAAAATAAATACCCAAAGGATTTACTACTTATATGCAAAATTATGTTTTTTTTCCAGTTCTCTATCTTTCCTATTTCTGATTTTTCATACCAGATTTATACAGATGGCATTTTTACAATTTTTTTTGAATCTGCCACAAAATGGTGAAGTATAACTGTCTAGTGATTTTCTTCAATGATAGCATAAAAATAACACTTAAATAACTTACAGATCTATCTTTTAATAGGTTATCTTCCAGTAAGGTATGTATTTGTATTTTATTAGTGTAAAATTTTAAGCTAAAGTAAAAATGCAAGCAATTGGTCCCGTGAGGTTATAAATACCTACTCTACTTTGGTCTTATGTGGGGGAATTTTATTACTTATCAATATTAGTTTCATTAAGTTCGTAGTTTATTGACAGGCATATATGTATTTATAGGAATATTCTTAAGTTATATATAGTGGTAAAGTTGAAATCTGTGT
This sequence comes from Colobus angolensis palliatus, assembly GCF_000951035.1. Lineage (NCBI taxonomy): Eukaryota > Metazoa > Chordata > Mammalia > Primates > Cercopithecidae > Colobus > Colobus angolensis. Next base: position 541,655 of record NW_012116766.1, read on the forward strand.
TGATCCTTAAAATGATGATGATGGTAGCTAACACTGAATGCTTACTGCATGCCAGTAAGCAGTTATTCATTTATTAATGTATTTATTAACTATTTACTGTGACTGTATGAGAAAGATACTATTATATAATTTTCATCTTCCTTTGTCAGATAAGGATACTGACCCACAAGAGCATCTAAGTAACTTGCTTGAGACCAACACAGCGAGTGAGTGGCTGAGTTGGATTTGAATCATTGTCCACTCTTTTAACTCCTGCGTTCTGATACCTTAGAGTTGAGATACTTTTAAAAACATAAATTCAGATCTTAAAAATCTTTCATGTTTCTGAACTTGATATTAGATATTTTTGAAACTGCTGAAAATTTTCAAACCAAGTTAATTTTAGAATATGTATTTTGAGTTATTTATATTATGTATTCCTTGAATTTTTTTTTTTTTATGTTCCCGAACTGTCCCTAATTCACTGTGAAGCATTGCACCTGCTTCTTCTTCATATACAGGTCATGCCTAGGCAACATCTATTCTTGTCTCTTTTTCCTTTTGTCTCCTCTTGCCTCATTTTAGCTTATTATAATAATACACTGTAGTAAAATTTCAGAATCAGAGTCTGTCAGGTTGGGTGTAGGGGAAATTTTTAATTAGGTCGGAATTTTCTATGCCTCTCATCCTAGGAACCATAGAGGAAGTTTCCTTTTCTACTTCTATTGAAGACCAACCCTGCTTCCCAGTATCCATGTCCCACCCAGCAGTAAAACAGAATCTTTTATAACCTAATCTTTGACTAATATGAAGATTCTGCTGGTCACTTTTATTAGAATATGACTTTTGAGTTACTTTTCAGAGTGACTTTCATCTAGTCTGTCTTATCTGTATGTATTTATGATTGTAGTAGTTACCCATTGCTATGTAACACATTTATCTCAAATTTTAACAACTTAAAATAACAAACATGCATTATGATTTTATACAGTTTGTAAGGATCAGGAATTTAGCAGCAACTTATTGAGTGGTTCTGGGGTTCTGGTTCAAGGACTTTCATGAGGTTGCCGTCAAGTGGTCAGCCAGGGAAAACTTGATTGAAGTCTCTGAAGACTTGATTAGGGCTGGAGATTCTGTGTCCAGGGTCTCTCACATGGCAGGAGGCTTCAGTTCTTTTTTTTTTATTTTTTATTTTTTATTTTTATTATACTTTAAGTTCTAGGGTACATGTGCATAAGGTGCAGGTTTGTTACATATGTATACTTGTGCAATGTTGGTGTGCTGCACCCAT
>NW_012116766.1:548564-558421 GCF_000951035.1 Colobus angolensis palliatus
ACCGGTCTTCTGTGTCCTTCGCGCTGGGAGTTGGAGACTGCAGCTGTTCCTATTCGGCCATCTTGCTCCGCCCCCAGGAGGCTTCAGTTCTTTACCACGTGGGCTCTCCTGGGGTTGCTCAGGACTTGACAGCCTGCTTCTCCCAGAAAGGGTGATGAGTAAGAGTGAGAGCAAAAGTAAGTGAGAGAGAGAGAGAAAGAGAGAAAAGGGGGGGAGCTGTAACCGTTTATAACCTAATCTTGGAAATAACATTCCATAGCATCACTTCTATTGAATACTATTAGTCACACAGGCCAACCTTGGCACAGTGCAGGAAAGGACTACACGATGGCCTGGATACCAGGAGTTGAGACATCCTAGGGGTTGAGACATCCATCTTCAAGCTACAACAGTGATCAGTGGGGAAAATTTGCTTTATGTATGGATGGAGTAAGGTAAGAGTAAATGGAAAAGGCAAGGACTTGATACAGAATCAGAAGGAATGCAGAACCCAACCCGGTTTGGATAATATTAAGAAAGGCAGCTTCAAGCAGTAGAAAGAGCATGAGCTTTGTTGTCTAAAGGACTTGAAGTAGATCTCTGGCTCTGACTTTTGCTGGCTGAGCAAGTTACTTAACTCATTCATTCAACCCATAGCTATGGAGCATCTGCTATGTGCCAGGCCCAATGCCGAGCACTGGAGATACTATGACTGAAAAGATGATCTAGCTCTTGCCTTCACAGCAGTAAAAATAACCTTTAAAACTGCTCTTCTTCATGAGTTGATTGTAATAATGCTTACTTCATTGGATTTTTGTGAGGACTACATTAAATGAGATAACATATGCAAAACACTTAGCTTCTACACACCTGGGGATGCTCTGAGTTTCATTCCAGTTCACTCCAAGAAAGTGAGTATCTCAGTGAAACAGCATACCATCTTTGGTTTCACAGGGCATGTAAAGGTTATATTTACACTATACCATTGTCTGTTAAGTGTGCAGTAGCATTATGTCTAAAAAATATACATACCTTTAAAGAATACTTTATTGCTAAAATGTGTTAATGATTATCTGAGCCTTTGGTGAGGTAGAATCTTTTTGCCTCTGGTGAAGTGTCTTACCCTGATGTTGATGGCTGCTGATTGATCAGGGTGGTGGTTGCTGAAGGCTAGGGTGGCTGTGGTAATTTCTTAAATAAGACAACAATGAAGTTTGCTGCATCCATTGACTCTTCTTTTCACAAAAGGTTTCTATGTAGCATGCTTTGCTTTTTGATAGCATTTTATCCACAGTAGAACTTCTTTAAAAATTGGAGTCAGTCTTCTCAAACCCTGCTGTTGCTTTATCAGATAAGTTTATGTCATATTTGAAATTCTTTGCTGTCATTTCAACAATGTTGACAGCATCTTCACCAGGAGTAGATTCCATCTAAAGAAACTATGTTCTTTGTTCATCTGTAAGAAACAACTCCTCATATATATATAAGTTTTATCTTGAGATTACAGCAATTTAGTCACATCTTCAGGCCCCACTTCTAAGTCTAGTTAGTTCTCTTGGTATTTCCATCACATCTGCAGTTACCTCTCTTGAAGTTTTGAACACCTCAAAGTCATCCATGAGGGTTGGAATCGACTTCTAAACTTCTGTTCGTGTTGATATTTTGCTCTTATCTAATGAATCACACATGTTCTTAATGGCATTTAGAATGTTGATCCTTTCCAGAAGGTTTTCAGTTTACTTTGCTCAGATCTATCAGAGGAATCACTATGACAGCAATAGCCTTATGAAGTGTGTTTCAAAAATAATATTTGAAAGTCGAAATTTATCCTTGATCCATGAGCTGCAGGATGGATGTTGTGTTAGCAGGAATTAAAACATTCATCTCCTTGAACACTCCATCAGAGCTTTTGGGTGACCAGGTGCCTTGTCAATGGCAGTATTATTTTGAAAGGAATTTCTCAAATGAGCAGTAGTTTTCAGCAGTGCGCTTAAAATATTCAGTAGACCATGCAGTAAACAGATGACAGTGCCATCATCCCGACTTGGTTATTCCCTTGATAAAACACAGGCAGAGTAGATTTAGCACAATTCTTAAGGGCCTTAGGATTTTCTGAATGGTAAGTGAGCATTGGCTTCAACGTAAAGTCACCCGCAGCGTTAGACTCTAACGAGATAGTCAACCTGTCCTTTGAAGCTTTGAAGCCAGGTGTCAACTCTCTCGCCATGAAAATTCTAGATGGTATATTCTTCCAATAGAACTATTTCATGTACATTGAAAATCTGTTGTTTAGTGTAGCCAGTTTTCTTAATTATCAGTATCTTAGCTGGATCTTCTGGGTAACTTGCTGCAGCTTCTCCATCAGCTCTTGCTGCTTCACCTTGAACTTTTGTGTTATAGAGATGGCTTCTTTCCTTAGACCTCATAATTCTGCTAGCATCCAACCTTTCTTCTGCAGCTTCCTTGTCTCTCAGCCTTCACAGAATTGAATAGAATTAGGGCGTTGCTCTAGTCTGGGCTTTGACTTAAGAGAGTGTTGTGGTTGGTTTGATCTTCTATCCAGACCACTCAAACTTTCTCCATATCAGCAATAAGATTGTTTCACTTTCCTTATCATTTGTGCGTTCACTGGAGTAGCACTTTAAATTTCTTTCAAGAACTTTTCCACTGAATTTATAACTTGGCTGTTTGGCCCAAGTGGCTTAGCTTTCAGTCTGTCTCAGCTTTTGACATGCCTTCCTCATAAGCTTAGTCATTTCTAGCTTTTGATTTAAAGTGAGAGACATGACTGTTTCTTTCACTTGAATGCTTAGAGGCCATTGTAGGGTTATTAATTGACCTAATTTCAGTATTGTTGTGTCTCAGGGAATAGGGAGGCCTGAGGAGAGAGAGAGAGATGGGGGAAGGGGCACTGGTAGAGCAGTCAGAACACACACACTATCAGTTAAGCTTGCCACTATATAGGTGTGGTTTATGGTGGCCCCCTAAACAATTACAATAGTAACACCAAAGACCCCAGATCACAGGTTATCCTAACAGGCACAATAATAATAATAAGGTTAGAAATATGGCAAAAAGTAACAGAGACATGAAGTAAGCACATGGTGTTGGAGAAATGGCTCTAAGAAACTAGCTCGATGTAGGGTTGCCACAATCCTTTAATTTGTAAAATCTGCAATGTCTATGAAGCACGATAAAGCAAAGTGCAGAAAAACAAAGTACGCCTGTAAGTGCTGGTATAGTAAGCTGAAATTTTCATTATTACCACCCCTTGCCAGGTTTGTAGTTTTTGTCTTTATAATATCGTCTGTATATGAAACAAAATAAAATCTGTTTTATTTCTTATAAAGCTTTCCCAGAGTATCTAGTATAATTCTGTGCATGTAGGAGACTTCTCAGTAATTATCCACCACTCAAGAGACAATCTGCTGTGTGGAGTGACTGAATCCAGTGAGCCTGCCCCACAGTGGCCGCAGCGGCCTATGCACCAGGCTCCTGAGCTCCTCTGTGGTTAGGTGCATGGGAAGCATCCTCTTAGGCCACTGGAGTACTATTTACTGTGGATGACATTGTGCTTACTGTGTTCTGTGGCCACTCTCCTCTTTGGAAAGATAAGGACTTTATAGACACAAGAAATGCCCTGTGAGGAAGAAGTCTTCCTGTACTGTGTGCTGAGATCTTTATTAGATGTAGTGACTTGGTGACCCTAGGGATAGGATTAAAATAATTATGCTGGTATGTTTGTGCCAAACCACTTTTCAGCTTTTTTGAAGAAGAAAGTTTTGTGCAGGTTGATTCTTTCTTAATTTTCTTTTCTTTTTCTTCTTCTTTTTTTTTTTTTTTTAAGGCGGGATCTCATTCTGTTGACCAGCATGCAGTGGCCTGATCGTGGCTCACTGCAGCCTCCATCTCCTGGGTTCAAGGAATCCTCCCAAGTAGCTGGGACCACAGGCATGTGCCAGCATGCCTGTCTACTTTTTAGAATTTATTGTAGAGATGGGGTCTTGCATCGTTGCCCAGGCTGGCCTTGAACTCCTGTGCTTAAGCGATCCTCCTGCCTTGGCCTTGCAAAGTGCTGGGATTACAGGCGTGAGCCACCATGCCTGACCTATAGAACACCATTTATGTGCTCATTTATAGAGGTCTTGTGGAGGACATTGGCATTAAATTAAATTAATTAATTAACTTATTTTGAGACAGAGTCTTCCTCTGTTGCCCAGGCTGGAGTGATACAATGGCACAATCTCGGCTCACTGCAACCTCCGCCTCCTAGGTTCAAGCTATTCTCCTGCCTCAGCCTCCCAAGTAGCTGGGATTACAGGTGTACACCATCATGCCTGGCTAATTTTTGTATTTCTAGTAGAGACAGGATTTCACCAGCTATGTTGGCCAGGCTGGTCTCAAACTCCTGATCTCAAGAGATCTGCCTGCCTCAGCTTCCTAAAGTGCTGGGATTATAGGTATGAGCCACCAAGCCCAGCTGACTGACTGTTTCTTATAGAAATCCTCTGAATTCTGCCTGCTCTCAGATGTTTTTGCAGAATGGGTAATGCTGGATATTGGAAAGTCGTGTCCCTAGAAATCATAGCCTTAGGGGACTCATATTCTTTCCGTATTTTAGTGACCTAACAAAGCCTACCTCTGTAACATTAACCAAAAGAAAGCTAGAGGGCTGAAGAATGTTTGTTCCCTCGTTGATTTGGGGCTTTTGGTTGTAACAGGATTGGTGATAGTGAAAGTGTGAAGTAGAATTGAAGATAGAAATTCCATGAAGTTGTCCTGGGGGAAAAGTGGCAAATCTTACATTTCATATTTAGATTAAATTATCACTATAATTTAAAAACTTTTAAAATTTAAAACATTTTAAAAATAGTTAATTTGAAAAATTCCCAAGACTCCTAGAATTGAAATCCAAAATACTTAATATCATGATGACACTTAGATAAACTATTTATTTACATTGTCGTCTCTATCACTAGACTGAATTTCTCAAGAACGGCGTTTGTGTCAGTTTTGTTTATTTCCCAGTGTTCATTGCGTCTAGTGGGGGCTCAGTAAGTGCTTATTGAACTGGCCTCCTTTGGCAGCTCTTCTGCCTCTTTCCTGATGTGGTACACCTAGTTGAATGTACCTTGTCACTTGGGAAAAGGCTTACATCTGTTTCCTTTAAAATAACAGAAAGCAAATGCTTCCACTTGAACTCTGGCCTGCAGTATATGTACATGTGAGTATTTGGTCTGGCAAAGTGTCACATTTTTACTCTGTGAGTGCTGAGTATCTACTTGTATGTGTGTACACATTTCAGTCTACTGCTAAGTAGTTTTATCTTAGCCAGACTGCTGTGCAGCCAACAGCACCTCATCGTTAATGTCAAAAGTCTTTTTATAGATATAACCACAGACAAGCAGAGCCTTTAATTCAGATACTCTGTTGATTAACAACCAGAGAGTTCAGTCTGGACTCACTCAGAAAACTAGGATATAGAATAATTAAATAGCTAAGGCTACTGAGAAAAGAAGTATTTACTATGAAGTGGTGGGGTGCTTTCAAATTATACCTAACAAATGTAATAATGAAAGATTAGTATTTGTGAGTTAATCAATATTGCACTAAATATACTGGAACTGTGCTATATCATTACAAAATTTAAGAGGTACGGTAGAAATTAAAAAGAAGAATCTTAAGAATGTTAGTCACTAGAAAATATAATGAAACATTTGTTATATATGGAGCCAAGCAAACAACATAAAAGCTCACTTATCAGAGGAGGAAATTTAACAACCGTGTGCGTGTGTGTGTGAGTGTGTGTGGTGTGTACTTTTGAAGTGTTAAAACTAAAATCTAGACATTCAGAATAAGCACATATACTGTTTGTTGCCAGGCAAGATTTTTGGTGTATGAACATAAAGAAGGAAATGACTTTGTTTTTGTGTTTCAAAATTGGATATATGTTTTATAGTAAGTTTTGAATTATTTTTTAATGGTTGGCATTAAAGAAGTCAATAAATAAATTACAAAGTGAAGTAAATGTAATGGATACAACACAAAACAGTAGAATTAGCCACATGTAAGTCTTTACCAATGGAAGTTGAGTAGTCTAGGGAAATTTCTATTCAAAGAAAACTGTACTATATCCAGTGCCTGAATAGACTGTCATAAAAGGTTCAACTACTGTTGAGCAATACAAAGTAAAATGTGAAGTTCTGCATTCTGTCACTGAATTCACTACTCAAAAGAAGGTGTAAAAATTATCTTGTACTTTATATACTGTACTCAATGTAATATGTATAACAAATTAAGCCAAGGATATTTCAGCCAAGGATATTTCACTCTGATAATTTTGAGAAGTCTACTATGTCACAAAATCTAGGAAAATGTTACCTTAAACCTTAATCTAATCATCCTTGATTGAGTCTTAGTCACCATAGAAATCTCACATGATTTAAAAAAGACAAGAATAGGGAGAGATTTGTTAAAGGATACAAAATTACAGCAAGATAGGAGGAATAAGTTCTAGTCTTTTTCACCAGGGTCCCCAACTGCTGTGCCATAGACCCATACCTGGCTGCACAGCTGGAGGTGAGCCATGGGTGACCGAGAATTACTTCCTGAGTTCTGCCTCCTGTCCGAGCAGCAGTGGCATTAGATTCTCATAGTGATGGCAGTGGAGGGCTGTCTGGAGTGGCCACTGCTGTCATGCCAGCCACTGCAGGGAGGGTATGGGGAGGAGGCACAGTCCCCTACAGCCTGCCGCCCTAGGGGCCACCATGATGTGGCCAGGCTGGGTCACCTGCCAGGCCCATTGTGGGCAGAGTTGTGACCTGCGATGGACAGAGGGGCCCCATGTTGTTGTCCTGGATTGGGCAGAGAGGGGCCCTGAGATGAAGCTGGGCCTGGAGTGGTGCCATGCTTGCCCATGGGGTAAAGGGGCTGGGCCTGGGTCACGGAACTGGGGCCACACTTTTTGGGTCTGAGGTGGGAAATAGGAGCAGTACCTGCTTTGAGGACCCGACCAGCCAGGCAGCTACTGCACCCACCCCGCCGAGGTTGCTGGGTTCCTACGCCTTGGGAGGAGCCTCTGCATGGGGCTGTCCAGGGCCATGTCCATGGAGTCCACCTCGCATTGGGGTGACTGCCAAGCCTGACATTTCTAATGGCTGGGCCTAGGGCCTGTGATGTACTTCCAGAGGAGCCCCTCCCCAGGCAGGGCCCTGAGCCAAATGAGGGGGAGCCCCAGGCTGTCCCTGAGCACAGGGACAATGGGGGAGAGCTTGTGGCAATGTCACTTCTACCCCAAAAGCTGGCCCTGGCCTAGTGAGAACCTGGAGCCCTGCCCCAGGGTGTGAGGGGGCACAGTTGGGACTGCAAGCTCCATGGAGCTAGTGGGAGCCAGGAGCAGGTAGCAGCCACACCCTCCCAGATGCAGCTGCAGCCACCCAAGTTGGCGCTGTGGACCCAGGCCTCCCTATGCTGCTTGCAGGCTCTGAAGTGCCCGCTCCCATTGCCTGGCTTCTCCTGGCTGTGAGTACCTGCTCTGATCTCAGAGCAATGTGGGGCTGAGCCCAGGTACTGTCACAGCCCGCCTGGGGGTGCATACACTTGGGTCAGTGCTGACACATGAGCTGCCTGCTGCCTTGGCCCCCCTCCAGACTTTAGGCACCAATGAGTGTGGGGGGGTTGGAAACCGATGCGGAGCTGAAGGCAGCTCAGTGTGGCCTGCAGGTGCCCCTTGGCACAAGCACCTGGGCTTCATGGAGGGTGGCAGGAGGCAGATAGGCTCCTGGGCGAAAGGGGGCAGGTCCTCGGTGAGGCCCCACCTTCAGGCTAGGGAGTGCCTGAAGGCTGGGGGCCAGGCTGACGGTCCAGTCGACCAGAATGGGAACCTGTGGTACCTTTTCTGGGCCTGCCCATGACTGCCAGTGGACCAGTGAGTGCACACTTCCTCCCCTCCGAGGCCCATAAAAGCCTCAGACTCAGCCAGAGCAGAGCATATGATGGAATGACCAGCTGCAGAGAGGAGCTACTGTCTCTGCTGAGAACTGAATGCTTGCTGTGATGACTTGCCTAGCACAGAGGAGTTACTTTCTCTGCTAGCAGCTGAATGCTCGTTGGTATACCCTGCCTGTGGAAAGAAAACCTGCAGGTTTCCTCTGAGCTGTGCTGTTGCTCAGTGAAGTTCCTTTTCATCTTGCTCACCTTCTACTTGTTTGTATACCTCGTTTTTCCTGGTCACAGGACAAGAATTGAGGAGCCGCCGAATGGCGAGGCTAAAAGAGCTATATCACAAACAAGACTGAGACCTGCTCCTTGCTTGCCACATTGCCAGTGAAGAGAAGGAGAGAAGAGCTGCAGCCTTTCAGGGAGCCCAGACCTGGGAGTGCCCCAAGCCAGGGCTGTGACTCCTTCTTTGGGGCGCTGCAGTTCCTGGTGTCTCCAAGCTTCTCGATGCCACTGTGTTCCCTGGTGTCAGCTGTGGAAGCTGCTTGCAGTGTGCCTGGCCCAGCTGCAGCCTTGCAGAGAGCTGGCACCTGTGCTGGCACCTGGAGCTGCCCACCATTCTGCTGCCCACTCTTCTGCAGCAGCTGGCATATCTGTGAACTGGCCAGACCCCACACTCACTCTCACACCCCTTGCTGCTCCATGCAGTCTCCCTTGGCAAGTGTGCAATTCAGGCCATTAGTGTGAGCTGAACACAGCCTGCGAGGTCAAGTGGGCAGAATGACCTCAGTGGGCCCAAGCAGTGGGCAAAGGCATGACTGGCCACAGAGGTTTCCAGCCAGAAAAGCAACACTCCAAAGATCCCATAATAATAGGAGTGCAAAATCTGTTGTAAACTGCACGTGCCAGGGATCTAGGTTGTGTGTTCCTTATGAGAATCTAACTAATGCCTGATGATCCGAGGTGGAACAGTTTTATCCCAAAACCATCCCCCACCCAATCCCTGTCCATGGAAAAATTGTCTTCCACAAAACCTGTTCCTGGTGCCAAAAGGTTGGGGACTGCTATTCTATACTATTGTAGGATGACTATAGTTTAATATATAGTTTCAGATAGCTAGAAGGAAGATATTGAATATTTCCAACACAAAGAAATGATACATGTTTGAGATGATGGATATGCTAATTATCTTGATCTGATCACTGTATATGATATGTATTGTAACATCACTATGTACCCCATGAATATGTATAATTATGTGTCAAATAAATAATAAAATAAAAAGCTTTATCTTAGTCCCTGAAAAAAGACAGCTTGAGGGAAGGAAAAAGGAAGATTACTAGCAGAGTTGTAGGCTATTGTCTGTAGTACTTTACTGCATGAGGAAGGTACAGAGGCTGAATGGAAGAGGGGTTGTAAAATTTGAGTGTGGGCCTTCCTTTCACGTGGAGCTTTGTTTAACAGAAGTCTAGAAAGTAATTGTATGAATCATTATCATAGTTAGTTTATGTCAAAACTATATATACTGTCTTATTATACTTAATTAAATGGGTAATCATTTGACTAGTGTGTCTGTGATTTCTTAAGCTGGTACTTAATGGTCATATTATTTAATTCACCTCAGTGGACAGAGATTAAAACAGAGTCATTTTCTGGTTTCTTTTCCTGTGGTTAATTAAGTCCTTTGAGATATGGCTATGCACACTTTATGGTGGTTTACACATTTCTGTTTTATTAGTTTTGCAGACAGTAGACAGGAACAAAAAGGGGCATAGTCATTCTTACTGAGAATTAACTCTACACTTCTCCAAGTAGTAGAATGTAAACTCAACTAGGCTTTTGAGAACTTTCCCTCAGTGATTTAATTAATTCCATGCCCATTTCTATACTTTGGAATATAGCATGCATCTATGTGTGGCTTGTTTTTTTTTTTTTTTTTT
>NW_012116766.1:558606-568233 GCF_000951035.1 Colobus angolensis palliatus
TTTGTGTTTTTTAGTAGAGACGGGGTTTCACCGTGTTAGCCAGGATGGTCTTGATCTCCTGACCTCGTGATCCGCCCATCTCGGCCTCCCAAAGGTGGCTTGTGCTTTACTTTATCAAATGTAAAATGTTCATTATCAAACATTTATTTTTTTATATTAAAGTTTGTAAGTATAACCTGCTTTGTTTCAGATATTTCACATGCAACATGACATTGGTTGGAATAATGTTATGTTGTATGTAAAAGTGTAAGTTGTATGTAAAATATTAATATCACAAGCCTTTGAAATACTTTGCACCTTGCTATTGAATAAAGTTGATGATTTTTAATTCTGTTGACATCACCTAGAACCCATAGGGAAGCTCTATGATAATGTTTTACTTCTAGAAAGTCAGTCAATAAGTAAAAACAAAACAGAACAAACATAAAAAAACTTTTATTATCCATGCTTATGAAATGAGACTTCAAATGGAATCACTTTGATGCATCATACAAATTTATCAAATTATTGAAATTTTGCATCAGCAGGCACCTCAGAGATTAAATATATCCTTCAGGAAAGCTAGCCTTATAACAGTATCACTAGCCTCATAACAATCAGGTAGTTGTAGTAACCAGTCCCTGTAGACTTAGTGTTGGCTTGAAAGTCAGGCATGGCAATTCCTGAGCATGTTGGTGGTAGATTGGTGGAGATGGTGCTGGAAGTCACCTCCAGAGCATGGTGAATTTGATAGGCAGATGGGTAGAATAGCCTCAGAACATCTGATTTTCACTCTATATAAATCTTGTGGCACATAGCCGTTTATATTGGGTTTATTAATAATAATGATAAAAATAGTCGATGTGACTAATAGTAATTGGCACTATGCTTAACACTTTAGATATATTGTCTTATTTAATTCTAACAATCCTCCCTAAAGTAGTAGTAATATTCCCATTTTGCTGATGAAGAAACTGAACCCAAGTATACAGAGCTTGAAAGTGGTGGAACAGAGCCTTTCACGAAACCTAGCCAGTCAAACACGTAGTTTTGGTATCTAGATTTCCTCAGTTAGAGAGAGATGATGAGCATAATAATCAGTTTTTATCTAGAAGATTCAGATGAATACTTGTACATTTTACAACAATTATACATATATGTTTTAAGTACATTTTAAATATATGAGTTGTGGTGATGTTTACAATTGATCTAACACCAAAGCTAATAAAGTATCTAACTGTAAGACTTACAGGAGAAATCATGGGTTAGAAGTCATTTGGAATTGAGAGCACTTTCAGTGCTTAAGAGGATGTTTCTATAGAAAAATACAAGTATCCTGTTTTATACTTGATCTTAGCAAAAAGACCAAGAAGAGGTGTAATAGTCTTTGTTAACATTTGGAAATATATTAAAATTAAAAAGATATTATAAAACATATATTTTTCTTTTTTTGGAATATTAGGAAAGATGATAATAAACAATACTTATATATTCCTGAACTTCTGACATCAACATTCACACTGCCTTACAAATGCACACTTTCTCATTCTTTTTTCCTAGTATAGAGAAATATGCCCTCCTCTTTCTTAAAAACAAATCTTCTACCTGTTTCTCTTTCTGATGAACACTTGCCTTGTAGGTTATCCCTTCTCTCCATTTGATCTTTATCCTCTCCTTCCTTCAATTGTCTACAAGCTGTGTCTTCATTTTCTTACCTCCAGTGTACTCTGCCACCCACACTAACCTGGTTTCTGCTTCCCTCTGGCCTTCTGTTTGTTCTCTCTCAGGTTACTAGTGCTGTTCTTGTCATGAAGCCACTTGATGCTTTTCAGACTTCCTTTTGTTAGACTCCAAGGCAACATTAGGTGTTGTGGACAGCTACCTCTATCTTTCAACTCATCCTTTGTTGGCTTCCCTGAAACCACTTTTTTTCTTTCACCTTTATAGCTTATATTCTTTTACCCAGCTATTCAATGTGCGAGTTCCTTTCCTTTTGTATTAGTCCGTTTTCATGCTGCTGATAAAGATGTACCAGAGACTGGGAAGAAAAAGAAGTTTAGTTGACTTACAGTTCCACATGGCTGGGGAGGCCTCACAATCATGGTGGGAGGCAAGGAGGAGCAAGTCACATCCTACATGGATGGTGGCAGGCAGAGAGAGAGCTTGTGCAGGGAAACCCCCATTTTTCAAACCATGAAATCTTGTGAGACTTAGTCGCTATCACAAGAACAGCACTGGAAAGACCTGTCCCTATGAGTTACCTCCCACAATATGTGGGAATTCAAGATGAGATTTGGGTGGGGACACAACCAAACCATATCACCTTTATTCTGCAACTTTCAAATATGTGTGTACATGCATGCACACAGGCACAGGTGCGTGCACGCACGCACACACACACACACACACACACACACACACACATTTTCCCTTTGCTAGGTTTCTCCTATTTGAACTCTAGACTACATCAGTTTTCTATTATATACTTCAATAGCACCATGTTGCTCTTTGTCTTCACATTCATCAGGTTATTTTTATTTCTTTGGTGGTTGATTAATGGCTATTTCCACTCTTTAGGAATACTGTAAACTCTTTAGGAATAGGTACTGTATTTTATTTCATTATGTTATACTTAGTCCTAAGTGCTTCACCTTATGTGCTCAAGTCCTAAGAGCTCATAAGTGCTCAATAATTCTTCATATGATTTATCTTTATCAGAACTATTTTCAAATTAGTTACGTGAAAACAATCATAGAATTAAAAATTGTTGACATTGAAGGATTATATGGAGGTGAGTCAGGAAGAAGAACTGGGAGAGCACATGTGTAATTCTGGTTCATGTTTAAAGGCATGAGAGCCAGGAGAAATGATGGTGTAGTTTCAGTCCAAAGGCAGGCAGACTTGAGACACAGAAATACCTGAATTTGAGTCTGAGGGCATGAAAAGCCAAATTCCTTGCTTGATGATAGTTGAAATTCTCTTGCTTGGAGGAGGGTCAGCCTTTTTGTTTTATTCAGGCCTCCTACTGATTGGATAAGGCCCACCTATACTTTTTAGGGTAATCTGCTTTACTTAGTCTACTGATATAAATGTTGATTTCATCTAAAAGCAACTTCACAGAAACACGCAGAATAATATTTGACCAAATATCTGGACACTCCATGTCCTAGTCCAGTTGATACATAGTCTTAGTCTCTTCAGGCTGCCGTAACAAAAATAGAATATGCTGGGTAGCTTATAAACTACAGAAATTTATTCCTCACAGTTCTGGAGGTTGGGAAATCCAAGATCAAGGTGTCCGCTGTTTCAGTTGTCTGATGAGGGCCTGCTTCCTGTTTCATAGGCAGCTGTCTTTTTGCTGTAACCTCATGTTGGGGAAGAGAACAAGGGAGCTCTCTAAGGCACTAATCCCATTCATGAGAGATCCATCCTCATGACCTAATCACATCCCAAAGACCCCACTTCTGAATGCCATTACATGGGAAATTAGATTTCAACATATGAATTTGGGGGCACACAAATATTCAGCACATATAAAATTAACCATCACATTGATCAAATGAACATTTCTTACAGGCTACTTTCAACTAGTTTTTTTCAAATGTGCAACCCATAGGCCATGTTTAATCTGTGCCTGACTTTTCAGTCCCTCCACATGTTGAAGCTACCTTTTAGTCTGATCGTTTATAACTTTCCTGTAATAACTAAGCTAGATTTTTATAGCATAAATCTACTTTTGCTTTTTATAGCATAAATCTACTTTTCTTAGTGTTTTGACCTTGCTAGTGTTGTTTTCCCTATTTTAATGAGCCCATTCCCTACTAATATTATATTGTCTAGAACTTATGTAGTTTTCACATATTCAGAGTGAGTTTCAAACATCAGCATGAAACTACCTCAAAAAATTCTGTAACCACCATTCTCTGTACTCTGTACAACTATCTTGCTCCTTTTTACACTTTGTAGCCCCTTCTTTGGGGATATGTTCCAAGATCCCCAGTGAATGCCTGAAACTGGATAGTACCAAGTCTGATTGTAATTACTGGGAACACATTTCTGTTCCTGTCTTTTATCCACAAATTTAATGCCGTTTCCATCTTAGCTAAGCACTTATCATGAACCATGGCTATAATTTTTGCAGTTTGAGGTGCAACAGCAAGACTAGTATAGATTTCTTTTTCCTTCCTCGAAGTATTATGGTAGAAGATTCATTTTTAGCATAGATGTTGTCAATCTCAGCATATTATGTTTTTTTTTTTTCTTTCCTCATTAGGTCAAGAACTTTCACCTTTTCACTTAAAGGAAGCATTTTATAACTTCTTTTGGGAATATCCAAGTTGCTAGCATCACTACTCTGCATTTTGGGGCTATTACTAAGTAGAATAAGGGTTACATGAACACAAGCACTGTGACAGGTGGCAGTTGGTCTGATAACCGAGAAGGCTTCCAAGTGACTAATGAATGGGTAGCATCTACAGCATGGATACACTGAACAAAGGGAAGACTCCTGTCCCAGGTGGGATGAAGCAGGGAAGCATTAGATTTCATCACACTGCTCAGAATGGCACCCAATTTAAAACTCATGAATTGTTTATTTCTGGAATTTGTCATTAAATATTTTTGGACCACTGTTGACCAAGGTTAACTGAAATAGCAGAAAGCAAAAGTGCAGATAAGAAGGGGACTACTGTACTGTTACTTAACCTCTTTGTTCTGTTTCCCCTGAGGGCATATAAAGTCCAGGGGAGAAGGACCAGCCTTATATGTGTGGGTATTCAATACTCTGCACATTATATGCTGTAGTAAATGTGTTGAATAAACTTTCAGCTATCTAATACGTTTCTAGTATGTCAAATGGGGGTATGCTTGGCGTAATGCTGGTTCTCTTTCCAGGGAGCATAGTTGCTTGTCTAATCTTTTTTTAAGATTTGGATGAAACCTTCTCACCCTCTCAACTGTTGACCAACTTTTGACTTCTTAAGAATTTGTTGAGAATAGGAAATTTATTCTACAACCCCATTGTAGCTCATTCTACTTTCTGAATGACATTCTTGCCTTTACTGTGTTACTAATTCAAAAGGAAATGACATTTTTTTCTCTCATATTTGATTCAATTCAGCAGATACTTTGTTGATAACCTTCAGTGAGCAAAGTATCAAATTAGGTACTGAGGTGACACAAAGGTCAATATGATATAGTGCCTGCCCTCAGCGGGCTCACAAGCTCATGGGGAAGTGAGGAGGCCAGGGAGAGGAGAGATTTGTGTTTAGCTAATTCTCATGCAATACAGCATAAATGAATATTTGGGGAATAATTTATATATAATTTGTGATAAAGTTTGGCTGAGTTCCCATCCAGCTCTCATCTTGAATCGTAGTTCCCATAATCCTCATGTGTCATCGGAGGGATCAGATAGAGATAATTGAATCATGGGGACAGTTTCCCTACCCTGTTCTCATGACAGTGATTTAGTTCTCACGTGATCTGATGGTTTTATAAGGGGCTTCCTCATTTGTTGGGCACTAATTATCTCCCCTTCCCCAGAAGAGGTACCTTCTGCCATGATTGTAAGTTTGCTGAGGCCTCCCCAGCCATGCAGAACTGTGAGTTAATTAAACCTCTTTCCTTTATAAATATCCTAGTCTCAGGTATTTCTTCATAGCAGTGTGAGAATGGACTAATAGAATTTGGGTGTATAATCCCTTCCCCATGGAGCTTCCAACCCAGTTGGGGATTCAGCTAAATAAATACAGATGAACATGGAAAAGACTCTGATAGGACCAGCACAGATGGTTAGGAAGCATGTATGGGGGGCCTGTTGCTCAGACCTGCTTATATAATAATTTAGTTGACACTCTCTTTTCTGATGTGATATGGACCGATTCATATTAAGTTGATAAAAGCTGACTCCAGTATGGCATCATAGACTTGATACTTCAAACATTTTATTTTACCTTAAGTTTTATAAATCTATCTTTATTTGCCAATGTACTGATTTATGACCAAAGCTTTCTTGGTTCTAAGTATAGGTTCTCCCATTAGCATTTGCTGTCATATTTTTTCATAACCATTCAATATCCAGTTTTACTCTTTTTAGAGTAGTATAAGTAGACTCTTGCAAAGCAATCTAAGTTCAGAGTCTTTCTAGAGTTGTGATTTTCCCCTATCTTTTATAATTGTTTTGACTCATATAATTTGACCATTTCTTTTATAGACTTATCTTTAAGACTTTTCAACACGTTCAGTTGATTTTCTTAGAAACAATTGAATTTTTCTTACTCAGCTGTCTTTATTTAAAATGTAGTTAAATTATATGATTACAGTAACTTGTCCTCAGTGTTTTGAACAGGTGTAGGAGTGAATGTGTGGGACTGGGAGAAGCATGCCTGACAGTCAGGTGGTAGGAACAGAATGTGTGGGCAAACAAGAAGACAGCAGCTTCCTAATTGAGAAGACTTCGCGTGGGGCATCATTCAGTAGATTTTGTGGTATGCAGAGTGTCAGTTAAGTTTAGGACCCAATTAAGGGGAGGTCAGTTAAAAGCGCTTCTGATGTAAATAAAGCAAATTTGCAATAAGAACATGTCTGCCCTCTAATCATTTGTGTATAAAATGGCTGCCCTCTCCTCCGCAGCACTATCTGATTCAACACTTTCATGGTTTGTCAATATTGAAAACTTATTTTTAAATAAAAGAGGTGAAGTGTATATATTTTTCTTTCAAAAGCCACTGCTACCCAAGCTCACATCACAAGAAAAAGTAGCGACTTCTTCTGTTTATTTTATGTTCTTTTCTGTTGATTCTTTTCTCCATGATATCAGATTTGTGTCATGAGATGGTTCAAACATTACTATCTCTGCTTGAGCCCCTCAGAGAAAAATATGTGTATACATACATACATATGTTAGTAATTTGTGATTGATATTCTTTGCTTATAGATTTGATTTTTTTGTTTAGTATATTATTCTGTTTTTAGGAATCATATTAAACTGTTTCCTCACTGTATGACTGATTATAAGTTATGACTAGCAAACAAGATTTTATTTGCAGTTCTTTGAAACTTCATTTTTCTTATAGGGCCTGATTAATGCAACTCTGAACATGAAATCAGTATATCCTGCCCTGTTCTTTGTTTTAAATACATCTGTCATTTTCTGCCTCACATTATTTTCCTTGATTTCAAGTCACTTGCTTCTTATTTTCAAATAAAAAAATTTTTAAGAATATTATTTTGCTTTAGTCAGTTTTTGCTCAGAAGACGACTCCAACGAACAACCCTAAACTCTTAATGGTTTATAGCAGCAGAGGTTTATTTCTTGCTGATAAAAGTATAGGCTGCCAGAGGCTATGGCTCTGTCCACAGCTTAGCTCCACATGGCATCTGAAGATACAACCCTTATCAGGGACATGTGTTTTCCTGGCAGAGGGGAAAGAGAGCAGTGGCCAAAATGTGATGATTTTTAAAGCTTTCACTTGGACGTGGTTCACTTTGCTTCTGTTCACATTTCATCAGTCAGTGCAAGTCACCTGGCCAAACTCATAATACCCACACCCCAAAGGTAACTTTCTGTGTCACATGGCAAGTTGGGAAAGTCCTCTTACTGCGAGAAGAGTGAATAAACAGGAATCCTATGGTCTATTACATTTATGTCTTATTTCAAAGACTTTTGGTTTTATTGTTGGATTATAGATACATTTTGTGAATTTTAATGTGGAAATGATTTTTTTTCTTGATGTTTGTCAGCTTTGTAGGTTGAGCGCTCTAGACATATTGATACACAGGTTAAGGCTGATTCAGGAGTTTAGTAAAGAAGCTTTATGTGAGAGGATATTAAATATGAAATCTTTACTGTTTCATTCTGTTTTCTTTTTTTGCACCTTCATTGCTTGTCTTTTACTTCTATTGATTATTGGATAGCAGTCCAGAGACTTATTTTTCCCTCTACACTGGTATAAATTGTTCATTTGTAAGCCCTTGCATTGTTTTGAAGATAATTCCCTTTCCTGTGGATTACCCATTAGTCATGTTAGCTGGATAGTGTGGATTTTCACAGTTTACTACTTTTTCAATACGACGAATTGTGCCTTTGCCAATTTCACAATTGTGGTTTTTCTTACAGTGTCCACATGTAGATAGCAGCCTGCCAACAAATAAACAAAAACTGAGTTAAGCGACATACAGATACAGCTGAAATACCAAATTACCCGTGGCCTCTCCTGGAGTTGTATTTATTTGCACACAGTGGGGACTAGTATTTCCTTGTGAAACAAGAGACTTTTACTGTTTTGAAATAGCAGAACTGAACCTCAGAGGTATGAGTTCATTAGGATAGATTTATGCTAGTGAGGCATGGCACTTGAGAAGAGACAAAGGGCAAATTATCAGAGAAAGTTGAGGTATACACATAATGCCGGATGTGGAAGGGTCATAGAGAATTTGAAAATTAGATTTATCTCCTAGATATCTAGGCGTAAATGTTTCTGTGTAGTGATAGAAGCAGAAATAATTAGACTGGAACGCATCTTGAGTTCATTTGGTCCTAGCCATTACCACAATACAGAAGTAGTCACATTGATAAAATCTTATCAAAGCATGGCTTATGTTACTCTGTGTAATTTTGGAGAATGGGCCTCTCAACCTTACAAGGTTGTGTATTCCAGCTTTTCATAGGAATCCTAGTTAAGTATTTTCTCTTAATTCCATACCATGCTTTGTTTTAGTAGGGTGAGGTCTGAGAGGGAAAGCGGTAATCAGATCAACCTGTATATGTACTTTTCCTTTTAAATTCATTAACTAGACTCCCCAAAGATGAGTTTATTTCACTTGCGATTGAGTCTAGCTCTAGAAAGGATGAGATTATAAAGTCCAACTCCATCATTTTGCAGATAAAATAAGAGTTCTGATGATAAGAGGCTTCCCTGAGGTGACAGAGCCTCAGAGTGGCCAAGCCAAAGCCAGAAGATAGTCTTAAGTGTTCTTCCTGTTATAAGCCACATATAAGGAACTACTCTAAGAATATGTTAATATCAGATGTAGCTAGGTAGTGGAATGTAAGCTTCTCCTGTACTGGAGACTGAGGCCACAAAGTAAACTATATGTTTTGAGCCCAGTGCTTGATCAAAAAAGAATAATTTTGTAAGTCGCTGAATTAAAGAGAAAGAATAAAAAATTATATGGGGCCAAATTGCCTTCAGCCCTTAAATGCATTGGATTATTTTAGACTCATTTGGAAAATATTTTATCTAGTGAAGTTAAAGTTATAGTTGCATAATTTCATAACTAATTCTGCTTAATTCCTGACCTGATTCTTCTAGTTCTCATGATGCTAGTCCTGGCCTCAGGTTCTAGATTGGCTCTAGAATTTACTGTTTGTGAGATCTTTACACTTTATTTTTCATCTCTGAGCCTCAGTTTTCCCATACGTAAAATGCAGTTGTGTTGGAGGGTCTCCTTTGGAGAAGTTCCTATTGGAGACAGACCTTGATGCTAACCATTTCCTATCTGCCAGGTGTACTTTACATATTCTGTATTAATTAATCCTCAAAACAATTCTTTATTTATTTTATTTTATTTTATTTATTTATTTATTTATTTATTTATTTATTTATTTATTTATTTATTTATTTATTTTGAGACGGAGTCTCGCTC
>NW_012116766.1:568330-613399 GCF_000951035.1 Colobus angolensis palliatus
TGTTAGCCAGGATGGTCTCGATCTCCTGACCTCGTGATCCACCCGTCTCGGCCTCCCAAAGTGCGGGGATTACAGACTTGAGCCACCGCGCCCAGCCTAAAACAATTCTTTAAAGTAGATACTATTGAACCCACTTTATAGATGAGGAAAGCTAGACTAAGGGAAGTTAAGATAACCTTGCCTAAAGATCTGTATCTACTAAGTTATATACTAGGATACAAATTCAAGTCTATCTGACTCCCAAGCCAGTATCTATCCATGTACTGGACATTTCCATCCATATCTCCAAGGGTTCCATGAAGGTAAGATGAGATAAAGTACATGAAACACTAGAAACTGCAAAGTGCTATATAAATGAGGGATACTATTATTTCTTCTAAGTGTTCTTAGCCATGTAATTAGCAGACATTTGCAGTAGAATCCATTCCAAAGCACTAATAAGTCCAGGGGCGTTGTATTTTCTATTTTACAATGAGGACATTGAGGGCCGTACTGATTCCTAATCGGCTTCCAAAGCCTACCATCTGGCTGGCTTCTCCAGTGCTTTCCCTCAGGCCTTGATATTAGCCCTTGGCATAGGAGCTTGGATTCTCTTACCCACGGATTGATTTTCTGTGATGGAACTTCCCACCCAGTGCGCTGAGATACCTTGGGAATCTAAGAATTAGGTTACTAGTGTGAGATGAGATACTGATGATAATAGTTTTTTTCTTTTAGTGTTGTTTAAGACCATTTACATAAAGTAAACCGTTCAAAATTCATGACAGTTGAAATGTTATTTGAATATCACTGTATTTATATGACTGCTCTTCTAAACTTTCTGAATTTAGCAATGATTAATTTGATGCATAAGAAGTTTGGCAGTGCCCTTGCCTCCAGAGAAAGCTCTGTAATGGCCACACCACATGGCACTACCTCTGACTTTTCTGCTGAAGCATCCTAGCCAGGTTATTGCTTTTTTTTCTGGATTTGCTTATCTTCATTACAAAAGATTTTTTGAAAACCATGACAACTATCATATTTGGAGAAGCTTTTGTGTGTGTGTTTGCCAGCAAATCTGAATTCCATATTATATGATGTTACCAAAATGACCAGTCTGATACAATCTAAGCCACTGGTATTGTTTTTCAGGTTTATTCAAAGAAGCAAAATTCTACTCTCTCCTTTTCTTATCAGAATGCATTCGTTGTCCGAAGGAAGGGCTTTGTGAGTCAATT
Organism: Colobus angolensis palliatus; assembly: GCF_000951035.1. Lineage (NCBI taxonomy): Eukaryota > Metazoa > Chordata > Mammalia > Primates > Cercopithecidae > Colobus > Colobus angolensis. Next base: position 569,548 of record NW_012116766.1, read on the forward strand.
TATCATCTAAAATAATTTTTTTTGGTTGGGGATTATGAATGACTTCTTTGTAGATTTGTTGAAGGATAGTAAATGACTGAATTGACTAATATTCCAGGGTACCTTAGTGAAGGTCCACATGAAATTATATTTATATATACACAGAAGGGATAGATTTAAAGCAAAAATTCATACTTACTGTTTGTTTCGATTCTGTAAGAAGAATCATTATTAAATACAGCAACATCTGTGAATGCTTCAGGGAAAACTTCATTACCTTGGACTCATCCTTGACCCTTGCTCTCTCACACTCCATATACAATCTATCAGGAAATGGCATCTGCTTTCCCTTCAAAGCATGCTCAGAATGATTACTTCCCACTGCCTCCACTACTCACTGCTACAGTCCTCTCGAGTCACCACTATGTATGACCTGGATTATTTTAATAGCCTCCCAGCTGTAAATAAATAAAGGAAAAGTTGTGTAAGCTTATGTGTTGTTTTTCTTCTGGCACAACTATTTTACTACCTATTATTTAAAAAATATTGAGCAAGTATTATGAGATTAGCTTATACTTGATAATTCTTGTCCACTTGAGAAAATCATCTTTTGGGGAGGTAAGAGCAACACCTATTAGAAATTCATTGATCACATGAATTAAGTGACAAAAACCACAGAAGTAAATGATGTGTCCAATTGAAGTTAAGGCAACTGATATAGAGAACTCCTAATTAAAAGTTCCTACGTGAATTTAGTAGATTAGAGAAAGTTTCTCGAAGGAGGGTGAAAGCTGTGCCTCAGAGGACGTGGAAGAGTTATAGCAAAGGGGCCAAGTGGCATCTTTGCAGTTGAATTAAGGTAGGAATTAGCTCTGTGTTTTCTGAGAAGTGTACTAGTTGGATGGAAGAAAAGGAGCAGGTACATTTGAAGGAGATTTGGGGATAAGAGAATGACATGAAAATTCAGATGATGGGAGTTCACTTGGTAGGGTGTTGGAGTTGTATCTGAGAATATGACTGGCCCTAAATGGTGAGAATCCTGATCTGGACCTAGAGATGGTGAAAGAGGTAGACCCAGTCAATATTGTTGTTAGGAAATCTTAAGTGAGGTTAAGAATGTGATTATGGAGAGCATGATGGGTATAGTTAGGGTATCCAACTATCCTAGTTTGTCCAGGACTCTCTCAGTTTTAGCACTGAATAATCCCTATCCTTGGAAACCCCTCAATTGCAGGCAGACTTCATGGTTGGACACCTTAGGTATGGTTCAGACAAGTGATTGGTATCTGAGGTCCAAACCGGAGCAGCACTTTAACATGTTAACAGGGGAAGAGAGCATGGCAACAGGAGATCCAGGGCAGAGCATTTCAGAGCTCTGCTAGGCAGGCAGTGGAGCTGGATTATATTTTGACTGATAGCATTTTGGCCAAACGAAATGTAATCAAAAGCAGCATGGTAAAAGCAACTTTGTGTGATAGTTTGGTTGAAACAGACTTTGGAAACAAAATGAATATGTTAACCACTGGCATTCAAGTTTTTGTTAAATAGTAATGATGGTAGCTGTCACTCATGAATGCTTTCAGCTTTTAGGGCACCTGGCTAGACTTTGCAAATATTACCAAATTTAATCTTCACAGCCATCCTATGAGATAGGCACTACTGTTGTCTCCGTCTTACAAGTGAGAAAATTGGTGATTTGGGAGATTAGGCTGTTTGCTCAGTCCCATAGCTAGTCAATCTAGAGTGAGATTTTGAACCCTGAGCAGCCCAAAGCCCTGCTCTCTTTGGTCGCCATGTAGTACAGCTTCCTGGTATCAAGGAACAGGATTCATTAATTATCCATTGTTATCTGTTACTATAAAAGTAATAAATAAAATAAATTAATTAATTCCAGAAAAATTATAAAATGTAGAGTAGCAGAAGATGACTGTACAAAGTCCTCATGATTTCCTCTATTAGAAACAGCCCTGTTAACACCTTTGTTTACATATTTTTTTCTTTTGGGGGCATATTGATTTACATACATTTTAAAAAATTAAAATGACATTTGATAAATGTTTTAAAACCAACTGTTAGAGATTTGACTATTTTTTCAACTTATATTTTTGGGCCTTTAGGCTGTGGTGACTTTTTGATATTACAAACAGTATGCAGTAGAAGTAATTAGCCGAAAAACAACGTGCAAATAAAATAAAGCAAAATGAAATGAGACTAAAAAAAGACAAAAAATTCAAAACAATAGGCAGTAATACAAGAGATGAATAACAATTGTAAAACCATTCATTCTATAAATATGTTGTATTCAAATTATAATGCTCTGAAAATTGATGGCTGGGGAATATTTGCTTTTCAGCAGGCGTTGATGTTGAACACGTTTCTAAGTGTTTTTAATAAAATCACCTGGAGCCAGTGACTTGACTCACAAGCAGGATCTCAGCCCCTAGGCAGAGTCACAGGAAGGTGGCTAATCTTAAGTGTATATACAAGGAGTCCAGGAGGGCTTGTGCTCAAGGGAATAACCTAAGACCCGAAATGATAGATGTAGTAAGGAGAATTAATCTCAGGATGAGAATATTAAACCAGTGATCAAATCTGAACCACAAGGTTATTGCTAGGCTAACAACAACATGACAACAGGAAGCTGATACTGAGTCCCAGAGCATTGGGGCAACATTCTTGTCTTAGTTCATTTGTGTTGCTATAAAGGAATACCTGACACTGGGTAATGTATTAAAAAAATGAGTATTTGGCTCACAGTTCTATAGGCTTGTACTGAAGTATGGTGCCAGTATCTGCTTCTGGTGATGGCTTCAGGCTCCTTCCCCTCATGGTGGAAGGTAAAGTGAAACCAATATGTGTTGTGGTCAAAGAGGGGATAAGGAGGGTACCAGACTCTTTCTAATAATCAGCTCTCTGGGGAGGTAATAGAGGAAGAACTCATTTATTACCCTGAGAATGGCACCAAGCCATGTATGAGAGGCTTGTCCCCATGACCCAAACACCTCCGGTCAGGCCCCACCTCTAGCATTGGGGATCACATTTCAACATGAGGTTTGTGGGCACAAACACCCAAACTGTAGTAACTCTAAATCCTTCCTGCCCAAGGGCAGGAGATTAGGCCTGGGATGAGCCTCCAGGTGGACAAAATGGCTCCAGAAATTAGGAATGTGGCAGGCCTTGTCAATCTGAGGTGTGCAAGGAGGAGAACAACACCACAAAGAGTTGCAGGATTTGTAGGATGATTAAAAATTAGTGCAGTGTATGCAAGGAAGTGATTTCAGAGGGTACTTCTTAATAGTATTGGGGTAGCAAATGAAAGGACAGAGACTGCTGATCTGCACAGTGATTGGAATTATATGTACAGAGATATCCAGACATCCCCATTAAATAAATAGATTGAAGTAACACCTGTAACTATATTCCTCTTTATATCACATTTTTCGGCAAACAGAGAAAAAGCATGCAGCTGGTCCTGTGGAGCCTGTAATGCTGCCATTACTTTCATGAAATTAAAGTTTTAGCTGGTATATGAACGTTTTCTTTTATTACAGAGCCTCTAAACAGACGTGTCATATCCTATTATTACAGTTTAAGTTAATCGTATCGTGTTTTAAAATTAAAAATTATTATCTTTACTTGGTGCTATCAAAACCATCACAAAATTAATCACTAATATACTAGGATGACGGTTCAATTAACTTTCGTGGATATTGATCAGATAAACACTAAGATTTATTATTACATTCTGAAGTCTTTATTAGGTGAGTGAGTTACCCGTACAGTTAAAAACTCATCTAATGAAGACCTGGAAAATGCTGCTTTTGAGTTAAAGAGACCTCTTGCTTAGTGTCTGTATATTTTTTGCTTGTTTGTTTTTGTTGCACTAAGAGTACCAATTGTATAGAAGTTAATTCAGTGATCTTAACTAGAAATAACCTTTTTAATGTTTTTGGATATATAAAATTTAAAAACTTCCAAGAGTGTTCAAATGTTATAGGAATGTCTATAAATTAAGTATAGCTCATGATTAGATTTGCTTCAGTGCTTTGCAATTTTGAATCAAGTCTTCCTTCCATAGTATTGGATGAATATGATCATAATTTCTGTCTCTTCCATGAAATTTTCTAATACATATTGTTTTAAAATTATAAAGTAGTCTATGCTTATTATTCAAAAAAGTCCTCCCAAACTAAAACAATGTTGAATATGGCCCCTCTCCCATCCTCAGAATAGCTGTGTAAACAATTTGATGCATGTCTTTGCGATTTTTCATGAAGGTTCTAATTGTGTTTACATATATACATAAATATATACATGCATACATTCTCCTTCCTCCCCTCTCTCTTCTTCCTTCCCCTCTCACTTCTTCTCCTTTGTCTTCCTCCTCCTCCTTTTAAACATAAGTGCTATGATATTGCAAAAGGAAAGGCTTTGTTCTGTGCTCTGTGCTTTATTGAATTTCATTCATTGGTGGAGCTTATTTTCTTTGTCCTTTCCTGCCTTTGCCGCTATGAAGGTTCAATAAATTCAGTCTCTGTTTTGCTTTTCTTTATATTCAGCAGCCTCACTAGGAACCCTCCCAGAACAAATCCTTAACTATGTAAAAGAGAGCAATTCTGGGTGCTTTCTCCTGGGGACAGCCCGCTTTACAGCCTCAGTTCTGGCTTCCCTGGTGATTGGCCCAAGGCCCAGCGTGGTTTTTCTATCAGTTGATTCCAAGTGTGAAGTTTCTCTAGAGTTTCCTTGGAAAGAAGGTCCTTTGTAGCATTCCTCTTCTGTGTCTGTTATTGGTCGAAGTTTCCTCTGCATTAGTTATCTATTATTTTGACTATATCTGATTTCTGTTTTCCAGGACTTTCTAAAATATCTTGATATGTTGATGGTGGACCTTGTTTTCTTTTTTTCTTCTTCTCGTGTCTGTCATTTCAGTGGGATTTAGAAAGACCAAAGAGGTGAGGTACACATGATGGCTCCATCAACACCTTGAACTTCCCAGATGTCTAGTATTTTTTTCTAAATCAGGACCAGGTTTCAGTAAATTCTTTCAGGGAACGACCTTATTTACACTTCCTCTGGTTTGTGTTTGTGTTAGAACTTGAAAGCCTTTTTTTTTTTTTTTAAGTTTTGTGTTAGTGTTAATAATAATGAAATCATTGATATCTCATTGCTCTCTGTCTGCATGTGTAAATAACACTGTTGCATGACAACTGCATTTATAGGCCACCACAAAGTGTTGCTTGCATAAGGCCAGTTAGTGATGCAAAATTCACTTTGAAAACTGGACATAATTATCCATATCCCATTTGACATGTACAAATGTCACTACCCTTTGGTCATATGTATTTGTATTTTATTTGCCAGGTAACTGAATATTGCCACCTGCCTTTTTCAGCACCTAGATCAACTAGAAACTTAAAACAAGTAATAATAACTTTTCATGCACACATAGTACTCTATTAATGTGTCTTAAAATTATTTCTTAATTACTATCAGAAACAAATGAATGGTTCAGCATTTAACAAAATTTGTTTCAGGAAGGAGAAAACATTTTCTATTTGGCAGTTGAAGATATAGAAACAGACACGGAGCTTCTGATTGGCTACCTGGATAGTGACATGGAGGCTGATGAGGAAGAACAGCAAATTATGACAGTCATCAAAGAAGGGGAAGCTGAAAATTCTAGAAGACAATCAACAGCAGGCAGAAAAGGTATTGCATTTTTAATTGGTGATCTGGGAGAAGAAAAGTTGTAGAAAAAATGTAGTTTAAACTGTGGTTGAATTATAGTTGCCTTGTAATATGGCATTCTCAAATAAAGTTAGTTTTTGTCAAAATTATTCTCAGAGGGTATCTTGTGGTGGGCTCATCTTTCTTACAGCGGGAAAAGCATGTTGGGGGTGGGTGATAGATGTACCCTATAGGACTGCCTAGGCTGTAGGCAGGGCTGTATTGCTGGGGCAGCTCCTGGCTCTCAGTGCTCTCACTGGCACGTTGGGATAATGAGTAATGAGGAGTTTTGTAGTCTTGCCCTAGCTCTGCCACTAATCAGTCTTGTAACGTTGGGCAAGTTGCTGACTTTCTGAGACTTTACTTTCTCATCTGCATATGGGAAAAGGTGAGTGTGGAAGTGAGGTACACAAGAGAGCTTGCTGGATCCGAAGGGGATTGATTCCTCTTGTTTGGGATCTTTTGGGAACCTACAGCTTCTTGGCATCTCTTTCTGTTCTGGTCACAGAAGCCTGGAGGATTGCTAGGTCGCCCTAGTGTCATTCCCAAAAACTTTCAGTGACCGTAGGTCACACCTTCCTCAGTCTGTACTGCAGCCACTTGCTTGTTAACTGCCAGGGGATAATCAATTCTTATTGGCCTTGTTTCTATGTTATTGTGTTTTACTCCTAAGGGAAATTTAAGGGATATGTGAATGATGCTGTAGGTATTCACATTTTGTAATAGGCCTCATCTTAATCCTTTCAGGCTGTTATAACAAAATACTTTAGACTAAATACTTGGTAAGCAGCAGAAATTTATTGCTCACATTTCTGGAGCCTGGGAATCTGTCAAGGTGCCAGCAGATTTGGTGTCTGGGGAGGGCTCATTTCTAATTAGATAGCACCTTCCAGCTATGTCTTCATGTGACAGAAGGGACAAACAAGCTCTCTTGGGCTTCTTTTACAAGGGCATTAAGCCCATTCATGAGGACAGGGTGCTCATAACCTAATCACCTCCTAAAGGGCCCACCTCTTAATACAATTCCATTGGGGTTTAAGTTTCAACATGAATTTTGGGGATTTATGAACATTCAAACCATAGTGGGCTGATACTTACTATACAGTACTTTTGCATTTTGTGGAGCAAAGCCACTTCAGAAGTGATACTGGTTTCATTAGTCAAAGTGGTAGTATGCTTTTCCTGTACTTTTTCTGTTCTAACTGCATATTATTGGCTGAGAAAGTGTGAACATTCTGTCACCATTGCCAGCTTATGCTTCTGTTTCTTTATTTTAGTTGAATTATTTAAGGGGAAGATAAGGATAGGCTTATATGCATTATGCTATTTGGAATATCATATTTTGGGTGATGGGAATTATTTCTATATTATTCTGTATTTTCTTTGTTTTCGTATTTTATTTTTTCTCTGTTGTCCTCAGGGCAAGTTAGTTTGTCCATTATTTTAATTTAAAAATAAGTCGTCTACTTACCTATTACTGCCCTGATTTCTGCTTTAGTTATTAAAGTACCAGTTTTCATTATCTTTGTATAAAGAATCAACAGAAAGTTAAACAGAATCGTATGAACCAAGCACTTGTATTGTGGCTATTTTTATTTTAGAATTCTTAGTTTTATTTAGAAAAGCAAAGAAACAAAACAAAATCAAACTCAGCAAAAGAAACAAAGAAGCTAGCCAAATGTCTAACAATGAAGAGTTTGGTTAAATAAATTGTGGTACTTTAGGTTTAAAAAAATGCCAACATTTGACTTGAGAAGATGTTAAGTGGGGAAACATATAAAATTGTATATAAAGTATGATCCTAAATTTACCTCTTCTTAGGCTGCGCATAGAATATGTATGCACTAATGGCAAGTCAGGCTTGCCAGTAATATTATGACAGTTGTCTCTTCATGATGGGATTATTGGTGCTTTTTACTTTCTACATTTTCTAAATCTAATTTTATTTCATAATCAGAAACAAATGTGTTACTTAAATAGCACACTGAGAAATTTGGTCAGACCTGCACCAGTCTATATGGGACAGTATAGCCTATAACCCACTCTACTAGCTTAATCAGCACTGTTTTTATGAGCTTGGTCTTTTTTCACACGTATGTGAGATTCCCCTTGGTAATTCAATATAGTTTGCCTCAGTTGGATTTTTCTCCTTGTGAAGGTAAAAATGAGCTAAAAATGACCAATTTCAGGAATAGCTTTTGTTTTCTAATTTAACATTTTGATATGAAAAGTTAACGTTATAGGATGAATTACATAAGGAATTTGACTTTATATTAATTAATTTGCTGAAAGACTAGTGATTTTGAAAATAATGTATTTCTCTCTAGTAACACTTGCTATTATTTTTTTTGTGGCCAATACTCTTAATATTTGTAGTGATAATAAGAATTTACTCATATGGTATCCTTAAGCACAATTAATTAATTAATTTAAAATGAGAGCAAAACTTAGCATTTCTTGGCTCTGAATTTTTGTCTCATGAATATGCTTCCTTGTAAATGTGCAGATCACCTTGGCTGTAAAGAGGACTATGCTTGTCCTCAATGTGAATCGAGTTTTACCAGTGAGGATATTCTTGCTGAGCATCTTCAGACATTGCATCAGAAACCCACAGAGGAGAAAGAATTTAAGTGCAAGAACTGTGGGAAGAAATTCCCAGTTAAGCAGGCTTTGCAAAGACAGTGCGTATATTAAAGAATATCTTTAAAATCATAAACTAACACAGTTTATTCCATTTGGCTTAACTCATAGTTTTTAACCTGTGTGTGTGTGTTTGTATGCACGCGTGCACGCGCATGTTTATGTGTGAGTGAGAGATTAAGCATTTCACATTGGTATTGTCATTAACTCATCTTTTCTTGGTATAGTATGTTGATTTTTGAAATATTCAAATTATGAATTTTAACACATAAACACTGTTTATGGTAATTAATTTTGTCCATTTAATAATTTGCCATTACGTATCAAACTTACTGGTTTAATCTGAAATTCAGATATGCCTAATTTAGTTACTCCTTCAAGGTAACAGACTTTTAGATGTCTACATTTTATATTGCTTCTGGAAGCTGTTAAAATAAAAGTTTAAGAAATGGGGAGAGTTCAAAGTATAAAGAATTCCTGGACATTTTGGGAAGCACTGTTTATTTGAGAGCAACTTTGGAGGAATAATTTAAAGATGCATAGGTCCCGGATAAAACAATATGATGAATTAGGTGATCCCACACATAGCTCTGTACCCTTTTTTATTTTAACAATTTATATTAACAACATAAAATTATCTTTATTTAAATATTTTACAGGATCAGAAATTATTAAAAGTGAGAAAGTAGGTACATGCATTTGTAAAGTTTTATTTTTTTTACTCATTAAAGTTTTTAATTTTAATCAGATAATTGAATTTAAGTAATTTAAAAGCATATTTACATGTTGGATACAACTGTAGACTATCATTTTGTTGAAGCCAATGACTTCCAATATGAAAGTAATATAAATTGTCCCATCTCATCAACATATGTCTTTTTCTCTTCTCTTATGTGCTGCCATCCTGCCATTTGCTTCCTTTCTCCAACCTTAGCTTCTCATTTTAACAGAATGTCACCTTACTTATGAGCAGGAAATCTTTAACATAGGCTTTAATGTTACATTTTTGTGTTTCATTGAACTAAAATTCTGAAATATGCTACATTTCATACTAAGACTATAAATATTATATGCATCAACTTTTGCTTATAAAAATTGAGATGAAAAATTGTGCTTAAAACTTACTAAATGTTCAGAGTATCAGAACTTTTATAATAGCAGGATACTACATATTTAGAAGTTCTATTGTATATTCTTAAGAAAACAAGCAAGGGCTATATGCTTTTAAATAAATAGATGTTAAGTTTCATTTTAGTTTGTTTTTATTGCGTTTTGTATTATATTTTTATACAAAAGACACCCTGCTGAGCAGGAGCTTAGAGTTAAATAAGGTACTACTAAAAATTTAAAAAGGCAGAAGACAGAATGAAAAAAAAGGATCACGAACGTGACTTTTATTCAGAGTTAGCATAGTTTCATTTTTGTCTTAGAGTTCCAGTTTTTGTTTTTTTTTTCTTTCTCTTTTTCCTATTTCCCTTTAGTGTTCTTCAGTGCACAGCGAAAAGCAGTCTGAAGGAGTCTTCGCGAAGTTTTCAGTGCTCTGTTTGCAATTCTTCCTTCAGTTCAGCATCGAGGTTTTGTGTCTGAGTTATGAAATGGCTGTTATATAATTGTGGGTCATTTTTTGCATGCACACTTTCATGCTTCTTAGTAATTCAGTTTCACATACCTACAGAATTTAAATGCTTTTCTTCTTACCTGCATAGGTAATGCATGGAATGACCCCAAAACTCTACTAGGGAGCATGTATTACAAAATCTTGCTGATGTTAGAGTTTTGTAGGTATGTCTTCACCATTTCTTCTCCCTGTTCCGCTTTGCTGGTTGTCTTGTAGTTTTGAGCAGCACCAGGAGACTTGCCGGGGGGATGCCAGGTTTGTGTGCAAGGCTGACAGCTGTGGAAAGAGGCTGAAGAGCAAGGATGCCCTGAAAAGACACCAGGAAAATGTCCACACTGGTGAGGAGTCATTGGAGGGTCGTTTCCGAAGGGGCTTCCTTTCCCCAGGCTGCAGCGATCTGTTTTTAATTCTCACTCTTGAGGAGAGAGCTGGCTTTTCCATTGTGTTTCACACAGATGTGGAGCGCTGGCAGTGGAGTTTTTTCTTTCACTGAACACTATTTCTTTCTCAAGTTGAATTTAGCAGCATTTATTCTTTTTTCCATTTCTGAATTAATTGTAACTGTAAGCCTTAGTTAGAGGTTTGTTATGTTTGGGTAGTCAGGTGCATTAAGAATTAATATTTTTAAGTAACAATTTTAAATGTTTCGGCATATGACATTTCTTTTATAAATTGTTAAAATTTGTAATTATTAAGTGATGTCCTTCTGTCTTATTATTTTTACAGTAAAATCCAACTTGTGAAAATACTTACAGTTCTCCTAAGTTAGAGAAAATTGCTAAGACATTTTGACATTGGAATTGAGTATGTATGGATTAAGAAAACAAATATTATTTGAATTTCATCTAATAGCTAGCTAAACAGTAAAACAAATATAAAATTTGACTGTCTTTTAGGTGTATCTGCTTAGCACATGGTATACTGTCAGTAAATATATTTTGGCTTAGGGATTAAATCTATTGCAGTGAGTTGAACAGATGGCTGTATTGTCCCAATTAACTTTTTACTTCTTGTCTTTTTACCTCTGTAGACTTCCTCCTTAAAGGAGGTTGAGATTTATGAAACCCTGTGTGTTCTTTTATTTCATATTCTTTGTTCATGTGTTTATTTTTGCCTTGACTTCTGGGAAGTGGGTAGCTATGTGTCTCTGGATGTTGGACAAAGTGGATTTCTTTTCTCCCTTCAGTTGTTTATTTTTATATTCAGGAGAAGGTGATAATCTGCACCCAGCATCTGTATCCTATATTTGTTCATTGTCCAAAAAGTATTCACTTTAATAATAATACAGTTATGGAGGCTGGCATGAACAACTGCTAGCTGCAACTTTCCATCATTGGTTTGGGCTGCATATTAAGTGCAGCCTATGGTGAAAGCTGTGTGTGGTGGAAGTAGGGCCTTGTGAAATGCACCTCCAGCTTGGTGACTGTCACTAGGCTTTTACAGTGTTCTGGTTTCTTTCTTTCCTTTTGAAGAATACATGGCTGACTTAGGGAAGATGACATTTTTTCTGAATTCAGTATACTGGGATATTCCCTATGATTGCAAAAAGCAAGCATAACTTTTTGATAGACTTGCCTTCATAGTTTTTTGATTTTCAGTGCTGTTCTAGTTAAAATGCTATTCTTAATTTTCTTCATCTATGTCTGCAATAAATTGTAATAGAACTTTCATGTCAGTTTTAAAGTTTAAGTTTGCTGAACTAAGTGAAAAACCAGATGCATACGAAACTCTGGAAACTTGCATTCTTACTGGGCATGTGGTCTTCAGGCTGTGCTATAAGCACAATTTCTTTGGGGCTTCTTGTAGTTGACCTTGCATATTGTAATATTACTAATTCTGGAAATTTATGGTGATTTTGTAGGAAATAATTCATAAAAGGAAATCTTGTTTTATAATTTTTTTTATTTGTTGACCATATAAAGTGTAAAATCTTGCTGTGTTTTAGCTAACGGTTACTATGCCATGTATTTCACTGGGGTTAGTACATGATGTTATTCTCTCATTCATAGTATGTCTCTTGCTTCTCGCCTTTCCTCTATGGGCTACACAGGCATTTGAGGAAAGAATATTCCCTATTGGAGATAGTAAACAAAGAAGCTCTCATATACATGCTTGTAGAATCCTTTATTATAGAAATCATTTTGTAATATTGAGTTTACTTGTTTTAGATTTGCTTCAAAATATAGAGAAGTAGGGGAGTGGATGGGGTTGAGGTTGGGGCAGGAATGGTCATCGTGAGTCATTGCTGGGGCCAGGTGATGGATAGATGGTGATTCATTATACTATATGCTTACTTTTTGTATATCTGATATCAACCAATTAAAAGTTGAAAACACATTTTATGGTTATTCATTGTGGTGCATTTGATATTCTTATTATATCACATTTAATAATGTTTGATTGCCTCTTCATTTCTATAACAACTGTGAAATTTGAAATATGAAATGAGCTACTATAAACATAATCACTACATAAGAAGACAGAATTAGGCTTTGTGTAATAGTATGAATTGCCAATATATTGTTTTATTGTACTTTATTTCTTAACGTTAATTTGAAAAGCATATACTTAAATATTTTATAGGACCCTAGTGCTGGAAAGAATAGTCTATAGATTCTATCTTAAAAAACTCAGCTGATTAAATAAAATATTATGTTGAAATATAGAAGAATTAACACAATTTATGAATTAATAAATTTAGTTTTTTCTTTTACAAACATTTGATTAATTTTAATTTTGATTTGAATTCCTTGTGGATATATCATTTTCTCTTTTACTAATATACAGTATTAGTACACGGAAAAGTGAAAGGCCAGTTTTATATATGTAGAAAATGGTATATGAAACTATGAAGATGTCTCAAATTTAAAAAGAAAGCTTTTACGCAGAATGGGAGAGCGTATTTGCGAACTACCCATCTGACAAGTGATTAATAAACAGAATATATAAGGTGCTCAAACAACTCAATAGGAAAAAATCAAATAATCTAATTAAAAATGGACAAAAGATCTGAATAGACATTTTTCAAAAGAAGACATACAGATGGCCTACAGGTATATGAAAAAATGTTCAACAAAATTAATCATCAGAAAAAAATGTAAATCAAAACTATAGTGAGATATCATCTCACCCTAGTTAAAATGGCTTTTATCCAAAAGACAGGCAATAACGAATGCTGGAGAGGATGTGGAGAAAGGGGAATGCTTGTACGCTGTTGGTGGGAATGCAAATTAGTACAGCCTCTGTGGACGATGGTGTGGTGGTTACTCAAAAGACTGAAGATAGAGCTAGCAATTCCACTGCTAGATATATACCCCAATGAAAGGAAATCGGTATATCGAAGAGATATCTGCACTCCCATGTTTATTGCAGCACTATTCACAGTAGCCAAGATTTGGAATCAACCTAAGTGTCCATCAATGAGAGAATGGGTAAAGGTAATTTTCTTAAGTGAAGTAAGCCAGACACAGCTGCACAAATTTCACATGTGCTAACTTATATATGGAAGCTAAAATTAAAACTATTAAACTCATGAAGATAGAGAATAGAATGATGGTTACCAGAGGCTGGGAAGGGTAGGAGGGAAGGGGTGAATAAAATGGGGATAGTTAATAGGTGTAAAAATATAGTTAGAATAAATACAATACATTATTTGATAGCACAACAGGGTGACTATAGTCAACATAACTTATTGTGTATTTAAAAATAAAAGAACAGAATATATTGTATATTTAAAAATAAAAGAATTAAAAAAAAAAACAGAAGAGATGTTGCTAACACAAAGAAATGATAGATGCTTGAGATGATGGGTACCCCAATTACCCTGATGTGATTATTACACATTGCATGCCTACATTGAAACATGACATGTACCCTAAAAATACATACAACTATCATGTACCCATAATAATAAAAATTATGAGAAGGTATATAAGCTCCTGCATTTTCTTGGGAGCTTGGGTCTTTATTCTGAAGGCTCCCCTATGTACATGTTAAGTAAATGTGTATGTCTTTTCTCTACTTAAAAAATAATTAAAGAGAAGATTTAAAATATAACTTACTCTTTAAGTTTAATGGATATATCTACAACACTGAATAGTTTAGAATTCTAAATTATGAAGATGAACTTACATATCACCTCAAAACACTATTTCTTGTTCCTCTTAATAGTCTCATTTAAATCATGATGGTATTTTATTTCTATTTTAGGAGATCCTAAGAAAAAGCTTATATGTTCAGTGTGCAATAAAAAGTGTTCTTCAGCATCAAGCCTACAGGAACATAGAAAGGTCAGTAAGATAAAGATTCATCACAGTTTAATATCTATCTTTAACAATTTTAATGTTTTATAGTAAGTATAAAAGTTAACAAGTTATTATTTTGATGTGAAAAGATAATCTGAAAAATCAATAGCAATTATTAACTCTAACAACATTAGCAACTGTTTAATAGAATATATAATAAAATAGAATTAAAATGTAGTTTTAATTTTTGCTCTTGCCATGACAAGGTCCAATATATGCATACTATATTTTATTATTATAACAAAGATGTAAATGATTATTCTTAATTTCACATATTGTTTCTTTTAGCATAGCTATGAGCATAAGATATTTTCTTTTAGTTTTTACAAAAGGGAAGGAGATGGTATTCGTGAAAATAAAATTTTACTTTTGTTATGGTTTGTAAAATGAATTTTTATCTCTGTTTATATATAGATGTATTACAAAGTAATTTGACAGGACTTAAAATTTATATGATTTTTAATCCAGTAGCTCCAACCATGTGCTGTGGATTTAACTTATAACATGTGAGGTAGCTAAATTATTGTGTTGGTATGTCTAAGGTTGTATCTTGTATGTTTAGTGATTTTGATCCTTAAGGAGAAATAATAGGACAAGCACCAGAGCAGGAATCAGGGTAGTGGGTTTCTTTTTCTGTCACCAACCGTCCATGTAACATTAGGCCTTTCTTCTCCCATTTGTAAAACGGGACACAGAATTGATCAGTATTCTCTTGTTTGTTTGTTCTCTATGTACCATGAAACTACTTTTCTTTGGTTTTCAGTTTCAAGTGGCAGTCTTATTAGGTTGTTTAGAGATATGGAATACTTTATGAATTTGTGTGTCCTCCTTGTGCAGAGGCCATGCTAATCTTCTTTGTTACATTCCAATTTCAATGCTGCTAAAATGGGCACTGAGACTGCTTTTGAAAGAAGTTTTGCACAGAATGCCAATCCAGAGGACCCTTTTATAGGTCTTTTTTCCTCCTTCCCCATCACCCTTATGGCTTCTGAAGCAGAACCCTTATGGCTGAAGCAGTTCATCTTTTGAAGAGACAAAACAATTAAGTCTGCTGGAATAGATATCTTCTAAGCATCCTCTTTTATAATTCTATGATTTATTTTTCTGAGCCATTTAAATCTTAGAGGTTGAAATTGAAGCTATTTTACCAAACAGAGCAATGATTCCCAACCTTCTTGGTACTAGGGACCACTTTCCTGGAAGACAAGTTTTCCAAGGACCAGGGGGTGGGGAGAGGTGGTTTTCGGATGATTCAAGCACATTACATTTATTGTGTACTTTATTTCTATTATTATTACATTATAATGTTTAATGAAATAATTACACAACTCAGCATAATATAGAATCAGTGAGAGCCCTGAGCCTGTTCTCTTGTGACTAGATGGTCTGGGGGTGATGGGAGATGGTGACAGATCATCAGGCATCAGAAACGCCTATGTGATGGTAATGGAATACAGAAACTAGAACTCATGCCTCCTGAGTGGTCTTTGCAGAATGTTAGTAAGTTGCTAGCTCAGTGCAGCCCTTCCTCCATTTCAGCCATAGTCCTTCACTATTCAGCCTTTCCGAATCCATAGGCAACTTTTATTGACTCCAGTTGCAATTTTTCTTATAGTTGAATGTGTCTAATGTCTCATAGAGTTTGGTCACAGTATTTCACCTTGCCAGTAGATGATGCTTTATGACAATGCCAAATTATAGTATGGTCTAGTATCTTAAATTACTATATATTATCTCATATAATGATAAGGTATATTATGATTCTTCTTGAAAATAATTTTGGAGTTCAAATTTTAAAATATTACCCTCCAAATTGGTACACTGTAAATTTTATACAATCTCATAAAAATATACTTTATTTAGCATCTGGCATAATTAAATAGTATTACTTGTCATTTTCACTTTAAATATGATCTTTTTATTAAGCATTTTAAGGAATTTTGAAAATAACTTTGGCTTGAATTTTTCACTGTAAATGAGATAGTCAATGCAAAAATGCTTTAATGTATAGTAGATGTTCCCTTTATAATTTTGGGAATATCAGTTCAATTCAACCTTGAAAAATGTTTCACGTTGAAGCCATGAGAATTAAGAAGTGAACAATATTTCACTTTAAAATGAAACAAATGAACAGCGTTTCATTTAACAATTTCCATTTTATATATGGATGAATAATTTTTATAATTTTATATATCAATAGAAATTTAACATTAAAAATGAAAACAAAACTTTTCATTTATATATGACTCAGAAGGTATGACATCTCCTTAGAGTATCTTGTCATTATAAAATTATATATTATATATTACAGAAACATAGAGTTTAAGAATATAAATCTGCTTTTACTGTCTTTAAATAAACATTATAAATCATATCATTGGTTCTCAAACATAGGTGTTTAACTGAAGCCACCGTGAAAGTCTTTGACGATAGAAGATGCTGCCTTTAACATGCCTCAGGCTGGAAGTTTTTCTTGTGTGCTGTGGGGCACTAGCATTGCAAACGCTTGTGCAGGCAGTCATACAGATCCCACGTGCTTTCTAAAGGAACTCTTTGGATTCCAGATATCCCCTCATAGATGCCATTGCGTCTAAGTAGGAGAGATAAGTCAGACTCTTGTGGAATGGCATATTTTGGCTTCTGCCTTGTTTCTCTACTTTTCCCCTGCTTTACATAACTGAATTTAATGACTCACCAAGAGTCAGACCTGACAGAAGCAGAGGCCGGTTGGCAGCCTTCGACCTGCCACGTGCTTGGGCATTGAATTAAGCCATGGGCTGCAGGCCTGGGATCTGTCAGCCTTGCCCCAGCATCTGTTTCCCTGCCTTGAGGCCTTCTATGGCCATTTAGATCAAGAGAACCATTTATCAGGGGCCAGCTGAGTCCTCCACTCATTACTCATGTGCTGTACCAGTTCAGGGACTTTTGTCTAGATCTTTCACTCTGCACTGTTGTTCCTAGTTATTCTGCAGGGACACTGTCTTGGCTTCTTGCACAAGGGCCTTTACTTCTCTGGGGTTTAGTATTGTGAGCTGGACCTTTAATGAGGTTCAAACAAAAACATGACTTCACCACAACCATTTCTGAGTGTTCAACAACATAGTGTGATGCTGCTGTTCACTGGGATGATCAACATTTCTAATCTGATATGATATGTAATATATTTCTTTTAGAATTGAATACATTGTTTCTGAAAAACTAGACTTCTACTTTTCATGCCACCTATCCAGTTTCTCTGTGTTAGTGTCTGGGAGGGAAATAACTAATTTAATATTCAATTTTAATATTTATATTAGCCAATTGTTTACAAAAGTTATATCCCCCCTTATTGTGTTTTTAAAATATATTTTATTCTGTATATTTAAGTTATACAACATAATGTCATGAGATACACATATAGTTAAAATGATTATTTTAGTGAAATAAATTAATGCATGCATTATCTCACATAGTTACCCATTTTACCTCCTGTGGCAAGAGCAACTATAATCTACTCACTTAGCAAAAATCCAGAATATAATACGCTATTATCAATTGTAACATTAGATCTTTAGAGTTATTCATCCTGCATGTCTGCTACTTTGGATCCTTTGACTAGATTTCCTCATTTTAAAAACTGTGGTCCTCCTATCATGTGAGACTTTTTTTTTTTGAGACAGAGTTTCACTCTGTCACTCATGCTGAAATGCAATAGTATGAACACAGCTCACTGAAGCCTGAAATTCCCAGGTTTAAACAATCATCCTGCTTCAGCCTCCTGTGTAGCTGGGACCACAGACATATGCCACCACACCTGGCTATTTAAAAATTTTTTTTTTGTAGGGACGAGGTCTCACTTTGTTGTCCAGGCTGGTCTCAAACTCCTGGGCTCAAGCAATCCTCTTGCCTTGGCCTTCCAAAGTGCTGTGATTACAAATGTGAGCCACTGCATCTGGCTCATGTGAAACTTTTATTATGTACTAAATGCTTTTCAGAATCCTGTATCTTCTGATCTTTTACTGTAATTAATGTTGCTCTCTGTACTATGTACATTTAAGTTTAAAATATTGTTGACTACTGTAAAGGGAATATTATTAACTGCATTCTACATATTTCCAAGTCTAAATTTGTGCATAACAGAAGAGTTATTATATATTAGGTATAATTTTTTTACAGAGTATAAATTTAATATGTACTAAATAGGACAGCTGTATTACACTTTTAAGGACTATGAATATTATGTCTCAAATGATATTTTTTATTAGCTAACTTCTGTCCATTGCATTTTCAGTGTATATAGGTTAGTGTGAACTAATTAGGGCTGAACTATAATATATAGTTTGGGTATTGCAGTAGCAGCTGTTCACATGTTTACACTTTTGCTTGAGAGCTGTGTAATTTACTAGGCTTTGACAGTTGATTTAACTGTCTATTTAACCTTTTGCAGATTCATGAGATATTTGATTGTCAAGAATGTATGAAGAAATTTATTTCAGCTAATCAGCTAAAACGTCATATGATCACCCACTCAGGTGAACTATATACTTTTTTTGTTTATAGTGATATCATTACAAAAGAATTACATTGTCACTTTTATAAACTATGAGTGGTAATCAGGGGCCTTAGCTATAAATTCGACTTTGGACATTTACTAGTCATGTGATTCTGAACAGGTTACTTAATACTCTAGACCTCAGTTTATTTACAGAGCAAAGGTGCTTAGAGTAGATGATATTGAAGATCTTCAGAATCACCATGTAATTTGTCACTTAGTCCTCCTTGAGCCTCAGTTTCTTTATTCTTCATTTGTGAAATGGGATACTGATGCCTACCTTTCATAATAGCTGTGAAGATTAAATGAGATCATTTAGGTACTGTGCTAGCATAGTGTCTTACATTTAGTAGATATCCAAAAATTTTAATTCTTGTATTTCTAGATACTTTTACATTCTAGCTAATTACTAATAAATGTTAGTACGAAATCTATAAATACATTTTGAGTATGTAAGTTTTTAAAGCGGTAGTTTCATTTAAGCAAGTCTTAGGAATAGGTCTGTTTTACTAATGCAAATTTAAAAATTCAGCTCCGAAAATAATTTTTACTTTGTGGAGTCTCTGGCGTTTAAGATATCTGTAATTTGAGGCGATTGAAGTCAGAATGTTTTTGAATATGCACATTGTTGATACATATGAATATTTTAGTAAATTAAAATCAGATCAAAACCTATTATCTTTTAGGTATGCTTTACTTGATTCATATTATATATTTTTTATTTAGGTGTCAATGTTATATGGATATTGCATAAATATGGATTTTACATACCAATCTAAATGTCTGGTTCCTGCTGAGCATTGGAACCTCTGCCTCCATGAGGCCTCTGTGGCCCCAGAGGGAGACAGCTCTGTTCTTTACCTACATCCCTGTCAGGTCACTTTCTGCATTCGGGGCCCTGACCCTGATGGAAACTCTCACATGTCAGCATGGTTTTCATCTGGAAATAGGATTCCTTCCTTGAATTTAAACCTTTTCTTTATATCTATGCTACTTTAAAAATTCAAAGTACGTCTGTAAGAGAACAAGCTCATGTTTCATTTGGGAATAGACACATTTACGTGTCTATTATGTAGATGGTAGATGTTTTTTAGTTGTTTGACCATGCTTTAGTTTACTTACCATGAGAAGTAATATAAGGTAAGGGTGTTTTCTCTTTTATGCTTTACCTTTATATAGATATGAGATTGTCTCTACTCATTTTTTTTAATAGAAAAACGACCCTATAATTGCGAGATTTGTAATAAGTCTTTCAAGAGGCTTGATCAAGTGGGTGCTCACAAAGTAATACACAGTGAAGACAAACCTTACAAATGCAAACTTTGTGGAAAGGGATTTGCCCACAGAAATGTTTACAAGAATCATAAGAAGGTAAAAGCTTACTAATATTATTATTTTTATGAATTTGCTGATGTGATTTTTATCTTTTGATGAAGCTTTTGTACATCTGGGGCCTACTGTATATAATGCAACAACTAGAGAAGATCACTCACCTGGGCCATAAACCCTCACAACCTCCTTTCTGTCTTTCATTCTCTTTTGAAACTGTCCTTATAAGCAGAGTGCCTAGTTTTTCTTAACAAAGCTATTAGATTAATTTTATGGGATTTACTAATTGCGAAGTCTTTATTCTCTTCCTTCTTTCCATAAACTTTGATGCTTTTTATTACATTAGCTTTTTGAAATTCCCTTCATCCTTGGGATCCTTGTATGCTCTGCTAGGTCTTCTGCCAATTTCTCTGAACATTTTTGACTTCCTTTCCCCTCAGGAGGTTATTCTGGATCCTTTGCCTATGAACCTCTTCTGTGTTCTCTCTCCTTAAGAAATGTCAACTACATCCATGACTTCTGCTATCAACACCATACTGATGAATTCCAAATGATTTATTTTCTTTAATCCCAAGTTTCAGACTCACATTTATAACTGGGCATCTTTTCGACATAATGAATTCAGCATGCCCCAGAATGGTTTTTTCATTCTCTTTGCCCGAGGTAGCTTCTCTTTTGGAGTTTCCTCTTTCTCTTAATGACAGAAGCATGTCATTATCCTAGTCTCTTTATTCAGCATTGGTCCCTTTATAAAATTAGAAACCAAATGTAAAGACTCTACCCTTTACATTATCTCATCACTTTCACAGTCATCCCTTCCTTTACCATTCCAACATCCTGATTATTTCTCCTCTGGATTCCTTTAATACTCATCTAATTAGGCTTATCACTTCCTGCTGCAATCCATCCTACAAGGCAGATCATCCCAAAGCATCACTCTGGTGTATCACTCTCATACTCTAATATTAAAAGTAGATGGCCAGTGCCTACATATGTAATAGTATGTACACCTTCACCTGTCATTCAGAGTTCTCTACATCATGACCTCAGCCTACTTCTCCAGCTTTTTATCCTTTTATCTGCATTAACCATACCTAAAACAACTAAATATTTGCCTTCCTTCTGTGTGATCTCTCTACTTTTCTCTTTCTCTTCAAATTATTAATATAATGTCCTAGTTTCTTCTCTTGATTTTGGTTTGCATTTCTTATGCTTTACCTTTGCTCAAGTTCTTGTTTCAGAATGTATCATGTAGATAACACATCATGCTTGAATTGAATTCTGGAAATTTGTCCAAAGATATTCAACATTTTAGAAATGCATGTAAAAACATTTTGTGATATACAAAATATTTGCTAATTGATTTTAGTTGATGTATTATAGCATGCCGCTAAATAACATGTATATAATCTTTTAAAAATAATTTGTTCATATTTTTCAGTTATTATGCTCCACGGGGATTATAATTATTATAATATTTATGGGATACTTCCGAAGACTTCATTTTATCTCTTTTGAAATCATTTAAAAATTATGATACCAATTTCAACTTTAGTCCAAAAAGAGAAAGAAAATGGCAGATTTACCAAAGAATAAACTGTTGATTATAGTGTCTTAAATCATCTCTGCCAAGTTTCTTCCTTACCGTCTTTATGTTTACCTCAAGCATTGTACATTTGGGGCAGGACTGTGTTCATTACTGCTGCTTTGGAATTACATGACTGTAAAAAATTATCTGGCTAGTTCCTGTTTAGTCTCTGGAACCCTCTTACTCCTTTCTTTGATGAAACTGATCTATCCACATTTATGAGTTTTTCACAGTTTGGCTCATGTTATATGCCATATGGGAATTTGGCACAGGATCTTTGCACCATCTCTCATACTTTAAGCCATAAATCATGTAAAAGTAATAATGATGTCTTGGGAAGCATAGAAACAATGATGCCTATAATTTCCAAACTGGAAAGCACATTCAATCCTTCTGCACTAGACAAATGTATTTCTTACTGTTATGATCCTAGCATATATTTGGCATTGTTACATGAAAATACCTGAAATATTCTCCAAGAATCATGTGAAAAGAGAAGATCAACCTTTTCTTCCATCATAATCATTAACAGCTAGTTGGGAGACATAAAAGTAAGGATATGCCACAGAAATCAGAAAAGAACCTTAAGAGTCAGTGTGATCTTTATCTTTTAGTATGCTCAAGGGTTATTACTTTAAATTAATTAATTATTCTTTTTTGAGTATATTATATATATTTTATTGTACTTATTTTAGTTATTTTGGGTTGGTTCTTTTTTAACATTCAGACTTGCTTGAAAAATGGAATATTATTTTTCATTGTGATGATGATAGCATAATTTTATTTATTTTTATTCTTTGAAATAGAATCTCACTCTGTCACTCAGGCTGGAGTGCGGTGGCACAGTCTTGGCTCACTGCAACCTCTGCCTCCCAGGTTTAAGTGATTCTTCTGTCTCAGCCTTCCAAGTAGCTGGGACTACAGGTATGTGCCACCATGCCTGGCTAATTTTTATATTTTCAATAGAGACAGGGTTTCACCATACTGGCAAGGCTGGTCCAGAACTCCTGCCCTCAAGCAGTCTGCCTGCCTCGGCCTCCCAAAATGCTGGGATTATAGGCGACAGCCACAGCACCTGGGCAGCATATAGAAAAATTTTAAAGGGGTGGTTTTTATTTTGAAAATTTAGTTATTTATTTCATCATCTTGCCAGTTATGTGGGTTCAATGGGTTACTTTTTCTTCTTCACTTTTTTCTGACAATCATTTGATCTGAATTACAGTTGTATTTTAGGATCTGGCTAAAAAATCTTGTTGAATCTCGATTCAAATATACTTTGATTCTTTAAATCACAATTGAACCAGCGTTTCAGAGCCAGAGGAGACAGAAACCATTCAATTAGTCTTCACTCTCCATTGTGTTCCCTGTCAAATATAATGTAAAGCAAAATGTGGATAAGTTGTACAGTGCTTCCCGCCTCCTGCTGTAGGATACATGTTTAGATGTACTGAACCATCTTGGATCCTAGAGCTGGTACTACTTGCTTGATGACAGAAGTGAGTATGGAGGGGTTTTGCCCTGATAAAGTCACAAATAAGCTCCTAGGGGACAGGTGTGTGTCTATTCAAATAAATGATCTTTTTTCCTGACCATTTACATAGCCTTCCAGGGATGAAACTTTAGAGGCCTACGAGGAAATCTAGTCACAACTTCTCCTGGAATAATTCCATTGGGCCTTAATGTCTCATCAAGTCTTTTTCAAATTTTGGGCCATGACTGCTCTGTAGGTCTTGAAATCGATTTACTGAGTGATAACTGGCCATTAAAAAATAGAATAGAAGGCTGGGTGTAGTGGCTTATGCCTGTAATCCCAGCACTTCGGGAGGACGAGGTGGGCGGATCCCCTGAGGTCAGGAGTTCTAGATCAGCCTGGCCAACATGGCGAAATGCCATCTCTACTAAAAATACAAAAAAATTAGCCGGCTATGGTGGTGCACACCTGTAGTCCCAGCTACTTACTTAGGAGGCTGAGGCAGGAGAATCACTTGAAACCGGGAGGTGGAGGTTGCAGTGAGCCAAGATTGTGCTACTCCAGCCTGGCGACAGAGCGAAACTCCATCTTAAAAAAACAAACAAAAAAAATAGAATAGAAAATATAGAGTAATACATGTGTTTGTGTGTTTATTTGTGTATGTGTGTTAGATTTTGGAGTCAGAATTATTTATTTGGTCATAGTCAAACTATTTAAAAGGCAATACAGTTCACTCTTTGCCTGGTGTAAATTTTATTAGACCTTAAAGAAAGTAACAAGTTTCTCCCTAAAAATATCATGGATTAGAATCTAAAACCAAAACATATGGTGTAAGTTTAACATAGTAAAAAAAAAAGTTCTTGAAAATTTCCTGGAAAGATATCATCTTGGAGTCTGAGTGATGTTCACTCAACGGTTAGAGCCCAGCCACTCTTTCCTTTAGCTTTTGCATCAGATTACTCTTCAGTGATGCTGCCAGAAAGGTAGTACCCATTCATTTAAGGTGTTGCTATATCGTACAAAATCACCTATCTTTGTATGCTAGAAGCACATTCACGAGCTGCGCACGTTATGAGGGACACGCAGGATTTGAGTCTGACAGAAGGAACCACAGATATAGATCATTATCCAAAGTTTATTTAGCTAATGGCAAATTGCTTGCCCTATTTTAATTGTTCTTTTTCTTAAGTGGATGATGAGATAGCAATGTACAATTTAAAACAATATTTTTTACTTATATTTTTTCTTTATTGAAGCATAATGAGTGAAATTTGTATATGTTTATGGTATACAATGTAATGTTTATATATATATACACACACACACATTGTGAAATGATTACCACTCAATTAATATATTCATTAGTCACACATGTTATCTTTTTTGTAGTGAAAATATCCAAAATCTACTCTGTTAATTTTAAGTGTTCTAACTACAAAAAAAGGATAAGCGTGTGAAATAATGGATGTGTTAATTAGCTTGATTTAGCCATTTCACTAAGCATCATGTCATACACCATATAGATACAATTTTTATGTGTCAATTAAAACAAATAAATAAAATGAAGATCTACTTTCTTAGCAATCTTCAAGTATACAATGCATTATTACTAAATGTAGCCACAATGCTATACTACAGCGGTCCCCAACTTTCTTGATGCCAGGGACCAGTTTCATGGAAGACAGTTTTTCCATGGACCAGTGTTGGGAATGGTTTCAGGATGATTCAAGTGCATTACATTTATTATGCACTTTATTTCTATTATTATTACATTGTAAAATGTAATGAAATAATTATACAACTCACCATAATGTAGAATCAGTGAGATCCTTCAGCTTGTTTTCCTGCAGCTAGATGGTCCCATCTAGGGGAGATGAGAGACAGTGACAGATCATCAGGCATTAGATTCTCATAAGGAGCATGCAACCTAGATCCCTTGTGTGCGCAGTTCACAATAGGATTCGCGCTCCTGTGAGAATCTAATGCCGCCACTGATCTGACAGGAGGTGGAGATCAGGCGATAATGTGAGTGATGAGGAATGGCTGTAAATACAGAAGAAGCTTCACTTACTTGCCCGCCACTCACCTCCTGCTGTGTGGCCTGGTTCCTAACAGGCTATGGGCTGCTATTGTGGGGTTGGGTAACCCTGCTGTAGCAGGGTTGGGGACCCCCTGCTGTAGTATACATCTCTAGAACTTACTTATCCTGTGTAACTGAAACTTTGTATCCCTTGACCAACATCCTCCCATTCCTCCCGTCCCCTGCCCCTTCACCTCTACCCCTAGTTCCTGGCATCCACCGTTCTACTCTCTGCTTCTGTGTGTTCGGCCTTTTTAGATTCCGCATGTAAGTGAGATCATGCAGTATTTGTCTTTCTGTGTCTGGCTTCTTTCACTTATCATAGTGTCCTCTATGTTCATTAATGTTGCCAAAAATGACAGGATTTCTTTCTTTTTTAAGGCTGAATAATATTCCATTGTGTCTATATACCACATTTTCTGTATCCATTCATCTGTCAATGGACTCTTAGGTTGTTTTTATATCCTGGCTGTTACGCTATGAACATGAAAGTGTAGGCGTCTCTTTGACAAACTGATTTCACTTTCTTTGAAGATGTACCCAGAAGTGGGACTGCTATGGTAGTCCTATTTTTAACTTTTTCAGAAACTTCCATACTGTTTTCTATAATGGATATGCTAATTTACATTTCAATCACAGTATACAGGGGTTCCAATATTTCTTGCTTTTATAGTAGATATCTTATGAAAATAACTTTAAAATCATACATGCATGTCTGGTAATCAGTTTTGGAACTTGTGTTCCAAACCTTCCCAACAGCTACCTTCTCCTGCCTGCCATGGTTTCAGCCCCCACACCAGTGGAGTGACTTTCCTCAATATAGTAAAAACTGTACACATTATTTGTACAAAGTATTTGTTAATTATTACCACATGTACCAATATATATGAAGGCCAGTGATTCTAACTGGAGGATATTTTGTAGACTGAGGAAAATACAATTTTTATCTTTATTACAATGCTTTTGACATACTTTAGGTCACAGTTTGTAATGGGTTTGCACATAGAAGATTAGAGATGAGATAGTGAGTGTCTTCAGTTTAAGCTGCTATAACAAAATACCTTGGGCTGGGTGGTTTAAACAACAAACCTTTATTTCTCACAGTTCTGGAGGCTGGATAATGTAAGATCGAGGTGCTGGCAAATCTAGTATCTAGTGAGGGCCCACTTCCTGGTTTGCAGATGACTATCTTCTTGCATCCTCACATGAGGGAGAAAGACGGAATGCAAGCTCTCCTATCTCTTCTAAGGGCACTAATCCAGTTCACAAAGGGTCCACCCTTAGAGCCTAATTACTTCCTAGAGGTCCTACCTCCTAATACCATCACATTGGGGGTTAAGACGCAACATATGAATTTTGGTGTGATGCAACCATTGAGTCCATAGCAGTGAGAGTTGGTGGTGGTTGGGTGGCAGAGCCAGAGGGTGAGGGTCAGAATTGGAAAAGGTGGGTGTTGGAATGGAAAAGAGAGAATGAGATGTCACTCAATGTTCTAAGACTGAGAAGAAATTTCAAAGTATTAGATCAGACAGGAAGTTTTCAAGCGAAGTATTCTACCGTAGAAGGCACCTCCTTCATATCTCTTGTAAAATCTTTAATAACGTTTGCATTTCGCACTAATGTTTTTGTGTAAGAGGAAGCTCTTTTAGGTGAGTTTGGAGAAGAACAGAGTTCCAGCTGCCCATCTGGGAGATAAGTATATTTAAAAGTAACTAGGCCGGGCGCGGTGGCTCAAGCCTGTAATCCCAGCACTTTGGGAGGTCGAGACGGGCGGATCACGAGGTCAGGAGATGGAGACTATCCTGGCTAAGATGGTGAAACCCCGTCTCTACTAAAAAATACAAAAAAAAAAAAAAAAACTAGCCGGGCGAGGTGGCGGGCACCTGTAGTCCCAGCTACACGGGAGGCTGAGGCAGGAGAATGGCATGAACCCGGGAGGCAGAGCTTGCAGTGAGCTGAGATCCGGTCACTGCACTCCAGCCCGGGCGACAGACCGAGACTCCGTCTCAAAAAAAAAAAAAAAAGTAACTGGTACTATGACACATATGCATCATTCAGGAACCTACTTATTTGCCTTAACATATGATTTGGAGGGATGTTTATATTGGCTCATACAAATCTACTCATTTTTTTTGTAACCACTGCTATTTTGAACAATAGTGCAGTGAACATCCTCTTACATAAAACTTTTTAACTATGCTGAGAGTATTTCTGTGCATAGATCTCATGTGGAATTTCTGGGTCAAATAGGAAGTCTACTTTATGTTTAGATGTTCCTACCCACTGCCTTCTGAAAAGCTCTACTTTCTCTTAACAGTATATAAAAGTGCACCTTTACTCTTCACCAACATTTAATTTTGTTAGTCTTTTATTTTCAGTCTGAGAATTAAAAAGTGATTCTCATTACATTTTATCAGTGATGAGTAAAATTGTGTGTGTGTGTTTTTCTCTTTTTTTTTTTGGCGGGGTCTTGCCCTATCACCCAGGCTGGAGTGCAATGGCATGATCTCGACTCACTGCAGCCTCTGCCTCCCAGGCTTAAGCAGTCTTCCACCTCAGCCTCCCAAGT
This sequence comes from Colobus angolensis palliatus, assembly GCF_000951035.1. Taxonomy (NCBI): domain Eukaryota; kingdom Metazoa; phylum Chordata; class Mammalia; order Primates; family Cercopithecidae; genus Colobus; species Colobus angolensis. Next base: position 597,384 of record NW_012116766.1, read on the forward strand.
AGTGCACACCACCACGCTTGGCTAAGTCTATCTATCCATCCATCTGTTTTATTTATCTTGCCTGACCCAATATTCACCAGATATTTGGAATCCTATTGCCATTTTAGTATCTGTAAAAATTCTACAGATTTATGTTATATAGAGAACTATTTCCTATTCAGGAACTGACTTTAATATTTATAGAACGTGATTTTTTTTCATAGGACTAAAATTGCTCCCTTGTTTGTGTCTTTGAACTTTAGGAATCTTTATGTATTTCTTAATGGATGGTACATAAATCTCAGTAAAAAAATTACCAATTTCTTTAGCCATCCTGCCTAGAAAACAAGTTATCTACTAGAGGAGCTAGTATAGTTGCTATGAGTTGTTACACATGAGTTGTTAATATTAGGTTGCCTATTTTTATGCAGAAAATTCTCCTGTACAATAACTGTGATGAGTGTGAAAACTATATCTTCATGAGTGAAGCTACAGGCGTATGTTATCTGGCTAGTTCTGTGAAGCCACATGTTTGTTATTTCCATCTGTTTCAGGAGCTACCTTGTAGAAGAGAGAATACACCTGTTCTTCATGCTGTACGTTAGCTGTAATAAGTGGTAGCTGTTGTAAAAAGGCTTAACTTGTAAAAAGGCTTAACTTTTCAATTGATGGTCAAGTCAGTCAGCCTGGGAGGTCATGTGTTTGTTCAAAGTAGTGTTTGTGAGAAGCATCCTTAATTGGAGACATGAGATATGGTTCTTACCATTGTTGTCGAGGGGAAAGTTTCCTGACTTGGAATCTGTGTCGCTACCTTCTATAGCTTCATCTGAAAGTCTATGGTTATTAGCAACTTCCCTTTGCCCTAATCAGGGTTGTGGGGACTGATTCCCCGATTCCCTGGCATTGTGGCTTTATACTGATGGAATTGTCTCTCTGAAGTAGTGAGAAGGCTGGACTTGGCTCTGCAAGGCTATGGTTATGTAGGAACATCACCTAAATTTCATGACCTTAACTTCTCTATGTGGTGTGAGCTCCCCATTTCTGTACTGAGCTTAAAGACACTGACTTCTTCAATATCTCTCCAGTTTCAATTTATTTTTGTGAGGAGGAGTACTTTTCAAGAAGCCAGTTATAAATTTGACAGTAAAAATTTAATCCACAGACCTTGTAAACATCCAGATGACATACATTTTATGTAGCTTTAGCGTTACTGTGTGGCCCACTGGGATGGTAATGTACTATGACATGAAGCCTGAGTCTTCAATAATAAAACTCTTTAAAAGTAATCATTCTAGCAAACATACCTCTAGAATATTTTCTCCAAATTTATTTGATCTTTAGTTGTTTCTTCTAATTTTAAGGTAGTTTTATTGGTTTGCACATACCCAAAAGAAGAAATACCATTACCAAGAAATACTTTTACCATGGAGTAATATGTATTGTTGATAGTCAGTAGTATAGTTTTTAATTGTAAATGGTCCTTAATTTCATTTTATTCTCATGGAATTAATATTTGATGTGTGTGGCTAGAAATGTATTAATCTGGTAATTAATATACATTATGCCAGAAACCTTCTGAAACATTTTGAGACATTCTAGTAGGTGTTGTAAATAGTGCAACAGATTTTATGTATTTTTTATATCTGCAAAAGAGTTGGTATATAAAAAGATATCTTTCATAGTACTCATTCATTAAGGATCATTTGATCAATAAATCAGTGAAAAGTTTGGCATTCTTTAGAGGTGAAAAATTGAAGGATAAGACACCTTTAAAAAAGCTTAATTTCATCTGATACTTGTGAAATATATCTTGGAGACAGAAGCTCTCTATCTGCAACATTTGAGCATCTTACTATGCCTTACTTAAATGAGGTGGCTTCTCAGTGTCTTCCAGTTGATTGAATACATGGTTTCTCTGCCATCCCAACTCAGATGGTGGCATTGACATCCTTTTTGTCAAAAGTATTTATTCACCTGGCTATGAACAGACATCTTACTACTTAAAATATGTCATTGACTTTAGGCCAATATCTAGATGTTGTGGCTTTGGTTGAACATAGTTAAAAGGCATTATGCTGTCCCAAGTTCTTTCATAATCAAGCAACTAAGTCGGGTTCACAAGTCGTTATATCCTAGATTTGGAAATAGAAAAAATGAATTAGGGAGGAATATAGTATTTTCAGAAGATGGGAGCAATCCTGTATTCCAGCCTGGATGCTCTAAAAACAAAATAGTTTCTACCTTCTTATGATAATGCTATCTACTTATTGTGGAAAATCCAAGCGTCAAAGAAAGGTATAAAGAAGAAAGCAAACATTCTGTCAAATATCACTCTCTTTCCTATAAAAAACCCTCCTTAATGTTTTGTAGAATGTCTTCCTAGACTCCATTCTATGTGTGTATATGTAAGCGGCTTAAATGGTATTCTATATATTATGTTTTGCATTCTACTTTTGACACCTAAAGTATGATATGCATGACTTTTCATATCTAAGAAAATAAATATATAATTATAATATCTACTACAATCTAGTTAACCAAGTTTATATCTTTTTATGGGCATTTAGGAATTTTCCTTTTATTTAAAAACAAGTAGTTTGTGCAAGAATTTGTCAGATATAGTTCTATGAAGGGAATTGGTTAGTCAAGGGATGTGCACATTTGTCATTTTGGTACATAGAACTACATTGTTACCCAGAAAATTTTTATTCTCAATTACAGTATGTGAGATTGACTGTTTTTACTCTTTAGTCAACACTGAATGATATCCATCATCTTCGTCTTTGGCAGTCTGATTAATCACAGATAGTATCTTTATTTTTAATTTGTCATTCTTTTATCATATTCATGGCTTTAAATATTGATACCATATGTAATCTGACATCTTCATCTTGTACCTTATAATCCAGACTTGAAATATTCCAGTACCTGTAATGCTAGACGTCTCATAATATTTATTTGAACTTGTCCAAAATGGAACCCCTGATGTTTTACTCAAACTTGTTTCTTGCTGCTCTTCTGAATATCTGTTAATGGCTAATCCATCATTGCATTGCCCAGATCACAAATCTTGGAGTCATGCTTGCCTCCTTCTTTTTGTGTCTCATGCTTCGTATCCAGGTACCTTCTCAAAACCTGTTCACTTTCAGAAGATATTTAGAACTCTACTACTTCTCTTCACATCTGTGGCTACCACCCTGGATAAGCTCTAATTATCTCTCTCCTGCTACATTGCTGTTCCTTCTCTGCTTTCCGTTTTCCCCTACATTTTGTTGTCAACACAGCCATCACAGCATCCTGTTAAATGTCAGGTGAATTGTGTCCCTCATCTGCTCAAAATCCTGCAGGAAGTTACATCTCTCTCAGAATAAAAGACAAAATTCCTGCACAGGCCAGCCAGGCTGTACACCATTTGCTTCCCCTCCTCTACTTCTCCCATTCTTCTGACTGTATCTCCCCACTTCTCTGCCTCTTTCACATGGCTCCAACCATGCTGGCTTCCATGATGTTTCCTGCCTAGGTCACTCAAATACCCACCCTTGCTGCCTCATATTCATCAGATCTTATCTCATAGGTCACTTCTCAGCTAGAATTTTCTTGACCACATATTTAAAATTGCTACCCCATTCTCTGAAACATTTGCTATCTTCTTTCTTGCTTAATTTTTCTCCATCACATTATCTCTTCCTAATATAGTACATACTTTTTCATTTGTTTATTGTCCTTCTCCTCTGCTAGTATAAAAGCTTCATGATAGCAGGGATGTTGTCTTTTGGTTCGTGGCTATATGCTCAGCATCTAAAATAGGACTTGCTAGTAGAGGCATGAAATGCATAGCGTAGACCTGGCACAAAATAAAATGATGAATGAAATTTTAGGAGTGTTATTTGGAAGGGAGTCCTTTTGTCCATTTTCATCTTTTCTTATTAATATGCCATAACTTCTTATATTAGCAACATTACACTTTTGTTTTATGTTGCAGATATTTGTTTGGTCATCAGAGATTTTTGCTTTGCAACTTTAGGTTTATTTATTTCTGTCATTTCAATGTCTGGTTTTCTGCCTTGCTTGGAAAGCCTTTCCAGACTCAAAAGTAATTTAAAAATTTACTCAGGTTTTCTTCTAGTACACTTAAAGTGTTATTCTTCATTTTAAGAAAAATACCTGAATTGATTTGCAATTTATCTTACTGTAAGAGATGAGTAGTAGATCCAACATTACTTTTTCCTGAATATCTGGACATTTGCCTCAAAGCCATTTACTGAACTTTCTACTCTTTTCCCACCAATTTTAAATGCCATATTTTTCCTGTACTAAATATTCATGTGTTTTATGTAATTCAAGAAACCTACTTGTTTTTCTGTTTTGTTGATCTATGTATTTCCGTGTTGTCATTTTAATTTCTTTGGCTAAATAGCACATTGGGTTATCTGTAATTTATCCTGACTAATCTTAAATATCTGTTCTTTCGTGCTTTCTCTATATCTTTCACAACTAAAACCAAACATGAAAATGTCTTTCTCACCAACATTATGCTAATAGGTTATCCTTGTATCTTTAACATTTTATCCACTAAACTAAGAAAATATATAAATTAATAGGCTGTGAATAAAGTGACTTTTCTTTAAATTACTTTTTTTGTTTTTATGTCACATGTATTATAAAAACCTGTCAGTTATATGATTTGTTTTATGTAATATGAGATAATAGTTTAATTTTTAATTTTTTTTAGCATTTATGAGACTTATTATCATGCCATTTATAGTAGAATAAGATTTTATTTACTGATTTGTGCAAAATGGGTTTATACTGATGTGTAATGTAAAAAAGGTGGAGTGAGCAGTGTTTGCTGTTTTGTTTTGGTTTTGTTTTTGAATTTTAGATCTAGTTAGTGGCTTTTCATTGTTTCTTGTTTGTCAGTATATTTTTGTTTCTTATGTACCTGGGTGCTTAACATTGTTTGGGGAATCTATGCTGTTTGACCTTCACAAGTTACTGCAACTTTTTGAGCCTTAGTTTTATCACTTGTAAACTGGAATCAGTAATAGTGTTTTATTAATCCAGTTACTGTTGTAATTAAGTGAAATGATTTATGTAAAGTGTTTAGAATAGCATTTGACACAAATTAAATATTTAATGAATGTTAATTAGGGTTAATTATAACGTAAGTGCTCTAGTGTAATTTAGGGAAAAGCAGCACCTAGGACTAAAATTATTTGAACTGATTCAGTGAAGTTGAGAGAAAAGGGTGAAAACAATTTTTCTTTTAATAATTTCCTTTATCTATATTGCAAATGTTGTACCAGCAGAGTAAAAGCCCGGCCAGTGATAGAGGAGGCTTAGTTCTCAGAGAAAGTACACACAGTTTCACTGCAAAGTCGGCCCTGAGAAATCTCAGTGTGTATTCAGAGTAGCAGTTTGAGATAATAGGAATAATTGCTTTTACCATTTATCAAATTAATAATTAATGTGAGCATTTGAAAGTGATTTTTCCTTTTGCAAATGCAGCACATTTGTCTTTACAATTTTATGGTAGAAGAATGGCACTAGAAGAAACAGATACCATCCACCTTCCCTTCTTTCGTCTTTCGCATCATGAATCCAACCTCCACTCATCCATTGTATTGACTGGTTGATTCTAGATCCTCCTGACTCAGTGTCTTTCCTCTGCAGACCCACTCTGAGGAGAGACCGTTCCAATGTGAAGAATGTAAAGCTTTGTTTCGGACCCCATTTTCTTTGCAGAGACACCTGCTAATACATAACAGTAAGTCACGATTCAGGCAGTTGAGAACATAAGGAATTATCTCATACTTCGTTCTTATAACCTTTGAGAATGTAGACATCCCAAAGGTGTGCCTGTAAGTATTTATATAATCTGACTTTAAATGTAAGAAAGACTGAAAATTCTGCCTTTCACCTTTTTTCCCTTTAGATTTGCTTTATTTTTCCACAGTAATATTAATTATTTTATGAGATATTTTATTTTATATAATTTCTTCCCATTACTTAAAGTTTGTATATAAAAGCATATTCCATATTCAGGAAGATATCTGAGTTTTGTTTTGAAACATGATTTTGTTTCCTTTCAAATATAATGATTAAGAAAACATGTCAGACTTTAAAATATGGAGATACGTGGCATCATTTTATGAGTTCACAAACTTTTCAAGTTGAAAAGGATCAGAGTGTACATCTAATCTGACACCTTAATTTGAGGGGGATACAAAATATTGAAGCTCTGAAGCATCATGACATACTCAAGATTTCACAGCACAAGGAGTAGCAAACAGGTCCCTGATTGGTGCTTTTCCTACTTACCGCTGCCTGAGATTTCTTCTTTTGTCAATGGCAATTTTTTTCTTTTGCAGTAATTTTATACATAACACACTTTGAGGTGCATTTCCTACTTGCTACTGTCTCAGATTTCTTCTTTTTGAAGTCGCATTCTTTTTCTTTCTGATTAAGTTTCATACATACGCACCATAAAAGTCTAACACCTCCACTCAGAGCTCTTTTTACAACACCACAGAATGTCCAGTTCTATCACTAAAGGATATCACTTTATTGAAAGAACATGTTATTGCCAAGCTCAATTTTAAAGTGGATTCTCTGTTTAGATGCTGAAGTAGCCAGAAACTTACTACAGTACTATATCTAAAAGTAACGGAAAAATTGTGTGCCGTAGGTAATATTTACTCTTCTTACTTTTAATTTAATTAACTTAATCAGTAGAAAATCCTCTATACACATTAAGTTCCTACTGCAGCTTAAACTTTTAATATTCCTGAGGAAAGAAAACATAATTAATTTTGACGGTTATACAGAGGCAGTATCTTGGAGAAATTTTCTCTGGTAAAGTGTTCAAAATGCAAAATAATAAAGATACTAAGTTTTCTTAAAATAAGTATTGAGTGGTAATGATTCTGATGAAATGCAATCTGCTTCCTGTTAAGAAAAGGTAGTGTTATGCTCTCAGGCCGTTCTGCATTCAGCTTATAGGTCTAAAGAAGTTATTAGCACAACTTACCATTTTTCTTATTAAAAAGAATATGTTTAAAAATAAAATTTGTTGTGCAATTGCAGGAATTTCTATTTAATTACCAGTTTGATTTAGAAAAATAACTATTATGAGATGAATGAATGTTAGAATAGAGATTTGGACAAGTAAACCTCATTCACGCTATTGAAATATGGCTAAATTTGACTTGATGCTTGGGAAATTTTGCTTGGGAATGATGAAATTTTATTTATAATGACAGCAAGGAATTCTTAACAGAAGTAATCTACCACCTTTGCTTTCAGTTTTTTGGTTCTCATTCACGTGAGAAAATAGGATTAAAGTGACTATGTGTAGACTGTGCTGTGGAGTATGTATTTAATATGATGTTGATCAGCACATTAATCACAGGCTTTATGAAGTTGCATCATGATATTTGGCCAGGAAAATCAACTTTGATAATTGAGTGAGTAAATGAGTTATTTAAGGGAAATAAAGTTAGACATCAATTAGTGAAAAGAATGGGAACACCAGAAATGGCTAAAATAGGACAAAATACTAGGTCTTGTCTTATACAATATGAAAATTAAAACCCATTTATTTAACTTTAAAATATGAAAGCTGTTGTTAGAAATTTACATCAGCTTTCTGGCTCAAAATGTGAAGAATAACTTGTAATAATTTTGGGAATTATTGCTATTTCCCAATATGCCGAAAACCAAAAGGCAAGTTGCTGGCTAGCTTGTAGGTACTAAGATAGGGAAAAATTCTTATAAATTTAACACGAAGAAATCTGCAATTAAAGTATGAAAGAAGGAAGGTAAGGACTTCCTTGCTATAGCTTGATGAGATTTTGTACAGGGACCAACATTTTTGTTCACTTGGTAGTTTAATGAAAATGCTTTGATAGGAGCAATCTTAGAGGTTTTATAAAAACATCTCTTTCAGTACCTGAATAGATTTGATATTAACATTAATGTTTACAGTCTTATATCAATTGATATTTCCTTATGCTATCACTGATTATACATCTTGTACAAACAGCATGTTTAAATGAAACGAAAAGAATAAAGTAGTTTACAAAAATAGTACTCTGCAACAAAAACGCACAAATAAACAAAGCTCTCAGAATCCACACAGTTCATGCATTGTGTGGATGTGACTTTGTTTCAGACATTAAATGTCAACAGGACTCTAAGAGGCTTTAAGTTAGAAAGGGATAATTCTATTTAGAAAGACAAAGAGAAGGTAATTTTTCTTTTCCTTTTCTCCTTCTTTTTGTCCCTCCCTCCATCCTTCCTTTCTTCCTTCCTTTCATGTAAAAAAATAATAGGGTCTTTACATTTCTAAATTTGGTGCTAGTTATGGTGGAAGGAATTTAGAAGAGCTTGGCTAAAATTGAGATAATCTCTTACTTAGATATAGAAATTTAATTATTCTTAATTTTGCCTTGTTATCAATACAATATAGGAATCTATGCTAATATGACAGTTTTCTAAAAAAGGAAATTATATTCAAATACTAGTCTGTCTTGTTTATTTAGTCACATGCTACATACATTTTATACTGTATTGTTATTAAACATTGTGTTCTAATTGTGCACGTTCATGGCTGTAATTGTATTTAAAATGACCACTAAAACTTAGCCCTATGTGTTAAGAAGAACTATAAAAATAGCGTTATATGAAAGTTAGAAAGTACCATAAGATTTCTATATGTAGTTTCTGAGGTTGTTTTCCCCTCAGCCCCAGGCTGGATAATGAGAAGAAAGTGAAATACCCAGGGTGGCTGCTAGTCTTCATCTTCCTATCCCAATTTAATTCCTCTCTGAAAGACCCCCATCCCTCAAAGTCTTGGAGGCTTTTTACAGCTGCCCAAGGACTGAATCAGGGAGCCTCCAGTCCAGGTTCCTGAGTCAGTACTGAGGAAGCAGGGGCATTGTAACCCTTTCCCCCTCCCAGAATGGGAGGGCCTGAGTTCTGATGCACACCCTCTGCCCTCAGGAGTTTTCCTCCTCAGCTTTCTACCTACGATCCAGTTCTGCCTATTATCTATTCACAGGAAGTCATAGGGACAGTGGTGGGATTTGAGGGGACTTTGGGAGGAGCCCAAAGGCAACTCACCTTGCTTGACAGAGGCCTTGTGTCACTGGAATCTATTTACCTCAAATCCCAGCCCCTGCTGCAGAAGTGCATACTTTTTAAAAATGTTCATGGTAACTTTGAGAATTCTGCTAATTCAGTCCCCACATTTTCCAGTTGAGAAGACTGAAGATGTAAGATGAAAGGACTTCAGCCTGGTCACACAGTGAATTAGCAGATAATGGAACTGAAATTTGTTGTAAAAAAAAAGTTACATTCTTAGAGCTACAAAGCCAACGTTTTGGAGAAAGCAACTAAGTCTGGCATACTTGGGAGGAAATCAATAGGACCCTGCTATTGCTTCTTAAATGTTTCTCTTTGTTTCTAAGGTGAGAGGACTTTCAAGTGCCATCACTGCGATGCTACCTTTAAGAGGAAGGATACATTAAATGTTCATGTCCAGGTGGTTCATGAAAGACACAAGAAGTATAGGTGTGAGCTATGTAATAAGGCCTTTGTTACACCTTCAGTGCTTAGAAGTCATAAGAAAGTAAGTGGAAGTCTTCTGTTAGTTTGAACGGATTACATATTTAAGCAGTATGGGTATATATGTTAACTATCATGTGATAATTATATATTAATCTATCAAAATATTTACTCAAAATGACAAATGTGTGATTTCTATCAGCTCTTCAGACAATGTTCGCTTTCTGCATCTTTCAGGATAGACCTATTTTTTTCCATGGATGAGAACCTGAGTTAGATGGAGACTCTTCATAACCCATAGCTTTGCTGATAGGTGGTTTCTAAAAAGTACTCAATGAGCAGGAGCTTATCAATTTTTATTTTTGGTTAATGTAGGCTGTTTCTTTCAAAGAAATATGAGTAGTACTTTAATAATTTTATTTTTTCAAAGTGAATTCTTATGTTTATTGGCAAGTTAATAGACTGAGCCCTTTTGGTATTGGGATGGTCTTTGATCTTTACGTCTCTAGAGCACAGGGACGTTTGTGGTACGGAATGGGGACTCGATAAATTTTTGCTTAACTCAAAGAAAGTGTTCATATAATGATTTGGAGGTTATATTTTTTTGTGTTGTGCTACTTGGGTAATTACCTTAAGGGAATCGAGTTTATTTTTTACTTGCCCAATAATGCATTTTTAAGTATGTATTTTAAATAGTAAAACTTGTATTGTAACAAATACACTTAAAGGTTTTAATGCTGACTTTTTTCCTTATTTTGGAGACAGAGTCTCACTCTGTTGCCCAGGCTGTAGTGCAGTGGCATCATCATAGCTTACTGTATCCTCGAACACCTGGGCTCAAGTGATCCTCCTGTTGAAACCTCCTGAGTAGCTGAGACTACAGTCATGTCTTACCATGCCCAGCTAATTTTTTTACATTTTTGTAGAGACAGGGTCTTGCTATGTTGCCCATGATGGTCTTGAACTCCTGGGCTGAAGCTATCCTCCCATCTCAGTCTCTGAAAGTGCTGGAATTATGGGCGTGAGCCACTGCACTCAGGCGGTGTTAACTTTAGAAGTAACCATGAAGTATGGTAGTTTTCTGCCATTAGTATATGATACTGAATGAATGTGAAGAAATAACTCCTGCTTCAGTATCTTATCTTATCTATCCTTAATACAACTATTTCAAAAGGATTGAATTGAGTAACTTTCTTTTCCTGAATTCTTTTAATATGTAATTTTTATGGGTAATAGTAGTTGTAGTTATGTACAGGAGATATTTTATATATATATATTTTGTTTGTTTGTTTGTTTGTTTGAGTCAGAGTCTTACTCTGTCACCCAGGCTGGAGTGCAGTGATACCATCTTGGCTCTCTGCAACCTCTGCCTCCTGGGTTCAAGCAATTCTTGAGCCTCAACCTCCCAAGTAGCTGGGAGTATAAGTGCCTACTATCACGCCTGGCTAATTTTTTGTATTTTTAGTAGGGGTTTCACCATGCTGGCCAGGCTGGTGTAGAACTCTTGACCTCAAGTGATGTGCCCACCTTGGGTTCCCAAAGTGCTGCGATTATAGGCATGAGCCACTGTGAACAGCCTGAGATATTATATTTTGATACAGGTATTCAGTGTATAATAATCACATCTAGGGTATATGAGTTCCTGTATTTTTAATGCTGAGTAATAATGATATTATCTGGTTTTTTTTTTGTTTAGATCTCTGAATAAAATAGTCTTTCAACTTTCTTCGCTTGAATTACTTTTTGCATGAATTTAACACATTTTTTGTTGTCTTTCAATAAATAAAGGAAAATTATAGTGAGCTTTCAAGAGAGTTTACCTTGTCTGCAATAATAGTCACACAGTATATTTTGTATTGTGTTACTCATTTTAATCTCATAAATTTATTCAGTATTGTTCTTAAAGTGAGCTGTTTCCATGCTTTCTTATTCATTTTTAAGGTAGTTTAGTATTATACCTTTAATGTCTTTTGAAACTAGCTAACCAAAATTGGAGCCTAATGATAGCTATATTTTTGAGTTAAATGAAAGGAATATTTTAATTTTTTTCATTAATATAACCCTAATATCCTTTAGTTTGGAACTTCTTCGGTTTGGAACCAATGACAGTCATATAAATGAACAATGAAATACATAGCAGCAAAAGAAATGCTGTGATTTTATGAATAAATTACAAATAGATTAGTAATTACCTGTTTGGAATAATTCAATGCTCTAACTGTATATATATATAATTTCTAAATAACCTTACACTAATGAAGGACAAATTGGCATACTTTGCCCCTTCTGTCAGAGAATGAAAAGAAGAGAGATCAAAAATAAAATAAAATAAAATAAAAGAAGAGAGGTCTGTTATATGTTAAAATGTTATATATTTTACTTTAGATTGAACCATAATGTGGACCAGGGGAGTAAAGGCTCTTACTGAAGTGTAAAGATATATAACTCTTTTGTATATCAGCTTGTAGTAAAAATGGAAAGTTAAGTGCTTGCCAAATACAAAATCCAGGAGATGCCTGTTTTACACAGTGTTGTTGGCTAGCATGGTAGTTGATTAGGCTGTGTTTTTCAAACTTGAGTATAATATAAATTGTTTCAAGGAAAAAAAAACAAAAGACACTGATACTGACTAAGGTCTTTAGTTTATAGCTCTTTAAAAATTGTAAACATGATAGTACATATCCAAATACACATTTTAATACAAATGGCAAATTTGCAAATTAAATATTAATAAGGCTGCAAAGTCAGTTACATTAACGTTAACAATTTAATATGGAAGATGAAAATGTTTTGCTGTGGTGATGGTTCTTTGATGTTGTCAAGTGATGAGGTAATTGCCCCACCCCTTTTTCTCTATGACAGCCAGTGTTCTCTTCTGAGAAACGTCATTAAAAAAAACTTTTTCTGTTCTTTTTTCATTAGCTTATGGCAGTTCAGATACTACTTGACTACTTGTTAGGAATTTGTTCTTAAGAACAAAGGCAAACATAGGCCCTGGAAGCTCTGTTTTGTGATTGTAACCTAGATGATTGTAACCTAGACGATAAAATTAATACTTTTATTAATTTTTTGGTTACATTGAAAAAAATTCTAAAAGTAGTCTTAGAAAGAATGTGTACATACCTGAAGGAATTGCTTTCACCTCCCTTCCTCCCCGATCTCTTAAGTTTGAGAAACACTGAGACTTGAGAAGTAGCTCTGATCCTTCATTAATTGGAATTATCTGTTTTTATGTTGGGAGCAAAATTGGTCTCTTGATGAGACTGTGGGGCCAGTTTAAAATGCACAATCTTCCTCCTCCTTTGGGGAGGGGTCACTCTTTTCTCTTTGAACTCTCCAGCATTTATCGAAACTTGCTTTTTAACTATACTTACTTACCTTTCCTCGCATGATTGTTTATACCTAGATTAAAGGCACGTTGAGGGCAGAAATATGCTTTCAAATTGCTCAGTTACCACCTGCTGATTTTAAGGGTCAAATCAGATTTATGTTCCTTTTTGCTTTGCAGTAAAACCAGTCTAGTCAAACAGCATAACACAAGTAACAGATGACTTTGTTAAGATTAATTCTGTCCTCAAGAGTTAAATACACACAAAGAATGTGAAAAATCCTTCAAATGAAGTGTTTCTTGGCAACTGGGAAGGGTAGCTATAGCCCTATTTTGATTATGTGGTTTTGCTAGAATATACTGGTTTTGTATAATTTAATCATTTTTGGTTGGGGCTCCATGAGGGCTTAAAAAAGTAAACTGCAGAACGATTTTGAAATTAACACTAATGCATGATTCTAAGGCATTTTTCTTTTTGAGCCAATGGGAATATCCATCATAAATTGTTTAAAATCTCATTGTGAAATTAAATCATTTTAATGAAATGTAATCCTAGAAAATAAGGATTTACTATTGGCAGAGGCATTTAATCATCTTTACCTAATTCTTTGTATTTATCCTTAGCCTTTTTATCCCTTTCCATTTAGACACATACAGGAGAAAAGGAGAAAATCTGTCCATATTGTGGCCAGAAATTTGCCAGCAGTGGTACACTCCGAGTTCATATCCGGAGCCACACAGGTATGGAGACTGTAATTAGACTAGTGATAAAAACCACTTAGAGAAATCACATGCTTCCAAGACAGGAAATATTGTAATAGTACAAATACCTTCCAGATTAAGAATTAATCTTGGCTGTTTTCTCTCTCTTAAAGCATTGTAAAATCCATTTTTTTCATCTAGAAGAATTTAAAATAAGTATATTTTCTCAAACTAAGTAAAACATCTAAAGTGAAAATAATGTTTTTAATGTTTGGTTGTGATATAACTGTGATTAACTTCTATGTGATTCTAATGGATGGAATTAGAGAATAACAGTTTCACTTTATATAGTTAAGGGCATCGACTTGATTTATAATCCCTCCTGTAACTCACGTCAAATGTGGCCTTTTTACCTTGGAATGTTGCATGAATGATCTAGGATTTATTGGATACCAGGGTGGGTGCTGTGAATGAATATCTGTTATGCCACGGACTGCTTCCTAAAGATTCCCTTCTTTTCTTACCACTTCTGTGTAATTTCTCCAATGAAAGAAAGCTGTGCCCTAGTGGAGGTTGAATGAACAACTGAATATACTTGAAAGAACCTTGTCTGGATCCTACCTATCACGTAGATAAGCCCTTGAAAAAGACTTGAAAGAATACTATTAATATTGATAACCAGATGATTTTACACTAGTCTGAAAACTTTATTCAGTAGCTCGACTCTAATTATATGGATAACCATGTGACTGGATTATACAGCTGAAGTTTCCTCTTCAAGGGCTGTAGTATTTGACTTTCTTTACCTTTGTATCCCCGGTACGTAGCTCAATGTCTAGCATAATAACTGTATTGTCAATGGAGAAACGTTAAAGTAGGCCAAAGAATCAATACAGTGAATATTAGATATAGGTGGAGAAAGGGACACCCTTGGAGCATAATTTTTAATTTTCTGACTAAAGCTTAAAGACATATGATCAGTTTCGTATTTGTTATCTTAGAATAGGTACTTAAATACTTTTAAATGAAACACATAACCAAGAACAGATAGCTGTGGAATAACAGGTGCTCTAAGGAAGAAAAGGAAGTTTTTTCTTAATTAGAAGTCATCTAGAGAAAGTGAACCTTTTGGGATCAAGTGTCGCAGAAGCAGAGAGCCGCAAAATGAAAAGCAGAGGGCAGCACATGGGAATGAGAAGCAGAGAACCATGTTGAGGGCAGATGTACTTAAAATTGTGCCAACGACCGGTTGGTACTGATGGTACAGAAATAAAGAACTAATGAAGAGGGACCAGAGAGAGTTTTGAAGTTCCTGGCCAGCACGGCAGTCTAGTGGTATAATCTTTAATGTCACTGGCCAGCACTCTTTTATGTGTATTTGTGGCTGTATGGAGTTAGGACGGAGTAAGGGCAAGGGCGAAATCAACAGCCCTTCACTCTGATATCAGTAATTCTTAGAAGATATCTTTGTGCCATACTTAGATTTAGTTTGCTTAGCAGATTTCATGCTGTATTAGTGTGCATGTACGTTTAATTTGTATATGAGAAGAGGGCAAGTAGGGAATAGGAAACTTGTATTATATGTACACATCAGAATAGTCAGTTTATGGTAATGCCCCAAGACATGATGTAATTGTGTTATGTTTGGTATAGTGTGTTTTTAAAAGGCAGGGACTTACATTGTTCAGAATGTATTAAGACATAGCTGCCAGCACAGAAAGGATGAACCCAATCCAGTAGAACCCTTGATTGTTCAAAATAATTCCATCCTTGAGGATATTGTATGCCTGCATTTTATTTTACTCATAGTATGGCTAGGCAGTGGAGAAGAACAAAGCACTTACACTAGTAATTGCTCCTAAAATTTTAATTATTATTATCCTCTATAAAATTACAATAATAAGATTTTTAGAGTTGCAAGAATTCTCCCTGATAAAAGTTATGAAATATATGTCATGGCTTTTATTATCTTATGTTCTATATTATGTATAAAGTATATTCTAAACTCCAAATCACTTTATGTATCATTTGGTTATTTATTGTGTACATGGGTCGGGGCCAAATGTTGTACAGATTCTGGCCTATTAAATTTGGCTTCTGATCAAGAGAACTGGTCATCTAAATTCAGACAGCAGTGGTAAGGCACAGTGAACCTACACATACAATTTGATTGATAAAGAAATTATATGTGTGTGTGTGTGTCTGTGTGTATATATATGTGTGTGTGTGTGTGTGTGTATATATACACACCACTTCATTGCCACTTCATTGTGTCCTCTCTAAATAATGTATAACTAAATACTTCTTGAAGAATAGGTCATGACCATCACCTTCATCATTTGATAGCACACCCATAAAGTGCTACACCTAGCACTGAAAAACAGCTGAATAAAACCAGGTGACTTCATAAGGAAAAGTAATGAAGGGAGAAGAAAACACT
>NW_012116766.1:613519-618587 GCF_000951035.1 Colobus angolensis palliatus
AGAGAGAGAGAGAGAGAGAGAGAGACAGGGACAGAGAGAGGGAGAAAGTGGTGTATGTGTTTGTAGGTCCACACAGAAACTATAATTCTAATTGTCTATCTAGTTATTTACTTATCTATCTAGTTATTTACAGATTTTTCTGTTTAAAATAAAACTTACTATATTTTCTCATTTTACAGTTCTTCTTTGGGTTATTTTGATGTCAAGCCTATGCCCTCATTGACCACTGCCTAGCAGTGTGACTGATGTTGTGTTGGAAGTGGTTGGTGGCTGGCATCTGGGCCTCCATAACAGCCCTGGCACAAATTTGTTTTCCTGCATGGACAAATGATGCTTTCGCTTCCCTTTTATTTGCTTTGTCCTGTCCCTCAAATGATAAGCATCCATTTGCCCTCCCAGGCAGTTCAGTAACCACATAGTTTTATGCAGTTATTTCACTAGTGTGACAGCAGAGCTCCGAATGTTTTGATTCTGTAAATTCAGTGTTTTCTTCTTCCTGCATTACTTTTCCTTATGAAGTCACCTGGTTTTATTCAGCTGTTTTTCAGTGCTAGGTGTAGCACTTTATGGGTGTGCTATCACATGATGAAGGTGATGGTCACGACCTATTCTTCAAGAAGTATTTAGTTATACATTATTTAGAGAGGACACAATGAAGTGGCAAGGACCACGAGTGAAGGCAGAGTGGGGACAGTCAGGAGAGGACAGCTGATGCAGCCTCTGTGGAGCAGTGTTCTTTGGATCAGTGATGCTCATGTTGTGGCCTCATCACCCCGTACCACTCTTAAAAATAATCGAGGATTCTGGAAAGCTTTTGTTTATGTGGGTTATATCGATAACTATTTGCCATATTAGAAATTAAAGCTGTTTACCATATTAGAAAATTTAAAAATGTTTACTTGTTAATTTACTAAAAATAACAATATTATACCCATTACATGTTAGAATATATATTTTTATAGACAATACCTGCATTTTCTAGAAATCATTTAGTGTGAAAGGAGAAGTTGTTTTACATTTCTGAAAGTCTGTCTGGTTTAAGAGGAGACAGCTGGATTCTCATATCTGTTTCTTCACTCATCCTGCTGCAGTATCTTTTGATTGCAGCAGGATGCAGAATTTGAAGAAAATCTGGCCTCATGGATATGTAGTTAGAAGGGGAAAGTATTTTAATAGTTGTCAAATAATTTTGGATGTTATTACAGTGGATGATATTACCATGGATATTATTCCTGCACTAAAACTCGAAAAGGGCTAGTGTTTTTAAAGGCTTACTGTTGTGTGGAACCTAAAATTATCTCAGTGAGTTTTGCCTATTCTGTGACAGTAGAATCAGTTGATCTGTGTTGCAATTCGAATGATCTTTTACCCATGCATGATTCTGTAACATCATCATATTACAGATAACTTGGAAAATATTGGCTCACTAAGTTATGCAGATCTTTTATGTTTTACATTACTTAGAGGAAGAACGTTTTATCTTATCCAGGGGATGATATGTTAATATCATTGCTGATCTCATTACATAGCCTAAATATTCAGAAGCCTTCAAACACTTGGGAGCATTCTAAATTTTGCTTGACTGCTATAATTCCTATATTTCCTAACAGTTCCTATCGTTTCCTTTTTTCTTTATTTTTTTCAATGACAGGCTCACTTCTTTTATATTCAAAGAACAAATGTTCACAAAATGTTTGATAACCATAATTTGTCTATCAGTCATTTTGTTTCGTATAAAAATGGTGTTCTATGAAAAAAACTGCCAGGTCAGCTCGCAACTCAGTCACTCAAGTGCTTTTCCTTGAGACAACTTTCATACATCAGCATGTGTTACAAGTGCTTTCTGCTTAATTTCCAAATATTAAAAAGATGATACACAAAGGCTAGAACATAATAAATACATTTATTTAAACATATTAATATGTTTTGCTTAATCACATATGTTCTCAAGTGAAACTGGCATTCATTTCTACTGTGAGTTGTGACTGTGAAGACTACAATGACTAGTATTACAAATTGAGGTCACTAGCAGTTACCAGTTTTACTCACCATTACTTTTATGCCATTAGAGTAAATGTCAACATGGTGAAAAAGACAAATAACATAATAGTAATATTATGAAAGTAGTTTTGACCTTGCAGACCTTGTAAAGAGTCTTGGTGATTCCCAGGAGTACTCAGGCCATATTTGGGGAACAGATACTCTTGAAGGGCCCCCTGGCCAATGATAAATACCTAGGAAAAAGCAATTTGTGTGAAATATGTGTTGGCCCCTGTGAATAAGAACCCAGCTGACAGAGGCTATTCTGTTTAACTGGGGCCATTTCTCTCACTTGATTTCTCAGACTGGTATTGCTTCCAACTGTTGCTGCGGCATTCTTGATAATAAATTTTCAGGCTTTTGCCACAGCTGCTGCTGCCGCCACTGCAACATGTTAATGTCCATTGGCATTGCCTTTGCTGCAAAAGTCAGTTGATGAGTAGGCTTGCCAACTTTGACTCTACTTTTGCATAGGAATTGTTCACTGTTGGGCTGATGTTATTATGTTTAGGACCGTAAATAGAAAAACATTAAGACTTTCTAAATTTGGGCTTACTTGTAGATATGTTCTAGAATTCAACTCCAAAACCTGCCTGCAGATAGCAAAAGATAGAAATTTGATAAAAGATCATCATATCAGTAATGTTTTTGCTGATATTTGAAATTATGTAGTTAGGGTTCAGGGGACTCTGAGTTCTCATGAGATTGAATAACTTTTCCTGCCTAGAGAGTTGCCGTGATTAGTAGAAACAGGTCTCAGTGTGTTTCCTGTTATACCCTCCTCTGCCATGGGAGTCAGTCTGGCATAATGGAAACAGCAGGGGCTTTGGGACGCTGGCTTGAGTTCAAATCCTAGCCCCCACCACTAGCTAGTCATATACTTTTGAGCGAATTTCTTCATGTCTCTAAGTCATGTTTTACATTGTACATTTTTGTGAAGAATAAATGAAATCATGTATGTAAAATACTTAGTGCTAGTTCATAGTAGATGGCCAGTTCATTGTCATAAGTATAATTTCTAAAATTCTTATATAATATCACTCCTTGTTAAGACTACTTTTCCAAAGTTAAATGAATTGTGTTTATTAATATACCATGGCAAGCCTTTACTGAATGATATAACCTCTTACATTATTTTCTACTTTTCTTCTTAGGTTTATTTACAGGACATCATACTGAGAATTTTCATGTTCAATACCTTTCCCTTTTATTTCTTCCAACTTTATTAAGATCTTAAATTGCTGAATATGCTGAAATTTTCATAACTTAGTTCTGCAGATAAAATCTTGGTTGACTATTGATAAGGAATTGACTTAATATCATGGTGTTTGGCATACTTTTAATCATGGAATCTTCTTAATATATTAATTTGGGGAAAATGCATTTTAGATGGCTATGTTGCTGATTAAGACTTTTTTTTTTTTTAAAGGCTAAGCATTCTTTTTAATGCATGTTTAAATGACAACTCAGTTGAAAAAATATTTTTGATGGTATTTAAAATTCTGAACTGTGTATGTCCCACCAATTTTTTCCTTGAAATTAAACCATAGTAACCTCCAAAATACAGTTGATAAATGGTTTGCCTTGCCACATAAAAACTTATCCTTGGCTTTTAATATTTGTACTGCCTTATTTATTAGGCATAAATCCAAAGTATGCTTGATTCCTAAGTCTGAAAAGAGGTTATAGGCAACAATGTTTGTTTTATAAAAAGAACATTGTTATGTTCCCTGAAAAACTGTTTATAGTGGCAAAAAATTGGAAAAGATCCTACATATTTAACATTGAAAGAACTCATAATTTATGGTATATCCATAAACTGGACTATTATGTAAGTAATAAGAGTGATATGGATATATAGTAATTAACATGA
This sequence comes from Colobus angolensis palliatus, assembly GCF_000951035.1. Lineage (NCBI taxonomy): Eukaryota > Metazoa > Chordata > Mammalia > Primates > Cercopithecidae > Colobus > Colobus angolensis. The sequence goes on from NW_012116766.1 coordinate 617,433, forward strand.
AAAGAAATGAGAAAGATAAGTTACAAAAACAGAAGGATATATTTTTGTAAGAATAAAGCATCTGTATTTAAAAAACTGAAAAGTTATCTACTAAATTATTAACTGCTTTTATTTCTATATGTTATAAATATGGTTAGTTTAATTTTCTTTATGATTTTCTGTTTTCTAATTTTTATAATAATTTCTCTTGTATAATACAAATATTTAGTGTGTATATCATGATTGTGCAAGTAATTGTTATTATAAGATTTGTGCTAAAATACCTAGGTGTGAAACTTCTCTGCATCTTATTCTCAAATGGACCAGGAAGAAGGAGGGCATATAAAAATACATGTTAAAAAAGAGAAATGAGAAGGAGAAAGCAAATTTGGTGAAATGTTAATAAATATTAAACCTAAGTGAGTTTATACAGTGTTCACTGTACTATTCTTTCAACATTTCCTCATGTTTGAAATTTTCATATTTAAAAATAAATAGGGGTCAGGTGTGGTGGCTCACGCCTGTAATCTCAGCACTTTGGGAGGTCGAGGTGGGCAGATCACTTGAGGTAAGGAGTTTGAGACCAGCCTGACCAACGTGGCAAAATCCCGTCTCTACTGAAAATACAAAAATTAGCCGTGGTGGTGGGTGCCTGTAATCCCAGCTACTTGGGAGACTGAGGTGGGAGAACCGCTTGGACCTGGAAGGCGGAGGTTGCAGTGAACCGAGATCACGCCACTGCACTCCGGCCTGGGCTACAGAATGAGACTCGACCTCAAAAAATAAACAACTAAATAAATGAATAAGGATGTTTTATTCCAATGAGAGCAACCGTGTAGATGCAGCTGCCACTTAAGTGGACCAGAGAATTGTTTCCTCAACATCTAGCTTCATAGCTTAAGTCTTGTGCGTGTCTCTGCCAGAGCCTGATTCTTTCAACAGGAAGACTTCTATTCCCTAAATATAAGCAGACATTTTGTTGTTTTGTTTTTGTTCTCTTACAGTTATACTGCTTACAGAAGCAGTTTTCTGAAGAAGCTGAATGTCATTATTTCATGCTTCATACATCTTGAGGATGCTAGATTTATCTTCTCTTTTTTTTATTATTATACTTTAAGTTCTAGGGTACATGTGCATAACGTGCAGGTTTGTTACATATGTATACTTGTGCCATGT
>NW_012116766.1:622082-630456 GCF_000951035.1 Colobus angolensis palliatus
GCCAACAGACACATGAAAAAATGCTCATCATCACTGGCCATCAGAGAAATGCAAATCAAAAGCACAATGAGATACCATCTCACACCAGTTAGAATAGATTTATCTTCTTGAAAAAGGAATCCCACAAAATTTGCTCTTCTCATGGGTTTTTCAGTCATTTTCTTTGAAATGCACTGGAAAGTATTTGTCAGCCTTAGAAAAGAAGTTTTAAAGAATTGATAAAAATGCTCACTGGGTCATTTTATTATCCTACTTAAACACTTTCAGTGACTTCCCCTTGCCTTGTACAAAATGAATGCCCTAGACTTTTCTCATGAGACTTATCAACTACAGACCCCTCACTGTTTACATTCCAGACTGCTTACTGGCCTTCTTTCACTTTTCTCCAGTCTCCAATTACGTGTTACTTTCTTCTTGATGTGTTGCCTGACCTGTCCGCTACCCCTGCCTTGTTAGGTCAGCATATCCATGCTCCTTTACTCTCCTCAGCACAGCCTGCTTCCAATTGCCTGCACCTGTGGTCATCTTCAGTAGTCTGTGGGTTCTCAGTTTTCTTAGGGCCATGCCCATAACTGATACCTTACTTTTTACCATTCAGTACACTGTCTGGCTTAGAAAGAGAACCTGTGAATGCTTGTTCAATAGATAAAATAACTTACAAGTGGGTTGCAGTACCTGTATGATAGTAAAAAGATGCATGGGTTCAGAGTGAGAAGTTCCAGATTTGAATACAAATTTAGTTGACCATAAAATCATTTTTTCATATACTACTTAGAAAAATCTATAGCATTCACTTTGAGAAGTGCTGGTGTTAAAGAAGAAAATGCTACACTTCCCAATCTATGAGCTGGGCCCACCCACATTTGCTTTCCTTTCCATTTTTTATCCTGTTGCTTTGTCATGTAATTGGTGGGAAACCGTATAACAGATGATCGTTAATAACATGGTTCAAGATCTAACTCACTAGTGCCCATAAAGTTACAGTGCTTAAATGAGGGAATAAAGAACAACATGTGGTTAACCAGCACCAAACTTCCTGTTTGATTTCAGCTTGGAGTTTCCTAGTTTTTAAAGTTTCTCATTAGAAAGAACATAGAGGAAATTGGTCCTGACAAATGCCCTGTTTTGTTTGACAAGGGCAAGTCTGTGCTATTGGAGCTGGAATAATTACAAACAATTGTGCAGTACATTATAGTCTTTTGCAGTTGTGTAGCAAATCTCATCTAGTAGAGCTCTGGGGGCTCTCATTGTTTATTATATATAAATACCATTACACTGTACTTTGCTTATCAGCTTCCCATGAATAGATTCTAAGCTAAAGAACAGGGCAGATCAGACTCACCTCTTTAATCTTTAAATTTGTTGAAAGAAGAAAGTTCTCTCAAATATCGTATCTAAATTAATCCTTTCACAGCCATTGAAAGGATTCAGCCATTTCTAGGACTATTCTCATTTTCTATATGAGGAAGCTCAGATTCAGAGAAGCAAATGACCTGTCCACTATCAAGGTAATAAAACACAAGTCTTTTGGCTTTAAATTCTGTTTTAAGTTATCTCTTTTTTTTTCTATATAGCTATTATAATTACCACAAGAATTACAGAAATTGTATAAACCCCCCAGTATAAAAGATGAGGAAATAAAAGTCTTATATCATTTAGTACTATGAAAGTTTTATGCTTTAGAGCCAAATGATGCTTTTATTTATTGATTGATCTTTTCTCATTGTTTTAGTCTGTTCTCACCCTGCTATTAAAGATATACCCAAGACTGGGTAACTTACAGAGGAAAGAGGTTTAATGGACTCACAGTTCCACATGGCTGAGGAGGCCTCACTATCATGGCAAAAGGCAAAGGAGGAGCAAAGTCACATTTTACATGGTGGCAGGCAACAGAGCATGTGCAGGGGAACTCCCCTTTATAAAGCCATCAGATTTTGTGACACTTGTTCACTATCACAAGAACAGCACAGCAAAGATCACCCTGTGATTTAATTATTTCCCACCGGGTCCCTCCCATGACCCATGGGAATTGTGGGAGCTACAATTTGAGATTGTATGGGGACACAATTTGGATGGGGACACAGACAAACCATATCACATATTGACTTGTTCATTTTCTCCTAGTCAAGCTTTATAGTGGGCAGTAACATACAGAGGAAATAATGATTAAATTATATTTACTAAATTTCCCTTTTTTTATTTCTAGGAAATGGTTGCTAATTGGCAGTTGGACCTTTGAATATACTGCAATGTGATGAGATTTTTATGGAGTTAGTCTTTTAATTCCATACCAAGTATGCCTGAAGGTGTCAGTTTAATTTTGTTTTTATAGTATTTAAACTGTCCATCAATAATTTGGGAAATCAAATCTCTTTTTTATGATATCAAATAACACTTAGTTTTATGAAGAGGAAATAGGACTCCAGTTTATGGTTTTTCCTTCCAATTTGCCAGTTGGTGTTTTTCAACATTTCCTGTTCAGTACAGTGACAGTATTCTTTTATGGAACATTAAAGGCAGTCTCCTTCATACATAGTAATGTTTCTAAAACAAGTGTTTTTGTTAATTGGCTCAGGACTAATGGTCATTCTACAAGACAGTGATAAATTAGCTATTGGATTATTACCTGTTAGTTGTGGGAGGAATTTTAGTATTTATGTTTTTATTTTTTGTTGATAGTGTCTAAAATTAAAAACATCCTCCACTTTCTTCATTTTATGATTGATTTTGTCCTTCACTACCTTAAATAAACAACTGGTTGTATCCTTGCTTCCCCTTCGTTCCGTTCTGCATCCTCCTTCTCCCCCCTTGTTCCCATTACCACCATTTTGTAGTCTCACAAGACTTTGTTTTTTTCCATTAACTTTGAAAATGTTGTTTTTCACAAATCTTGTATCTACCTTCTAAAGTCCATTTATTCTGCACAGTTTGGTAATTAGAATGAGAATGTGGCAAGTGTGCACAAGGCATCTGCTTTTTTAGAATAAAAAAATAATATTCTTGACTTTAGAATAGAAAGGAGTTTCAGCAATCTAGTTCAAGCCTCTTATTTGAACTAATGCCCAGCAAAGTGCAATGATTTGCCTAAGGTCATAAAACATGTATGTGGTTCAGCTAGAACTAAACCGAGGCTTAAACTTTTTCCAATATATCACATTGCTGATATTTTTATTTCTTATTCTTTGACATACCCCTTGACCCCTCCTATTACTCTTGAACATACCATAGAACTACATACACTCCTTTCATCATATTTGACAATATTTTGTTTTTGATATATCAACCAATTGAAGATAACTTTAGCATAGAAACTATAGTTTGTGACCTATGGTCAACTGAGAACTTAACTCCAGCTATGGAGAAACTTTCCTACCATAAAATTTGTATTTGTAATACATTGTTATTTAATGCCACCTTTATATCCAGAGTATTGATTCTGGAGTCAGATTACGGGCTTCAAACTCCATTCTATTTATTTCCTTCTTGAATGAACATGAATGAGCTGGTTAATTTCCTTGAAGCTTAGTTTCCTCATCTCTGATAAACGGAATAATAATAGCCCCAGCTGGGTGCGGTGGCTCATGCCTGTAATCCCAGCACTTTGGGAGGCCGAGGTGGGGGATCACCTGAAGTCAGGTGTTCGAAAGCAGTCAGGCCAACGTGGTGAAACCCTATCTCTACTAAAAATACAAAAATTAGCTGGGCGTGATGGTGCACACCTGTAATCCCAGCTACTCATGAGGCTGAGGCAGGAGAATCGCTTGAACCCAGGTGGTGGAGGTTGCAGTGAGCTGAGATCATGCCGTTGCACTCCAGCCTGGGTGACAGAGTGAAACTCTGTCTAAAAAAAAAAAAAAAGAAAAAAGAAAAAGTCCCAACTGCATAGTGTTGTTTTGAGGAACAAATGAAGATATAAATAACTTTGCATAGTGCCTGCACAATGTAAGCATGTGATATTGTGAGCTATTGCTGCTAGCGTTGCTGATGTGTTTCTGTATTTAGTCACAGGTGTTCATACTCCCTTGATACACTGTTTGACCCTCTATTCCCAGTGTCATCATGCTTATCTTTTCATAAACTTTAACTGCAGAATATAGATCATCTATAGAGTATAGATGAGGGTTTGCTGTCAAACAGGGCTGGTTTGGGGTGAGTGAATGTGCATGTACAGTGTGTTGTTGTCATCTTCATTGAAGGGGAATGTTCAGGATTGTGCCTGGTGGGCGGCTCTGTAATTTATCATCTGGCTTCCTATGCTGGAATAACAGAGATGGCACTCTGTGGGTCAGCTGAAATAGTAGAGCACAGTCTCCTGTTGGTTTATAGCTTCTTAGGGTCAGTGAGAGCTGAGGTTAATTCAGCAAGGGAATCCACAGACTGTGACATGAATTCCATCAGTTGTTCATAAATTATGGAAGAAATTCTAGGAACTGCTTTTGGGTTTTTAAAGCTCTGGGCCAGAAGGTTAATTACTTGCCTACAGTTCCAACCAGCTTTCTATGTTAATAGATACCGGCTGTGTAGGCCCTTCTGTTCCAGGCTTGCTTGCATGTTGTTATTTGAATATAGTAATAAATCACTGTCTTAGGAAATACGTAATTTTTTGGATAAATACCTGTGATCAATTTAGAAATAAAGAATCAGTATATTACTATTTTATCGTATTTGGATTTTAACCACTGTTTTTCTTTTTTCTTGAATGCTTTTTTAAAGGAAATAATTTATTCTTTTTAGAGTATTTGTCCAACATTATAAAAACAGTAGCTTTAAATAATTATAAGTAATTATAGAACAATAATAAAATTATTTAAAAAATAGATGATTACTGAATTGTAAACACAAATGAAAATTTAAACATTTTAAAACAACATTTTAACACATTTTTAATAAGAATTAGATGACCTCTATATGTTGAGAGAGAACCTATTTTGCTATATTTATTTTCTAAGTGTCTCATTACTAACATTAAACCAAATCAAATATTCTCTTACCTGCAGATAATCTAAGAGTTGACGGAAACATTCAGTAGAATTGATCTAGAAATACATGATTTCCTTAGCATCACACTTCAAAAGCTTCAGGTTTTCCCTAAGAAATGTTTGAATGGAATTTTCTTGTAAACAAAGTCTTGAACTGCATGTTTTTTGATGTCTCAGTGTTATATTGGCACTTTAAATAATTTCGGATCCACAACCACATCGATGGAATGTACCCTTTCTTCCACTGTTTTTTTTTTCTTTTTTCTATACTCAGCTCCTACTCAATTGATTTTGGGTTAATGACAAGTATGTCTAACAACTTAAGAGACAGACATTCATTTTGGCTTTCGTTAGTAATATGATTATCTATTTTTTCTTTCTTCAAATATATCAAAGGCCCTGATTTTTTAATGTAAAAATTATAGTGCTATGTCAAAGTTTGTTATAGGTTGGATTAAGGGGCACAGAGTGACAAGTGACGGAGTGGCATTTGTCCTGGAATATAATGCTATGAACAATAAGCAAATGAATTAATAATATCATCACTGAGACTAATAAGATAGATCATTTAAAATATACCATCATTTACATAGTTCATGTCTTCATTTTTTTGGTATACTGGAATCCTCAAAAATGGGCATGGCCTAGGCCACAGTTTACATCAACTGTTTGAACAGCTTTATCTATTGGTAAATTATTAGATAATATTAATGGCATACCTCTGTTAAACTTGCATCACCAACGTTTTTCTTTTGGAAAATAAAAGATTTGATTTCCTCTAATTTGTGCTTTCTTCTGCTGTTGCTACTATTTTTCCACCCCAGAATAACTCTCTGTGTTGTTCTTCTGCAAATCGGCACTGTGCTTCTAGGCTGGGGAAGGTTTTATATCTTCTCTAGTTTTATGGGAGAGAGAATAATTTTATGGGTTTCTTGCTACTCAATATTACATACTCTTGATACTTCCTTGCTGGCACTATTTATGGGAAACTGCTCTGTGTGCAGGCACCAAAGGTTTAACTGCTTAGTTACTCCATGGCCACGGTTCACCAACTATACTCATAAATATTGGGTGAAATAAAACTTTGGTAGAAATTCCTAAAAATAGAAGACTACTGGGTGAAATGATTGATAATTTTCTCACCAAATTCTGACTCCCTAACAACAAAACCAGATCGATGACGAGGAACACTCCTTCCCTGACTGAAATTGTTCCCTGACATCGCAGTGTGGGACACTCAGGGAAGAGTTTCTGTTTGGGGGTCAGAACCTTGAAAACTTGGCCAGTGTCTGGATTGTTCAGACCTTTCTGCCATTTGTGGAACAGTCCCCTTGCTTTTGCCAGCACTCACATCAAGACCCTTTCTTGTCTGTGGTCTTGCTCCCTTAGACAAGTCACATGGAATGGGGGTCATTTATATACCTGGTTGGCTAAGCAAGAGCATCCTTAGTAGGGAATCTTTTACTTTCACTTCATTAACTTGCCTCTTTTCGTTCTGCATCTCATATTCTTCTTTTTAAAATTTGCATCAGTAAATTTTGCATTTTGTTTTGCCTTCAATAAATTCACCCAATCTGGCTTTATGATTTCCAACTGAAAATTTTGTGAGCACATGGCTCTCCTTTTTTTTTTTCCTTCTTCCCAATGAACCTCATGTCCTTTGAGTTGGAATCTCTTCAGAAATGAGGGAGGGATACTGTGGCTGTAAGATTCTTAAGGTAAATAATTCATCCTTGAAAGAAATAGATTTTGAAAAACAGACTCCATTTGTTTTGAATCAGATGAAAAAACTGTTTTGAGAAGTAAAGTTTCTCTTAGTTGATTTTTACATTTTATTGCCCACTTTCTTACAACTGTAAACTCTTTTAAGCTTTTAAAAGTAGAAGATCTCTAAATATTCAAGGAGTAAATGTCAAGTTCAGGTTTTTGTTGTCCTTCTTTCAAAGATAGTGTCCTTGGGTTTAACTTGTTTGGGTTAAGTGAGATTCCTCAGAATTTGATTAATGGAGCATTCCAAGAGTAACAAGGTGGGGTTCAGTGAGGTAGGTGGGGTTTCATGGCTCTTTTTGCTGCAGAGAAAAAAAAGTATTTCGATTACAGAAAGATGCCAAGAACGAACTTGAGCTACTCCTATTTGTCAGTGTAGCATTTCATTTCTCTCTATGGTGTACTTCTAGTTTATTAAATACTCCATAAACTGAAGGGATTGGAATGGTGGGATTGGAAAAGTAATTGGGTGGTGCTTTCACAATTACATTTTTGGTTTAATTTTCATTTAGAATGATTCAGTTTGCTGTTTTGTAACTATTTCCTAGTCTACAAAAGCAAAATATCCCCTGATATTCATGGAAAAAAATGTAAAGTTCTTCTAAATAATTCCCATATAATACATATATTTTAAAGTTCAACCATGTGGAATGATGTAAGAGTATTTTTCATGAAACATACACTTTTGAGGTTTGCTTTTTCACTTGAAAGTGTCGCCATCTCTAAAACTAATTTTTGTTAGAAAGCTCAAAGTAAGAAGTAAAGCTATGGTTCCAAAATCTTTAAACATTATTTAATTTGGATTCATTGAAAATAATAAAGTTTGACTTTATTCCATTTTAAATTACATTTTCTGTACATACATCTTTTCATATTTTCAATGAATTATGAGTTCTTTGAAATCTGCATTGGTTTTCAAAATATGTTAAATGACAAGTTAATGTTATTGAAGTGCTTTTTGAAAATGGTCTTTTTATATTAATCCAGATAATTATATATATATGTATTATACATATATATATTATACGTATATATATATATATATATATAAAACATATTAAGCTTAGCTGCTTGTTTATAAATGTTTCAAAGCATAGGGCACACTGGCTGTACACTTTAAAAAAAGTTGTGATAAAATATACATGACACATAATTTATCATCTTCACAGTTTTGCATTTTTTAATCTTCAAGTCTGATCATGGTTATTATTAATATATTAATTCAGTGTATTTAGTAGCATCAACAAAACTTTGATTTCTGTGTCTCTGCTAGAGTGGTCAAGTTCACGTCTTAAATCCATGTTCTAATTGAAGAATATCAAGATTGAAATGATTTGCAAGGTTTTTCTTCATTAATTTCATGTATTGTAAACATAGATTTTTCAAAAGGATTTGTGTCAAGATGTTGGATATTAAGGTGGTTATATTGCAGTAGATAGCTATTCACTGATGTGGCTTTAGGATCATTTTATCAGTAAGATTACTATCCTAAACTGCCTTCACAAATTTTCTCTTTTTTTTTGGTGGGTATATGGATTATTTATTTATTTATTTTATTCTTATACTTTAAGTTCTAGGGTACATGTGCATAACGTGCAGGTTTGTTACATATGTATACTTGTGCCATG
>NW_012116766.1:635549-639305 GCF_000951035.1 Colobus angolensis palliatus
CCAGTGAGATGACCCCAGTACCTCCGTTGAAAATGCAGAAATCACCGGTGTTCTGTGTCGCTTGCGCCAGGAGTTGGAGACTGGAGCTGTTCCTATTCAGCCATCTTGCTCCGCCCCCCCACAAATTTTCTTAAGATGCTGTTTTAGTATCAGTATGTTAATCCTTTGGTGAGGGCTAGAATTCTTCTGATGTCTTTAATTAAAATCATCTTCCACTTATATGGAACATCTATATGGTAATATATATAAATTTTAATCTGAAAGGCATATATTAAACTAGGATTTGATTTTTTTCCTATTGTTATTAGCCATACTTGCTAGTGGGTGGTTGTCATCATAATACATTTTCTTTGTCAAAGGCTCAAGGTAGCTTGTTGGGGCCAGGCTGGGCTCAAGTCGAGTTAGGTGTTCCATGTGGCATCCAGATGTTCCCTTTCATTACTACTAGCTGCCTTTGGAAGGCTAGCTCCAATTTTCTGGAGCTGTTTTCTGAATATCCCCCCACTAAACATTTCAAATTATGTAGTTTTAAGCTACTTCCATCTCAGGTGTTCCAGCACTGAGAATTTGGATACACTTACTTCAAGCCGAGTAAGTTAAAGTACCTCCAATTCAAAGATGAAGAGCTATAAGAAGTCTGCTTGAATAATGTTAAATTGGCATTAAGGAACTGCATTTATTCAGCCCTTTTGCCTTTGCTAATGACTTTAGCTAAGTCCTTCACCTACCCACTTTTCGAGCCCGGGGATCTTTCTTAAACCTCTGTCCTTGTTTTGTGTAATTTATCAGCATTTGAAATTATCTTATGTATTTTCTTTAACTTTTCTTGTCTTTCTCATTACACTAGTAAAATTGAAGAGACAGTGATTTTGTGAAACTATTCGCAACTGCATTCTCAAAGCCCAGGACAGTAACTAGAAGATGGTATGTGCTAAAAAAAAAAAAATCTATTTAATGAATGAATAAATTAGCTTCATGGAGTATCCATTTTGTGGCATCTTTAAAAATTAACCAAAATCAACTTTTTATAGTTACCATCATGCTTCTGTTTGTTCCTTGATGTGTTGTTCAAAGAAAACACTGTGGCTTTCAATGTTATTCAGTGTCAGCACATAATTAAAGAGATGCAAAGAACTCATCTATTTTCCTTTAGTTAAATGAAAAATATTTTGCGCTTATGTACACATAAATATTGTTATTTATGCTGCTGTGCTCGCTAAATCTATTTTATTAATCTAATACCTAAATCTCATAGGATGGTATGTCATATTTACCAATATTGTATTTCCCTTCTAAACATTGAAAGTGACTACCTGTGTGTAGTTCTCAAGACACAGCTTAATATTATGTTAGTATTTGAATTCACTTGGGAACTGCTTCAAGACATAATACACCTTCCTAACCTGCCCCCTACTTGTTCTTGATGAGCATTGATAACCAAAAGAATGCTGGAATCTACCAGCCAGAAAGATCTGGTTAATGTTAACTGTTATTGTCAGAAGCAGAGTTTTTGTCATTAACTTTGGAAAGTCTAACCCAATTTATGAAAAATGCTAGCCATATTACTAATTTATGTGATGGCATGAGGTTAAGAGTGCATTCAAACTCAGCCTCCACTATATAAGAAGCTATGTCATCTTGAGCAAATTACTTATCCTTTCTGTGCCTTACTTTCCTCATTTGTAAACTAGGGATATGAATACTTAGATTATAATATTGTTGCAAGAATTAAAATTGCTAATGTGTGTTAAGCATTCTGAACTGTAGAACAAAACCTAATAGTAGACTCTATACATTTCAGCTATTGTTATTATTTCCATTTAGATTTGTTCTTAGCTACTTTTTTTGGCTAATTTTCAGATTAATTAATTTACATGTTAGTCAGAATTTGAATACTGTGGCTAGCCTAAGCAAAATAGAGATAATGTCTAAATATACCTGAGATATTAAAACATAGTAGTTATTTGAAGTTGGATCACATCGTACATCAGAGCCCAGGTACTGACAGTGACCTGTGTTCTTAGAGTTGACTAAAATTGAAGATAAGTTTTTGTTCTCTGCAGGATCATTTTATGTGTAGGTGAAAATATTTCCTAGAAACATTCTTCACAGTAATTTGAAATAATGAAGGCAAATATCATATGCATAATGTGAGGAAAACCTAAGAATAACAATTTATCTTTAATATGAAAATTAGGAAAACGACTTTAGTAATTATTAACATGTTGACTGTACAGGTAACCTTCAGGTTCCAATTGTGTGACAGCTTTGTTCTTGGAGATAGCAGATAGCTTTGTCCTTGGAGTCCAAAAGAGAGGCAGGAGTGCCCTAAACATCCTTCAACCAAGAGAATAAATTGCTTATAAAAGCCATTTACATGGTGATGCACTTTGAAGCTGGAGTACATTCTAGGATGGAATGAAGGAATAGAGTTGAACTTACCCAAGTTTCTCAGATATGTCAGCTCAGTGTTGGGGAGTGGCATGGGGTAGAAATGCCAGTCATCTAGAGGTGTTCTGAGTGGTTTATGTAGACCTCATGGGCAACAGATGTGTAGACATCAGTGATAAGAGTAATTGCCACTGTTAAGAGTAGGATGACTGGGCTGGGCGCAGTGGCTCAGGCCTGTAATCCCAGCACTTTGGGAGGCCGAGGTAGGTGGATCACGAGGTCAGGAGGTCGAGACCATCCTGGCTAACATGGTGAAACCCCGTCTCTACTAAAAATACAAAAATTAGCCAGGTGTGCTGGCGGACACCTGTAGTCCCAGCTACTTGGGAGGCTGAGGAAGGAGAATGGCATGAACCTGGGAGGCGGAGGTTGCAGTGAGCCAAGATTGTGCCATTGCACTCCAGCCTGAATGACAGAGCAAGACTCTGTCTTAAAAAAAAAAGAGTAGGATGACTGTGTTAATTTGTTAGGGCTGTTGTAGCAAGATGTCACAAACTGAGTGGGTTAAACAATGAAACTGTGTTGCCTCTCAGTTCTGGAGGCTGCAAGTCTGAGATCAAGGCACTTGAATGGCCATGCTCCCTCTGAAGGCACTAGGGAAGGATCTGCTTCAGGCCTCTCCCCTGGCTTCTGATAGTTCTTGGTTTGTGACAGCATAATTCCAGTCTTCACATGGCATTCTCCCTGTGTGCCTCTGTCTTCACAAGGCCATCTTTTTATGAGGACATCAGTCATATTTGATTAGGGGCCCACACTACTCCAGTAACATTTGCAACAACCCAATTGCCAAGTAAGGCCATATTATGAGGTAGTGGGGTTTAGGACTTAAACATATGAATTTGGTATGGGAGGGCACAATTCCATTCATAACAAGTGACCTTGTATCTATTGTCCCAATTGAGACACTGGTGAGAGTGAAAGGGAATAATAATTGTATTAGGGTTCTCCAGAGAAAAAGAACCAATAGCATATGTATAGATATATATGAGGAGATTGATTATGGGAATTGGTTTACACAGTTATGGAGGCCAAGAAGTTCCATGATGTGCCATTTGCAAGAGACTCGGGAAAGCCAGAGGTGTAATATAACCTGAGTTTGAAGTTCTGCAAACCAGGTAGCCAAAGGTGTAACTCAGTCCAAGACCAAAGGCCTGAAAACCAGCAGCAGGGGTTTGTTGATGTAAGTACTGGAGTCTGAAGGCCAGAGAACTGGGAGCTTCCTTATGCAAGGGCAGAAGATGGATGTCATCTCAGATCAAGGAGAGAGATGGAGGGAGGGAGGGAGAGAAGAAGTAGAAGAGGAGG
>NW_012116766.1:639375-659270 GCF_000951035.1 Colobus angolensis palliatus
AAGAAAAAGAAAAGAAAGAAAAAGAAAGAAAGAAAGAAAAGAAAGAAAGAGAGAGAGAGAGAAAGAAAGAAAGAAAGAAAGAAAAGAAAGAAAGAAAGAAAGAAAGAAAGAAAGAAAGAAAGAAAGAAAGAAAGAAAGAAAGAAAAGAAAGAAAGAAAGAAAGAAAGAAAGAAAGAAAGAAAGAAAGAAAGAAAGAAAGAAAGAAAGAAAGAAAGAAAGAAAGAAAAGGGAAGCGGGAAGGAGGAGGAGGAAGAGGAGGAGGGAAAAAGAGATAATTAATTAATTCACTATTTCTCCATCTTTTTGTTCTTTCCTGGTCCTCAATGGATTGGATGATGCCTGCCCACATTGGTGAGGGTGGATCTTCTTTACACAGTCTACTAATTCAAATGCTCATATCTTCTGGACACACCCTCAGAGACCCAGAAATAATGTTTTACCAGCTACCTGGCCACATCCCTTAACCTAGTCAAGTTGACATGTAAAATTAACCAGCTATTACTATATTGTTCTAGGATAACAGGCATAAACTGAGACTACTTTAGACAAATCTGGATATATGGTCACCGCACCCATAGGACAGGTATAATTTATCCAGTTTTTCAAAGGTTCAATGGCGTTGGATGATTTTCTCAGAGTTACAGCTGGACGGAGGATGAGCAGTTATTCAAACCCAGGACAATCACATTCCAAAAAAAGGATTTAAAAAGCTATGTCTTGCCCTTTCGGCCGGAACCGCCATCTTCCAGTAATTCGCCAAAATGACGAACACAAAGGGAAAGAGGAGAGGCACCCGATATATGTTCTCTAGGCCTTTTAGAAAACATGGAGTTGTTCCTTTGGCCACGTGTATGCGAATCTATAAGAAAGGTGATATTGTAGACATCAAGGGAATGGGTACTGTTCAAAAAGGAATGCCCCACAAGTGTTACCATGGCAAAACTGGGAGAGTCTACAACGTTACCCAGCATGCTGTTGGCATTGTTGTAAACAAACAAGTTAAGGGCAAGATTCTTGCCAAGAGAATTAATGTGCGTATTGAGCACATTAAACACTCTAAGAGCCGAAATAGCTTCCTGAAACGCATGAAGGAAAATGATCAGAAAAAGAAAGAAGCCAAAGAGAAAGGTACCTGGGTTCAACTGAAGTGCCAGCCTGCTCCACCCAGAGAAGCACACTTTGTGAGAACCAATGGGAAGGAGCCTGAGCTGTTGGAACCTATTCCTTATGAATTCATGGCATAATAGGTGTTAAAAAAATAAAATAAAATAAAAGACCTCTGGGCTGAAAAAAAAATAAAAATAAAATAAATAAATAAATAAAAAGCTATGTCTTAAAAGAAGTTAGCCTTTTTAAGTCTATGGACAGAATTCCTATATTATGACAGTAGGTAAAGTTGGAAATGGATTTGTTATGTTCCCTTCTTTAAAATTCCTTACTAGTCTTTAACTATATATTTCTTTCTTTGCTTGATGGACTTTGGCTGTTATGAAAGGAAATAGTAACCTGTTATGTTATATTAGGATTAACATATAATTATTTACCTGATGACTGCAAGTCTTTTGTTTGTGTTTGCTGGCCTCTCTATTGGTATTTGGAGAACAAAACCAGATGTAAAGCTATGTGATACAAAGAGAATAGCTATGAATATTAAATTATCTTAGGCTTGCTAGAAAAATAATTTTACATAAGTGTAGAGCATGTTGCTATTCTTATCATGCTTTATCCCTAATATAGATTTGATTTATTGATGGATTTCATTGTTCATAAATAAGAAGGAAACATTCTAGCCTTCTTTATTATCTATCACCAAAGTAAAATAAACTTTGAAAATCTAAAAAATGACTTTTTGTACTTTATGAAGAAGAAAATGAAAAAATTATCTGGAGTTGTGTGATGCAGGAGCTACCACCATTTAGCAGTCGCATTCTGCTATGTTTTCTTCCTGTCCTTTTCCTTTGTGGTTCAAGGTTAAATGATTAAGATCTCAATAAATGATAGCTCCTACTGCACTCCTACTGTTGCTGCCAATGCTGTTACTGCTATTACTATGATGTTCATTTTATATCATCATCCTGAAATAGAAACATTCTATCAGAGAAGTGATATCATTTTGACTTAGAGTCTGGATGGAGGGAGAAGTGAGTAAAAAAGTGGGGGGTTATCTTGAATGGCTCCCAAGTTTTTTATTTGCTAACTAGGTGAATATGGTACAACTACTCAGGACAGGATATATAGCACACACAAGACCAAAGGATAAATACCACGAATTCAAAACAATGCACACTGATTTAAGCTGTTTGTGAGATACCCAAAAGAGGATACCTGTTAGACATATCTATACCTGGTGATTGGGGCTCAATAGAGATCTGGAATTCAGATAAGCATGTATTATCAACTCAGGGTTAAAATAAGATTATGCTTTCCTAAATGTTACCAAGCCTTTGTCTTACTGACTTTGAAAAGCCACACCTTCCCAGAGTCATGATGATCCTAAGGTCAATAAGTCTAGGTCAGCTTACCTAGTACAAAGATTGATTTTATCTCAGAGAAGTTGGCAAATCTGGATAGCTCATTTAAGGACCTGTTCCTGTTTGTGTTGTGATTGTTGGTTTTAGTTTCTTGCTAGTTTGGGTGTTTGTCACCATTTTACAGTGCCTGGTCCAAAGGGAGAATCCTGGGTACTCCTCTCCAAGTAGGAGAGGCTAGAAAATGCCACCTGGCAGGGGGCACTGCTGCAGGTGCTTCCATATGATGTCACTGCTGGAAACAAAGTTTGGGAGAACAGTGCAAGGCCATTGTGCAATAGGGCCAGCCTTGAGACCCAGGAATGTAACTGTACATTTCATGAAGTGTTAGGGACAGGGGAGAGGTCAAGTAAGGCCTTGTTGAAAAGTGATCACTGCATCAAGCAACAAGGGGCATTGTTGGCCCCATAAGGGAGTTGACTGGGATAATGCACATGATATTCAGGTTGAATTAAAATCAGAACCAAATGGAACATGAGAGAGTAGAGGAAGAACATACACTGCTAGTCAGAAGGCCTGGCTCTGAAGGGAAGACAGAAGTTTTACATTACCTGAAGGAAAATATTTTATTTTATTGATCTTTGATTGCAGCCAGGGTCTAGCATCCTGCTGTGTAAGTACATTGTTATGAAAGAATAAATCAATTAGTGATTTTGAGCTACTGTCCATCCCAAATAATTTGGCTTTTATAAGAGGGCATCTTCAGATCCCTTTTGGAGATTAAATCTTGTCACAATTTTGTCATTTCACAGTAGAATTTTTTTTAAAACGTGCTGTGTATGCGCGTGCTTGTCTTGGAAAACATCTTGGCTATTTTCAAAATTACAGCCTCTAGGTGAGAGGTATTCGATTATATCAGAAAGTGTGTCTTAATTATTATTTAGTTTAACTACCAATGGTCCTTTTGAACATACACCCATTTTATGAAATTCTTTTGAAACTCACAGCCTTAACTGAGTCAAATTCATTTATATGAAACAAAACAAGGTGTCAATAAATCAGGTAAATAATTCCTCTTTAAAGAGTAGTACAGTGAGAGAGCAAATTGATTAACATAAAATATTTTTAACAAATTCTTAAAATTACGAGATTTAATTCGGACTCAAGTATTAAAAGGAATATGCAGCAAATATGCTACTGGCAAATGTTTATTTTTGAGTATCAGAAGTGCTGTGGGCTCAGTGCTCTCTCCACAGGAGAGGAGGCCACAGTCCACTGCTGTCCTGCACGGCCCATGCTTGGGTCTGCCCCACTGTGCCTGGAGCCCACTTGAAGTAGCACAGGGCATGTGTGGTGGCCAGGATCTGAGTATATGAGAAGTGATAGCACAGGACTGGTTCTGCTACTTCACGTTTTTCTGACATTCAGGCTTCCTTTATTTGTAGGTGAGCGTCCCTATCAATGTCCTTATTGTGAAAAAGGATTCAGTAAAAATGATGGACTGAAGATGCACATTCGTACTCACACCAGGGTAAGATTATATTCTGTTTCATTAATATTGATCATGAAAACCATACTTACTTTAAAAGAAATATATTTAACTTTATATTACAAAATAATGGCAATACACTGGAAGTTATATATCTATATTTATGATAGACATTTAAGGATAATTTTTTTAAAAGATAAAACAATGAAAAAAAAACACGAATTGAAACCCCAAAATGGTTTTTATTCTTTGAATCAGGAATCAGTTTTCAGAAGTTATAAATGATGAACTGCAAGATAAATAGATTTTTAACATTTTAATACTGCAATATTTAAAGTTTTTTCTTACAGAACATTCACAAGTAATAGGAACATTTTTTAATAGAGTCTGCAAATTTGTCAGCATTTGACCATTAAGTAATACTGATGAGCAAGTATGTTTGCAAGAAAGACAATGCAGATGAATTACCAGGACAGGTGGAAAATAAGGAAGTGTAACTCAGTGCTTCACAGGGCATGCCTAGTGCTGTGGCTTATTCTTCCCACTGTACCCTTTGTACCTTTGCTGTCAACACTCTCACTGAACTATTGTCATTCTGTTATCTATGCCTTTTCCAGACTCAAGCATCTGTTTCACATGCTTTTAAAAAAATGTAAGCAGCTTACTCACCATCACCCACCATTTCATAGCTAACTATTCCATTTAAGGCACAATTAGATACTTTAAATGAACTTTCCACATAGAAATTTTGTATTGTTTTAAATAGCTATTGTTGATTTTGCTCTATTCAACTTTTCACTGCATTATCTTTCAGTTTCTTTTCAGTTTCGCCTTTTAAAGTGTATATGGTCTGCATGTAAATGATATTTTTTTTCAAATATTAAGAGACTTATCTAATCCCCTTTAGAACAATTCTAATTTAAACCGCTCCTGGATTTTACTTTTTACCTTAGCTATAAAAGAAAAACTTTAGAGAAAACACATAATAGTAATATTCTTCCTGGTATAATAATACTGTAGCCCTCCACTTCAGTTCGACAGCACATAAAATCTATCCTCTGAGGTCCCCTTAAGAAAATACTTTATTTGTCTTGGTGGTGAAGAGAGGGAGCTTCTCCACTCATTAAAACAAATCTGTAGCAGGTTTCTCATTCTAGTTTGTAGTATCATATTCATATTATGTGAATATTAGGAATTGGAGTACTTCCTAGATATAAAAGTACTTCATAAACCGTAAAGGATTAGACAGATATTCCTGTTGATAATAGCATGATTTAAATGTACAATATCCAAAATATTTCACAATGAGTATTATGAAAGAGGTTTAAATTAGCTTTAGATTAGGAGGTTATTTTACATGTGAGCAGTTGTCACAGATGTATCAGTAATGTATTTATTTAAAAGATGCGGACATAGGCAAAGGGGCCCAGGCTCCTCTTAATAGAAACCAATGATATTGACAGAAATTTACATATGATGTTGTTTTACTTGATTACTGAAGGTAGACATGATTGCAACACAGAAGAAGCTGTTTAAATCACTGCAAGAAAAAATATTTTTGGGGTTTTTCAAGAAGGTGAGACATTTCCAATTCAATTGAGTTGGTTTTTACTTCATTTTAATATAAAGTTATTAATGAGAATAATACAGATAGTTAAGATGAATAAAAATAAACACAAAATCACTAATTACATGCCAGTACTCTTTTAGACCTTTGCACTTATTAATTTATTTAAGCTTCACAACAACTATATGAGGTAGCTGTTATTATGATTTCTTTTTGAAAAACAAGAAACTGAGGCACAAACAAATAAGTGGCAGAGTTGAGATTTGAACCTAGGGAGATTGGCTACAGGACCATTTGCAATTTTTTGCCTATTATTTAACTGAATATTTTCTCATTCCACCGGCTCATATATTTTCTGGTATATTTCCACACTAAACAAATTACAGTAATGACCCCAAATTTAAAAGTCCCATATCCTTTTGAATTTTTGAACCTCGATATAAGGATTCCAACACTGTCTCCAAAGTATTCAGCTGCAGATGGTCCCTTGTCAGAAGTTTTCTGACATTAACTGCACGGAAAGAAAACAAATTCTAGGCTTTGACTAAGGGAACTCAAGAGAATGTATAGACCAGGAGCACTCATGATTTTAGGCAAGATCCCCCACAATGAGTAGAAGATCCAAGGAACAGGGTCAATATGTGTAAGCCTTTTGGGTTTTACCTCAAACTCTTTTTAAATTTTCCTTTTTTGTGCATTTTTAAAATATTTTGCCCAAGCAGTTTTATTTTGAAAATACTGTTTCCTAAGTATTGAATAAATACAGATAGTCTTTGCATATTAGTTCAAATTTTCAAAAGCCTACTAAGGTTATCAGCTAGTACAATCAAACTATTATTAAAACTCAAAAGAGATTTTAAAAAATATTCTAGAGGAACAACCTCTGCAAGGTCATATTTTCCCAGTATTATTTGCGTTTTGTAAGACTCTGGTCAAAAAAGATACTGTTACATTTGGGCCATAACACATTTCAGTTTCAATTTTGCATTCACATTACATAAGCATTTAAATAACTCTAATTCCCAGACATTTTTGGTCCTATTTTAAAAGTTTTTAATTCCATTTTAGCAACAACAGAAAAAAAAATAAGCTATCTAATTCAGTAAGGTACATCTTTAGGAAGTTTTGCTGAGACAACCCAAGATGCTGTGTCAGGCCTGTACCCCCAAGTTTGCATTCTGTGGTGACTGCATGAATGCCTTCTAGAAGAAACATAAAGCCATTTACTCTCTGGTTATTGTCTATAGGGTGCAGTAAGAGCCCCAGATGTGGGAGATAATTTTGCCAAAATCCAATTAATCATTGACCTTTCTTGGAGAGACCAGGGTTTGAGGTGAAGTCTGGTGATTTTACTTCCTTCAGTATATTCTCTTTATATTTGTTATTTTCAGCTTCTGACTATATTGTACCTAGTTGTGTTTTTCATTGTATTTTTCCAGCTTAGATCTGTAGTCTGCTATCTTTAGTTAAATTTCAGAAAATTCTTGGCCTTTTTTTTTTTTTTTTTCAAATTTGTTTTGTCCCTTTCTTTCTGTCTTCTTATGGGACACCAGTTACACATGTTAGACTATTTGATATTGTTCCAGAGTTCTTGAATGCCCTATTCTCTTTTTGTTTCCTTTGCATTTAAAAAAAAAAAAAAAACTCAGTGTTTTTCTTTGTGTTTCTAATTTCTATTGATATTTTCAACTTCATTGATTTTTCTACCTCTGTTGTGCTGTCTGCCTATTGAAGGAGTGCATCTTTGATACTATGTTTTTCATCTCTAGCATTTTCACTTGGATTTTTAAAAAGCGTTTCCATAAGGCCTGGCACAGTGGCTGATTCCTGTATTTCCAGCACTTTGGGAGACTGAGGTGGGAGGATTGCTTGAGGCCAGGAGTTTGAGGATGCAGTGAGCTATGATTGTGCCACTGCCCTTCAGCCTAAATGACAGGGTAAGACCCTGTAAGACTCAGCTAAAAAAAAAATACTATTACATTTTGGCCATAACACATTTCAGTTTTAAATTTGCATTTAAAAATAAAATAAATAAATAAGAAAATAAATCGTTTCTATATTTCTGTTGAAAGTGCCCATTTGTTCATCTGTGTGACCCACCTTTTTCACTGGATTGTTTGACATATTAATTGTAATCATTTTAAATTCTTTGGTGTTTCCACCATCAGGGCCATCTGTGGATCTCATTGTTTTGACTATTCTATCTCTTGATAATGAGTGGGAAGATTGCAGGAGTTTGCTTTTTAAGTGTAACATAATTTTTGAACATCTGTTTGTGTGTGTGTGTGTGTGTGTGTAAAAGAAACTAAGTCTCTAAGTCTAATTGGAGACTAAAGTAAACACTGTTTATGCCTGGAAATAGGTATACTTCTTCTTCTGCTAGGCTGTTAATGTGAGTGAGGGCTTGGGTCAATCTGGTCAAGAGCTAAGCTAGGTTTGGGGTTTGTTGTTCCTGTGGTCACCACAGGCTATAAGCTTCTCCAGCGAGTGGACTGCTGCTGCTGTGTTCTTCGTGCGAGGCCTGGAGGCTCAGCAGGTTTTTCTTGAGGATCCTTCCTCACCATCAGGTTTTGGCAGATCATGTGTACCTTTGCCACAGAACATGTTTCTCTCTCTCTGCCTTTGTGCCTCCACTGGCAGTAGCCTGCTGGTGGTTGTTAATAGGCACGAGACTTAAGTAGGCCAAAGGGCTTTCCTGGGGCCCCTGCTCTAGCATTAGTTGGGTAGGTGCTCTGCACTTGAGTCTCAGGGTTGTGACTTTATCAGCATTTCTGCCTCTCCCCTGGTGCTAGGTGGCCCCTGCCTCTGACTCCACTCAGGGTCAGCTGCAATGTCCTAACCACTAGCTACATATGGCTATTGAAATTTAAATTTTAATTAAATCTAATTAAATGCAATTAAAAATTTACTTTTTCAGTCACATTAGCCACTTTTCAGGTGCTCTATAGGCACATGTGTCTGGTGACGACTGTATGCCACAGCACAGATATAGGACATTACAGTCACCACAGAAAGCTCTGTTGGACAGCACAGGCCTAGAGGGTGGATGGTTTCCTGGCCCTACCGGCTGTGGCAGGTGAGCTCCACCTCGTGTCTTTGGAGTAGAAGGTTTGGGGCATGAGAAAGAGGTTTGGGGCATGAGAAAGAGGTTTCTGCCCCTCTTCCCACAGTAGCAGACCTCTCCTGTGGATCCCTTGGGTTCTTGGGCTCCCCTGGATGTCAGTGCAGGATATATAGGCAGGTTCTGTCTCTGTCCAGAGGCCATGGGTCATTGCCTGGAACCACAGCACCTGAAAGTTTCATGTTCCCAGCAGCTGGTAGCTTTTGCCTCCTGTCAAAGCAGAGTAACATCTGGGATGTGGCAGGTGTCTCCCTCCTCACTCAGAGGCAAAGACTTTTGTTTCCTGTGTGAGGCAGGTTTGTGGCCTGGGTGGTTTGTGCTGCTCCCTGGCAGCCGCTGCTCATCACCTTGTATGCACACAGCACAGAGACAGAAAGCAGATGGGTTCCTTCAAGTACTCCTACTCCACCCTCAGACCTTGTCTGTGCCACCCAGAGGGTCTCTAAGGTATCCTGCCCTGCATCTAATCTTTTTTACGAATGCTGATGGAGCCAGTGGAAAAGAGATGAGTGGCTATGGACTTTCCATGTGCCAGGGTCTCCAGGATTCTAACCTAAATGCTAGTCCGCAATCCTTAAGGATGAACCATCGCTTGTTTTCTTCCTACCCGTTTTGTGACAGTTCTCTTTTCCTCTGACAAAGGTGAGACCATTCTGTGTTCCATTTTTTTTTTTTGACATTTAGTTCATCTGATTGTCTTGTGACCTTAGCTCACAAAATGTTTCATGACCTTAAGCTTGAAAGAATGACTGAATTTTTCAGTTTTTTGTCACTATTAAGTTAGGGGTGATGTTCTTTGTGGCTTTCCACATCCTATGAGTAGTGATTTATTTTTAACTGTAGAGGGTTTTTGGGAATAACTTTTCCCACTTAATGGCTCTAGATTAATTTCCTGCCCAGGAGCTGATAAAAGCAGAACTTCTTACATTCCATGTCCAGTTAGCTCCTCCATTCAGTCAGGGAAGCACCCCTATTTAGAGGCCCTATGTGAACTTAGGCCATTTTGCTATGGTTTCTCTAAAGGGGCTCTGTTTCCTAGGATGCAGTCAGACCCTGGCAGCCTCAGGCAAGCCTCAGCATTCTTGTCCTCGGGGCACTGGCACTTGGAGTCATTTCTCATCTCTGTCTAGATCTACCTTTTCCTGTCCCATTCATAGTGTTTGTTTTTTGCTTGCATGGTGGAGGAGAGAGCTATTTGGAGGAAGCAGGTCCTCTTTTGGGGAAGATTTTTTTTTTTTTTTTGAGAGAGGGTCTTGCTGTGCTGCCCAGGCTGGAGTGTGTGGTGCAATCATAGTGTACTGCAACCTTGAACTCCTGGGTTCAATGTTCCTGTAGTCTCAGCCTTCTGAGTAGCTGAGACTACAGGCATGCACCACCATGCCTGGCTAAGTTTTTAAATTTTTGTGGAGACAGGATCTTGCTATGTTGCCCAGCCTGGTCTTGAGCTCCTAGGCTTAGGTGATCTTTTGGCCTCAGCCTCCCAAAGTACTGGGATTATAAATGAGAAATACCATGCCTGGCCAAGATTGTCTTAGTTTTCACACTATAGCTTTAAACCGAGATTTGGTTTAAAGATTTGAATTTTTCAAAGGCCTTTGGCCTTGAGGGTACCCCAGGTATGCTGCCAGACCTTTCCCTTCTTATCTCTGTTGTCTTTGTCTCAAAGGTCTGCTTTACCACTCCAAACTACATGAGGTAGAGAAATGCCAGTTGCTGAACTCTTTGTGTGCAGTGCCTCAAGTCTGTGTTAGTCTTAGGAAATATGGATCATCTGAAAATTATGGAGCGTATGTTTTTATTGCATTAGATACATTGAGCCAAAACAGTCACTCAGTGAGTTAGGACACAACCTCATAAATACCCATTTTATAAACATTAGGTTCAAAAGAAATTGTTGTTTGTAACTGTTTACCACAGAAAACTTCATGTCTTGTATAATCATTTTTGATTTCAACATGGAAGGCACCTGGACCAATTAGAAAGTTATTTCAGAAACTCTGCCTTTTGAACACCATTTCAAAAACCCAGTTAGCTTATACAGGTTTCAGGTTTCTAAGATTGCAGTTCTCTCCAGCCTTGTTTGCAGAAATAGCCAAATTAGTTCTTACAAAATTAAAATGGAATTGCCAGTGGTTACAAGTAACGGCAAGTCTGTTATATTGTTTTATATTTTATTAATTTTCTTTCATGAACTTTCTCATCCCTGATCCTCAGGTTGTTCAGATTGTAGGTCTGGGTTTAACAGACATGTGCCTTTTGCACTTTCTCTTGACACTGTGAGACCGTGAGTCTGTGACTCCAAACGAGGGTGGGTATCTCAGAGTTCCTAGGCATCAGACACCTTTGAATTTATCTAGAGGCTTTGGGTGGTCTATTGATGTAGGATTTGAAAATTATCCCAAAAACTTTTTGATCAATACATCAAGCTGATGAACCATGTGAATGAGTGTAACCGTGATGTTGAAGGAAAAAGAAAAGAGCTCATTCTATGTGAATTAAGATGTTAAGGCAGGAGGAGTGAGGGCTGCTGTATGCTAAAGGGAGGAAAAGGCAAGAATTTTCCTAGCTCCAGGAGCATTGTATAGAGTATATGCAGCCTTGGTTGAGAACAGAAAGGAGTCTTTTAAGGGGAGAATCAGTTTGAAATCCTTATGGACACATTAGGAGGCATGCACAAAAAGCTTAGGAAACAGATACAATAGCAAGTTGGTTGAATCAGATTGGGAGGGCTGGTGGATTCCAGGACTAGAGACAGAGGGTGATATTTGAGTTGTGTTTGAAGGAGTATGGTAGAGGGCAGGCCAGAAAAAAATGTGACTGCATAAGCAAAGTGTACACCTATAGATACAGTAAGGGTGGCCTGTCCACTGTAACTGAATTTGAGGATACATGTTGAAGGATGACTTATGTTGAGATAGGCTGAGATTGAGGAGTTGGTATGAATTGTGAAAACATTTTATTATGTGTGTTTGGTTTGGTTTCGAGTAGAGGAGTGAAATTATAAGTTCTATCTCTTTGAAAGGTTGCTCTGAATCATTCTCCAGCAAGAATTGAAGGAAGCAGCACTCGAGTCAGGGAGGCCCAGTCAGGAGACATGATGGAGCCAGGTGAGCAGGAGTAGGGACCCACATGAGATGGCCGTGGGATCTGAGAGTCAGGCATATATATGAGGGACACCTTTGAGATAAGTGTTTACAAAGTTTGGACAAAGTTTAGACATACTCAGTACAGGTGGTGAAGAATAGGGAGGAGTCACAGGCGGATCTAGGATGCCTACAAGGGGCATTTTGGGGTGCTGTGATTTTCCACATAGAGATAGGAAGAGCAGCTTGTGGGTTTAGAGAGGAAGGAGGGGGAGGAGCAGATACTGGATTCACAATTATCTTGGTTAAGTGTCTGAGGAGCACTCATGGCTGTTTCTGTCTTTATGTCTGGATAAGAAGAAGAGATGTACAAATTTAATAACTTTTAAAAATAGTTTATTATGATTTTGGAGAAAATTTAACATTTTTATAATTTCTAAACTTCATCAGTTTTTGTCCTATAGGAACAAGAGAATATGCCTTATTGTCACTGTTTGAAAATATCTTTAATTCAATTTTGGAATTAGTGAACCTTTAATTGTTTCTACAACCTGTATATTTCTTGGGGAATTTTATATGCCTTGCCAAGGAATCATTTAAGATAAATGACTTTAAAATACCATTGTATTTTATTTGGCTCCAAATATATACCTGCATGCAGTAGAACATTCTTATTCTGTCACAATAAGGCATTTTCTTTTGTAAAAGGGAAATCAGACCACTTGAAAAATCACTTTCCTTTCAGGGACCGACAGCATCGTTATCCCCTTTCTTCATTTCTCCTTTGTGAAAATTCTTTCTGATGGTCATCAACCCACTTGGCAGAGTGCCCTCTATTCTTAATCTCTGTGTAACTTCTGCCCATGAGCCAGTCAACTCTCTTAAATATCACCAGAAAAGAAAGTTTAAAATTTCCCAGTTAGGAATACTTTTTTGGCATGCCAAATGATGTTCTTGAAATAAGGACTTCTGGTCCAGGCATGCAAGATCATGATTCTCTGGATTTTGATAGGCTTTGAGAATAAAAGGTGAAATTTTTAAATAAGCTGGATTGCATTCTTTTGGCAAATTTTTTGGATTGATTAATTATCCCATAGGAAAATAGACAAAAGTCTTTTGTGGAACGAAATTCTGTTTTACTATAGTTAAGGTTACAAGAGTAGAGTTACATTAATGTGAGGGATTGAACTGACTAGAGGCATTGGCTGTGATTTTTCTACAGTTTTTAAATGGTATTTACATTCTCATTCAATATGTCTTTGTCTAGCTTGAGCTTTTTGCAGGGAGGGGAAGCTAGTACTACCCACCTACCCGTCTAGAACATAATGTGCATTAGTTGGAATAATGGTGTGTAATAAGGTAGTCCGCAAGATGGTGCCAGTAATCTCTTTCCTCCCTGTATGCACATGCTGTTCTTTACATTAACAAGTACAGTCCAGTTTCCTTTTCCTCGAATCTGAGCTGGGAACAATGAAATAACTTGCTTGGACAATAGAATGCAGCAGAAGTGATGTTCTAGGACCTCTGAGGCTGGAACAGAATAAGCTTTGAACTTTTGCTTATATCTCTTGGGACCAACCACCATGTTGTGAGGACCTCAAGGAATGTGGAGAGGCCAGATAGCATGCCACACAGTAGCCAACATGTACTGCCAGTCATCTGAGTAAGCCATTTTGTCTTTCTAGCTTAGTTGAGCCTTCAGATAACTTCAGTTACAGCCAACTGACTGCAACTGCTAGAAAGACTCCAAGTGAAAACTGTTGCAGAACCCAGTTAATCCACAAAACCATGAAAAATTATGTTATTTTTATATCATTAAGCAAAATAATTACAATAAACAAATATTAAACCATAAACAATAATAATGTATTAAGTTTTGGAATGGTTTATTATGTAGCAATAGATAACTAGAACAAGTACTAAATATTACATAATGCTGAGTAAGTACAATTTTGATTGTGTAATATTCTTTTATATTTTAAATGATCAACATTTCTGGACAGAGCATTAAAGGGAGCACTCACTAAATGTTCCCAAAGAGAAGTTAGCTGTTGTATCTCAATATCACTATTTACCAATGGGAGTTGTGTTTTGTTTTTGGAAAATATACACCTTACAACTCAGTGTTAAAAAATATACTAACAGTTGTTTAGAAAGGCTTATAGTATTCTGAAAAAGATTTTTCTTTAAGTTCACAGGAAAGTGTGAACTTAAAGGCTCTCATTATACTTACATACTATTTAATCTGTAGATCCAAAAATCTGATGGCAAATTTGCTTATGTAACACTGAAATTTGTAAAAATAAATTAAGAGCTTTCCTTTTAAGTAATTGGTCTTATAACTGGTGTGACATTAGGATGGCTAAAGTGAATAGGCTCATCAGCATTATACAGTTTTCTCCTTAATACTTTCTAGAATATTAAATGATAACGAAAATGTCTGAAACTGGGTTATCTAGCAGTACTACTGTAATCAGAATGATACTTGTTCAGGGGCATCAGAAAGGTAATTCTTGCTGTTGAGGTTGGTTGTCTGGCAAACTCAAGTGTGGGTGATCTCTGGTTATAATTAGGAGGTTGATTGGGACGTTCCCTATTTGGGACGTTCTTTGTTAATGCTCTCTGACTAAAGCTGTTTTAAATACACAAACCTCTGCTTTTGAATTTAGAAAAGTTGTTAAATTTGTTTGTATGTTTCTCCTTTTTAGGTTGTGACTTTCATGTGGACAGGAATTGTAGCTCACATCTCTCTTCCCTTAGCAGCTGTGTGCCTGGCACCTAGTGAGTTATTAGGTTTGTTGAAAGAATGAAGTGAAATTATGTCAGAAGCAAATTATTAAATTTATCAAATTAACTCAGCAAGTATATAGCTAGATAAAATACATGAATCCATTCATTTATTTATTCAACAAACATTGATTAAATGACTACAGTGTGCTATGAGCTTGGACTACAGTAGTACACAAATCAGACCTTGTCTCTACCTTCAGTGGAACTGGGAGTCACTCATAAGTTTAATTCTTTTTTAATCAGCATTTCCTTCTCACTAAAGACTTGACAAGAAGGTATGAGAAGGCAAGAGTGCGTGCGTTCATCAGACGTTTGTGACGTGCCCAACTGTGTGCCAGAAGCTGTAGTGTCACAGGCCCTGCTTGTGTCTGTCAGGAAAGGTGGACCATAAGGACATTATTTTAAGTAACACATAATCCCAAGTATGCCATGTGATGGCATGGGAAAGTACTGGGTCCCAAGTGTATAACTGGTGCCGGGCCTACTCCGAGGTCCTGGAGTCTTTGGCATGGCTCTGTCGTAGCTCTCAGTTGCCCTTCCTTGTTGCTCTGGTCATCTTCTTCAGTTGCATGTGCTTATCTGCATTTCCACATTTTACTGTGTGAGAGGTAGTTCTATCTGTCTAGGCAGGAGTAGGCAACTGTACACCTATTCCTCTGAACTTGATGCTCTGCATTGATGTATGCTGGGCCCAGCCTTCCCTGGTTGCCTGTCTGGGCCATTCTTGTCATCTGGCTCTGGAGAGTTTGTTTTTAGAGATGTACTTGCCACAGAAGGAAGCCAGAGATCTGTGATCCTCTGATGAAGCCACTCTCACCCTACGTATCTGCCTGACACACCTGACAGATGAAGCTCAGGTGGGCAGACACCTCAGGCCACAGCATGGACCATGTACAATTCTTCAAGCTCAAGCCTTAACTCTCCTGCTTATTGCTATTGTAGGACAGCATACTGAGATGGAAATGAATGAAAATGGTGTTATTAGGGGTTAATATTAAAACCCACCTCATTTGTGAAAAGGAAGTAGACTATTTGCAATTATAGTACTTTATTTTTAATAAGAGATCACTTTACAACTAGTCGCTATCTGTGTGCCATTAATATGTCACTGTGCCAGGGCTTTGAGATTGTGCTCATTGATCTAGACTGTGCTTCTTGGATACCTGGATATAGGAAAATTCACTAATTCTGCAAATGTTTAGTAAGCCAACTATATGCCAGTACTCTGCTAGGTA
Organism: Colobus angolensis palliatus; assembly: GCF_000951035.1. Taxonomy (NCBI): domain Eukaryota; kingdom Metazoa; phylum Chordata; class Mammalia; order Primates; family Cercopithecidae; genus Colobus; species Colobus angolensis. The sequence continues at coordinate 655,129 of NW_012116766.1, forward strand.
TTAGGGATACATTATCTAATATATAGTACAAGATGCCTGAGAGTGTCAGAAAACTTCATATGGTTGGGTTATGGAGTAGAATAGAAGGTGTACTAAAAAAAGAGGCTTCTGGGATGCACAGAGGGCAGATGATAAAAGGGCGTCTCTGAATGCTGGATGAACATGTTTGGGCTTCACGCTCAGGACTCTTGAGGAGCTTTTGAAGGTCAGTGATCTCAGAGTGTTGGCATTTTCAGCCCTGCTAATTATTTTGTCTCTCGCTAATTACTGGCCACTACCAGCATCATCAATCATCGATTAGTTCTGTTTGATCCAGCAAGCCCACTACTGGGTACCTGTCCAAACGAAAAGAAATCATTATATCAAAAAGATACCTGCACTCGTGTTTGTTGCAGCACTATTCACAATAGCAAAGATGTGGAATCAACCTGAGTATCCATCAACAGATGATTGGATAAAGAAAATGTGACAGATACACACATGAAACGGAATAGTATTCGAGCATAGAATGAATGAAATCATAATTTTTGCAACAAAATGGATGGAACTGGAGGCCATTATTTTAAGTGGAACTAGCCAGACACAGAAGGCCAAACATCACATTCTCACTTATAAGTGGGTGCTAAAAAAATGGACGTAGAGAATGGAATGATAGACAGCGGAGACTCAGAGGGTGAGAGGTGGGAGGAGTAAGGATGAGGAGAAATTACTTCATGGGTATAATGTGTATTATTTGGGTGATGGATAACCTAAAAGCTCTGACTTAATTGCTACACAATCTATGCTTGTAACAAAATTGCACTGGTACCCCATATATTTATATATTTAAAAAGTCTTAGACATCTCTTTTCTTGAGCCTCCGCCTGGGTTCTCCTCAGCCTGCCGACAATTTTTTATTATCCTGTCCAGGTGATTTTGGGCAGAGATAAGGGAGTGTCTCAAGAAGATACTCCCAGGCACACCATCCTTAGAGAATCAGTAGAGCCCTTTCCAGTGGCCTTTTCCTAGTCTCCATTTGGTCTCCCTCTTCCTTCCCCTGCTTCAGAGCAAGGCATAAAACGTCTGTGGTTAAAATCAAAAGACTGTATCTCCCATCCACCCTCCAGACCTGACAGGAGAGATCTCAGCATTTTAAGTGAACAGCTTTTTTCTGCCCCAATAGGGTACAGTAGCACAAAGGCCAATGTCCTGTAAGTGCCTCATTTTCTGTCTGTCACATAACTCTCAGGGATTGTTACCACAGCTGGAATCAGTGTGTTAACTGAGGTATTAGAGAAGCTTATGAGCTCATTATCATTTGAACATATGAATAATGTAAAATTTAGACAGAGTTTCATTTGAAAGGATTATTTATTGGAACTTTTAGTTTAAGGATTGATTTATATTGCTGTTATTCTGAACAATAGGAATAAAATCAGGCCCCTGTGGTGTAAGTTGGATGACACCGTGGTGACACAGGGCCTTTCTTGATTATCTCACATAATGTCAAAAATTAAAAGCAAAAGAATTGATCTTAGGGAATTCCATGACAGTTTCTATTTAACTTCGCTTAACAATGACTTCAAACAGTTATTGAATGTATAGAGAACTCCTGATTAAAGAGACTTTCTTTGACCAATGTGGTATGTTTCTAATCGTAACTCTTTAAGAACATATATTTGGTCTCAGATGGCCAACTAAATGTTACAGAGTCAGCTTCTGTGCCATGTGCCGTGTACTGAAGGAACAGTTAAGAAAAGCCTGCAGCCCTTGCACAGTCTGGGGGAGAAGACAACGAGATAGAACATGGCAAAGAGCACGCTGAAAGTATGCACATACAGTATCCCAGGGTGCTGTGTGTGCACATAGGAAGACCACCTACCTCAGCATGGGAGGAGGGCTAGTCAGGGAAAGGTGCTGGAAGAAACAGAGGAGCGTTTAGTCTGCAGGAGTAGAAAATTCATTGGAGACATCTATGTGGAATGGAAAAAAAGAAACGGCTGAGCCCCAGAATATTGTCCAAAAGGAAACCAGGAAGGAGCAGCTAAAGAGGCTGAAGGAGAACCAGGAGATAACAGGGAGATGGCAATGAAGCCAAGGGAAGGGAAGCGTTTCAGCATTTCTGGGAAAAAATCACATGCTGTGTCTGAATCTTGCAGTTTTATGATATATATAACCATATTCCAGATTCTAAGAAAGCCAGCAATAAAGGCATTTCTTATAGTTTGTTTAGGCTAGCATTTGCCAGGAGAGTTTGAGTGTAGCGAGTAAGGGGGTGTGTGTGTGTGTTCTACTAACATCTCGCTGGAGCTAGTCTTTTACAAAACACAATTCAAGAATTGCTGGTCTAATGCATCCCATGTATGGCTGCATCAGTACTTATAAAGATTTGCTTTGATCAAGTGTCTCAGTTACTCAAGAGAAAACAAACAAACAAAGCTGCCCCCTGTCTACAGTGGCTCCTCTCTGCCTGCAGAATGGAGCCCAGGTGGCTTGGCCTGGGTGCCCTGTGCCAGCCTGGCTGTGCTGCCTGCTGTCTGCCCCTTCTGTGCCCCATTCCTCCTGGACACTCTGGGCCTTGGCCAGTTTGGACCATGTGTCCTTCTCCTAAGGATGACCATGATTGCCTAGGTCCACTTCAGTACTTTTTGAGGGTACAAATAAAACAGTCCCTCTCCCAGTCTCCCAGTCAGGTCTCACTTTTTATACAGCCTTCCCTGCCACCTCTGCATTGGCATACTTTACTGGTACATTAATTATATTAGCCCAGTTTTTTTTTTTTTAATTTTTACGTCATTGTTTTTCTTCTCTTTTTCTTAGAGCTTAGTTCACGTATTCATTCAGTCATTCCATAATATAACTGTATGTTGTATGATTTTATCCTCATCCTCATTGGTATTTGTATATCTTTTCTGTAAAAACGGAGACTTTCTAAATAGATCTTTATTAACATTGAAAGGACAAAGTGTTTAAACCCTGGTCTCAGCCACCCGGAGTTCTCTGCATTCCCAGGAGGGGAGTGGGAAGCTTGCATTGTTGCATTAGATATTCTCACAGTAAAAGAGAACCCTGTGTGATGGGAACATTGGAACATGGAAAACGAAGCATCTGGCTTTGCTCAAGGGAGACCAGGTAGGGTCTACTGAGGAAGTGTGAATTGGGTCAGAAAGCATGAGTCTGAGTTTTCTAGGAAAAGGAACAAGACTGGGGATAGGGCATTGCAAACCAACTGAGTTCTGTGTGCAAGGATGTGAAGCTGTGATTTGTGAGTGGGTGAGAAGTGCAGTGTAGGGGAGCCCATGGTGTGTGTTGTTGAGAACTGGAGCATGAGGTGGGGGTCAGGCAGGCGTGACAAGACTGTGAGGAGCTTTTGGTGCTGGGACAGGAAGATAGGATTGATTCTGTAGATAACACTAAATCAGCATAGGCTTTCATTTGTTTCCTAGTGAGAGAATGGAGTAATAAAATGAACAATAATACTAGGTGTTCCCTCCTTATTAGAAGCACAAACCTATGAAATAAAGAAAATGTTCAGTCCAAGCAGCTCTGTCTACCCCTTGAAATGACCTGTTTTTCTTTCGTATCTTTTTTCTTTTATATTACACAAATGGTCTTGTAGGTTGAGACTAGTAAAACTGTAACAATTGCTGAGGCTGTAGTTACTTGCTATTACAAGTGAGAACAAAATACAATGCACAACATTTCTAAAATGTCTTCATTATTTGTGACCTATTTTGAGTGCAGTTTAGAGTCATAGAATATCCCAGCTGCAAAGCACACAAGAGGTCAGTTGATCCAACCCCTTTATTTAAAAAGGGAAATTTAAGTCAAAATATGTTGAAGACTGGGTATAGCTAGTTATAGCAGGGATATTGCTCTCTCTCTGCAAGCACTTTGATGACATTATCTCTCCTCAAATTCATTTGGTCATGAAATTAAAGGGAAACTGAATAACAGGTTAGGTTAGAGAGCAGGAGTATTATACCATTTTTTGGTTTTTATAGATTTTATTTTTAGTAATATGTTGTATAAAATTATTACCTGTTTAAAAATATTTTATTGTGAGGCCGGGCACAGTGGCTCAAGCCTGTAATCCCAGCACTTTGGGAGGCCGAGACGGGTGGATCACGAGGTCAGGAGATCGAGACCATCCTGGCTAACAC
>NW_012116766.1:659345-707917 GCF_000951035.1 Colobus angolensis palliatus
TTACAATGAATATAAAATTTACTTATTAGGAATTTATATTTTTATTACTATTGGAATTTGTCTATCTTTTCTGTAATAATTGGAGATCTTGTAAGCCTGGGCGACAAAGTGAGACTCCATCTCAAAAAAAAAATATTTTATTGTGAAGTAACCTGTTGTATTGTCCTACATTTTGTTACTTCAGAGATCAGTTATTTTCCAGCAATACATCTGATTTCAAGAGATAAATTACAATGAATATAAAATTTACTTATTAGGAATTTATATTTTTATTACTATTGGAATTTGTCTATCTTTTCTGTAATAATTGGAGATCTTGTAAGTGACTGTTTATTAATGTGAAAAGGACAAAGTTTCTAAAAGTACATAAAACAAATATTATTATCTGATTACTTAATATTAGATGTTAAGAAGCACATTTTAGAATGAGTAACTATTTATTGACCATTATATACTATGTACTGAGGTAAGTACTTGTATTCTGATCAAGAAATCTTCCTAATAATCATATAAACTATGTATAATATACTCAGTCTTAAGAATAAAACAATAGATAATAGACCCTACAAATTCTCCCTTTTTTGTGTTCAGCTACCAATGTTTTAGATGATCTCCATATGGTAAAGACTGCAGGAGCTCCTCTTAAGTCACCCAAATGCCTACCCTTATTCTGAGATGGTTCAACATTAATTTGAACACCTCATCAGACACACAGTTTCTTAACTGTTTTAGCTATAGGGACCATTACAACTTCTGTCACCTACTCACAGAATTACCCTTCATATTTTCAACCAGCTTGGCATCAGAAATTGCTTGCCTTGCTAATCACAGAGACCCAGCCATGTATCTTAAACACGAAGGGATTTATTCATAAGTGTCCCGGACTAGGCATTCCAGAGATAGTTTGGCACTTCCACAAAGTCATCAAGGCATGTGGCTTCCATTGTCAAGGTTCCAGTGTGACTCAAGGTGGGTGTTGCCACGTTAGCCATCACATCCTCATTCCAGGCAACAGGAAGGAGGAGGAAAGAGAAAGCAATAGGATATGCCCCTGCTGATTACACTTCCACTAAAGAGCTTTCTGGAAGTCCTATCCACCAGCTTCTACATGATCACACTTGGCTATGAGGAATTCTGGAGTTATCATCTTTTTTTAAGCTTGTTGCCACAATAAATAGAATTAGTTTCTATTACTAAAAACAAGGGAATAAATATAAAGCAGATTTTTCTCCAGTCTCATTCGCCAGCCCAAAACCATTCTTATTCTTGTTTTAACTGACATCTTCTTCTCTGCTTTACTGCCTGGCCTCTTACCCATAAGTAAATTTTTGTTAAAAAAAAAAAAAAAAATCTCTGCTTAAGTGAAATCATTTTCACTCCTCCATCATTTTCTGACCCTCATCTCATAGCCGGGTGAGGGACCCCTTCTCTGTGCTATCATCAGTTTTTGTACATTGCCCTGCACTGAGCTCTGTTGGTGTCACTTTCTCCCTCAAATTATACACCTGTAAAAATGTCTTGCTCTTGGGTGGGCGGAACTTCAGGGTCTAGCTGACTGCCTGGCACACAGTGGGAAATTGTTAGGTATTTGCTGAACTGACTATAAAGTGTCATAGTCAATATTCAAGTATAAATAGCAGGGCTTTAGGTGAGTAGTGTTTTAGTCCGCCTGTCTCTTTATTTCTCATGGCTGCTGCAAGGGAAACTCTAAGGGCTTTTGTATCTTATCTGCACCTCTTCTTGTAAGAGCCTGGGCAGAGTGGTGTCAGAGAACAACACTGGCTTGGACTGCCCCGTTTGTAACAATAATACAGTATAGTTGTTTCAGGGATGTCCACTAAACTCCTTTATGAACTTGGTATATCTACAAAGAGTATGTGTAGAGCAGATGCAGATTTAGCTAAAAGAAAACTCTATAAATATTTAGCATCTAAGCTGATTGCTGCTTCACCACCACTGTATTATCTTTAGACCTTAATAATACACTTCAGGATTTAAAGGAAAGTACATGCTGTCTGAAATACATACATAAAGAGAGTTTTTCTTTGTTTTAAAGATAGGCAATGTGCAATTAATTTTTAAAAGAAATGAAGCCATTATTCTTAGAAAAGGAATACATTATTTCCAAACTATTTTCTTTCTGGAACAGAATTTTATGTTCATCTTGTTCTCTATTCAGAGAATTTTAATTATTAAAGTATCACAAGTATCTTGGGATAAAGACTTATCTGTATGAAGATCCCATTAATGGATTTCAAGAACTATGCTATGTTGAGGTTCCTACATAATTTTATTTCTACATAAAGTTACCCAGTTATATTTACATGATTCATGTGCCTTTTTCAATTTTGGGTAACATTATATTTATATTCATATTGCAATGTTGAAGAGAAGAAAGCAGGTTAATATAATACGTAAAATATCCTTACTGTGTTCATATTATGTGCCAACCATTAAGATAAGCAAAATGCTGTGACATAGGTATAATATTCCATGTTACAAATGAGGGAAGTGAGGCTTAGAGAGCTTAAGTAGCTTGTCCAAATCCCAGGTAGGCATTACTACAATGACTAGTAATAGGCAGCACCAAGATTGGAAGTTAGCTTATCTTTAAAGACCTTATTCTTCATTCCTAGATATGCAGCCATCAAGATGTTCTAAAGTATTATGTTCCATATTGAATGAACTAATCTTTTAGAAAAATTGTAAGAAAAGTGGTGTCAATTTCCCATTCAGTTCAATAACAACTTGTTGCTGCTCCAGCATCTCTTGGGTCTACCAGACTCCCTCAGTACATGGTCCTCAGGATTCCTGTTCTAATGTTGCTTGCTGGGACCACACCAAGATGACTGGCATGGGGACACCCCACGCAGGAAATCATTTGGTGGTGCCACTAGGACCTTAACACCATTTCCCCTTCACTTATACTTTAGAAGCTATTTTCTTTGAAATATTTTTAAAATTGTGAAAGCCACCAGGAAGAGATACTTCATGTCCCTTGTAATACATTATAATAAGGGAAATTTCAATGTAGAGAGACTTACTGTCCACATTTTTTACCTAAATTCCTTGTATAGTACTTTCTTTGCTCATAGGAAATCAAAACAGCATTTTCAATATGAGTCTTTCATATCCTTGAAGATGGCTATTTTTGATATCGTAATTTTTCAGGAAGCTATGCCTAGGCCAGTGATGACTCACAGTAGGTCACATGGCAAGTTTATATCAAGATTGGTGTTTAGGCTGTGTGAATTATTGCTTTGAAGGACCTATGGGGCCTCTCAGTCATGCTGCCTTCATCTCATGGATGTTGTGGGGTTTAAAAAAATGCTTTGCTTTCAGTATTTCTAGGTATTGTAATAAAACATATTCTTAAAATCATGAAGGAAATAGTCTTAAAGATAAAGGTCATTCATTAAAATATACTTGTGGATCTTTCCTTTTGCTCCATAAAAAAGCCGTTATTCTTTGATTTCTTTATTTTTACTCTAATGGAGGCAATTAGATGTTCTAAGAACATGGTATCATTTTCAGTTTGACCAAAACCATACTGATGCTGAAGTAAAAACTTGCTTATCCTGAGAAACATTGAGGGTCTGGCTATCTCTTTCTTCACTTCCTGCTTGAGACTTCATCTGTATGTGCTGTGTCAACCATAATTCATTAGAGGGAAAGCCATCTCCTCTGGGGTCCTAGTTTCATATCTTTCTAGGCAGGCTTCAGTTTCCTTGCTTCTGAGGAATATTTAAATGTGCTACTTGTTAAATTACATTCTTTACCTTCAGTTTTTGCCTTTCCTTTAGTTCTGCTTTCAATTGTAAATTACATTTCTTTATCACACATTTGGGTATTTTTCAGATAAATCATATTTCTTGTGTGTATTTTCTATTTGGTGTACCTCTCCATTATGGAAGCTCTGTAGTGTGGATGTTACCCTTTCTTGTAACCTCAGTTCTTTTCTAGAACATTTTAAAATATGAATATTAGAAGGTCAAGGCCATGCTTCTAATGCAACACTAGGCAAAGTATGTAAGGGGCAGGGGGAGGGGTAGATGTTGCTTGGTGGGAAAGTGGAGGATAAGAATTGGTACAAAACAAATTAGTACACCAAGTTCCATGATGTCATATCCTTGCAAAATGAAAGCAAACATTCACCTAAAGAAAAAATTGATTAGTCTTTTTATGAATGTTGTATATTATTAAGTGTAAATGTTCTCTGAAATAGTAATTGTCTAGAATCAAATCAGAAATTATATACACACACACACACACACACACACACACATACATCATTTAGTTTCCTATGTCATTATGTGTTCAAGATTATAAATGGAAATAATAGGAACCAGAAATGGGAACAATTTCCCAAACACATTTTCATCACCAAATGCTATTTATTTATATTGTAATGGCATGTTGGACAGATGGATTATTAAGGTTTTTCCTGTCTTTTATAAATCTCGGATTTACAGTGATTATGATGGTGCTGATTGCTTGTGGCCTTGATACTGGGATTCTAACAGATGAATAGGGTAGATAACTGATCTAAGATTTGTTGTCTAGAAAACATGAAGCAGGAGGAAAGGGCAAGAGGGTCTGGGGACTGGCAATGAGACTGGAAGCTTTTCACCCCAAGGTCAGCAGTTGGGCTAGGCTAAGCTGTGAGTGACATAAACCACTCATCTAAGAACCAGCCATGATCATGACAGAGAACTAACAGTGGTCTGATGTTCGTCACTGGTACTTTCTTTCTTCTTCTTTTTTTTTCTTCCTGAGATGGAGTCTCACTCTGTCACCCAGGTTGGAGTTGCGATCTTGGCTCACTGCAACCTCCACCTCCTGGGTTCAAGCGATTCTCCTGCCTCAGCCTCCTAAGTAGCTGGGATTACAGATGTGAGCCACCACATCCAGCTAATTTTTTTGTACGTTTAGTACAGTCAGGGTTTCACTATGTTGGCCAGGCTAGTTTCAAACTCCTGAACTCAAGTGATCCACCCACCTCAGCCCCCCAAAGTGTTGGGATTACAGGCATGAGCCACCGCGCCCGACCCTCCACTGGTACGTTCAAAATGCAAAATACTTTTCTGCTTCAGCAAAAAGTGACAGACATTTGGAGACACTTGTTAAGCTTTAGTACCACCCATGAGGCGGTACTAAAGTGCCTGATGACCCAGTCCTGCAGCCTGTAACACTGGACTTGATCTCAAATATTCTGGAGTTTTCATTGCCAGACACAGACTAGATTGCAATCCAAAAATTTGGCACATCAGTTGGGGAGTTCTAGAGGCTTTCCCACAACTAGCGTCAATCTGCATTACACTGAATTCCATTTAAGTCTAACCTTTTCCATTACCTTATGAATCATATCTATATATATACATATCATACACACACACACACACACACGTATACATACATCTTTCTTGGATGCTGCTGTAGGTTGCTCTTTCAGCTACTCCTTCTATTCAGTGAATGAATGTACTCCAGTCAAATGTTCACTGTGCCAGTGTAAGTTAAAATTAACATTTTACTGGAATGTGGTGTGCCTGACTGCTTTGGATCTATTACATATATTTGGCTTTGTAGAGGCGACAGAGTGGAGGGACTAAAATTAACTTGTGTTTTCAGACATATAAGCAGTCTACCATGTCATTGCCAAAAAAATGGCATTCTACCTAGAATATAGTCTTTAACATGCGAGACAGTTTATAACCAAGTAATATATGACTCAGTGGCTGAATTTTAAATTTTTTAAATACTAAATTCTCTTTCTATTCCCCACTGGCAGAGCATGAGTGAGTTTTCCACGTCTGTCCCATTAAGAGTCATTGCCAGTGCTGCAGCTGCTGCATGCTAAGTGGTCTGTTCCTTTTCTTGCAATACTGGGCTCAAAGCCCTAGAGGCTTCTGTCACTCTCCATCCCACCCCCATTTGTGTCTTCAGGTGCCCAGTGTATCTTCTTTCATTCTTTCCCAGAGAGAGGCCCTTTGGAGATAGTGGACATTCTTTGAGGGGAGAGAAATGTGTACTCACTGAATTCTCTCTGAACATTCAGGCTTAGTTTCTTTATGTACAAAATAAGAATTATGTTAATTGAATCTTCTTCTAGGTGTGTTATTTATGTTGACTTGACATAGAGGATCCCTGGCTACTAGTAGAAAAACAATTGCAACTGCAATTATAAAAGGAGAGAGAACAAAGTACTGGGAGGTCGTGCTGGAAGTTCTTTTCTTACAGGTTAGCATACTCTGAAGGCGCCAGTGTATGTAAACCAAAGATCCAATGTAAAGAATGACAGCAAAACAAAATCATCTAAGCGTGCAAAGAAATGATTCAACATTGAGATCCATGAGTCCATGAGGCTCTCTATGTCTTTGGATATAATTAAAACAAATAAATTGCCTCAATTCAGTCTTCTTTTGCCTAAAATATTCAGAGAGAATGGGTTGGATGATTTCTTGGTAACCTAGACAGTTTATAAGTAGCTCTCTCTGTAAAACTATTTTTTCTTAAAATAACAAAGTATCATCATCTTGAGGGAGAAAGCATTTTGTTTGGCCTGAGGCAAAACTTGGCACTTCAGTCCAAGCACTGCCCTTCTCCCACCCCGGCCCAACCCTCCGTCCCTGTCCGTGTGACACTCTACCTTGCGCCCACTAGGATGAGCCCACTACCTTGCGCCACTCTTCTCAGTGGGGAAGCGTGTGATGGGAAAGGCCTAGCTAGAGGTCTTGTCAGTACTTTTCCTTGGTAACTGAGCTTATTCTGCCAGTGGAATGCTAGACTGTGACTATTTAGATACAAGATGAGAGATCAGGGCATAGGAAGAAGGGGAGATTGTGTTAGCAGAATCCGTCTATATTTAGTATATTGCCCTATGACAGCTGGGTGGATTTACAGGCTGACAGAGACAGTCTGTCTCCTAGATAGTATCTAAATGGGCCATTACAATGGGCTGTGATTCCTGAATTCAGATGATGCTGTTTAATACAGAAACGGAGTTGGCATTATCTTGTTCTAAATGTGAGCTTTCTGGTTTGCACCAAATGGAGGGGTTTCCCAGGGTGTAGGATTTTCAGAGTTAAAACCAGGCTAGTCCTGGGCAAACAGGGATGGTTGGCCGCTCTTTTCATGGTTTTCGAAATAAGTTAATGAGGTGTTCTTTCTCAAGGAACACACTGAACTGAAAACAACCAAAAGCTAGTACGTAAAAAGTCACCAAGGCCTATTAGAAAAAAAAGTGAAATGTGATCTGTTTCTGGTTACTACTGATGACAGTAGGGTCATTTTATTTTGGAGGTAGCAATGGCTTTTGCAGAGGTGTGAAGTATATATCTGCCTAATGAAGTCTGTGTAGCATCATCAGAGATTACAAAAGTTTTCACAAACACCCATTTGTGAAAGAAGATTGAACTCAAATTTGCTTACAGAAAAAAAAAAAACACTATCGGATGAAAAAGGTAAATAGTAAGGATGCTAATTTTCTAAGTAAAAAAAAAAAAAGAAAAACTTATGCAATTACCTTTGGAATTTTAAAATGTTAATGGTATTCAAATTTAGAAAAGAAACATTTCTCATTTATTACAGTAATACTGTTGTCATCTTTTTCTTTGCTTTAATCTTTTAGGCTGACTGACTTTTTGTCAAAATATTTTATGAGTTTTGAGCAAATTAAAATCTAGCAAGATCTCTGCCAGGACAACTATAGAATCCTCACCTGTGCAAATAGGCTGTTTTTTCAGCATTTTTAAGTTTGCCTGGGGCAGGTTTATGCTACTAGCTCCTTGCATCTGTGCAGAGTGTTGACTCAGAGATGTAATTTATATTGATATGATTTCCTCTGAATTCTGCCTGCTCCTTGATGGTTTTGTTTCACCTGTTGACATAAACTTGGCTGAAATGAATGCTCTGTTAGTCATGGGTGAATTAGCTGCATGTGTGATAGCACCTTTCTGCTGTGTTCTTATTATTTTCAAAATTGTGTAATGGGATAAGTATGTTTTTTTTAGAATTAGATATCGCTTTTCTAAGGCTTTACATGTACATAATTCCTTTCTCCTACACACCTCTGAATAAACTTTATGGTTTTATTCAAAGATGGATTACGCTTGCCACCATCACATATGTCAGAAAGCATGCTTGTTATTTTTGGAAGTGGCCGAGTTGAATTAATTCAGTTCTGTGTGAACTGGCTGGATCTGCTTCTTAAATGTAAGAGTCTGTGACTATGTTGAATTCTCATTTCACTTCATTCTCTGTACTTCTATATTATCCCCCCAAATTGACAAGGATACTCTGTATTTGCTGCATACCATACTTCAAATTGTGTAGCAAAAAAGCTGAGGGTGATGGACAATTCAACTTCATGATGGACATCTCAACTTCATCTACTCCACCGGCCAGGATTTTCTTTACTAGTCTGTTGTACTCTTTTTGAGGATAAGGACCACATTTGAAACCGTTTTGTGTTTCCCTTGGTTTCTAACACAGTGTCTTGCCTAATACTCCATGCAGACTTTTGCTGATGAAATGACTCTCAATGACGTCATCTAATCATGGGAATTATCTTGATTGCTGTCAGATCCTTTGTAAATAGAGCTGGGAACACTTAAATCAATTGGTATGTAAGCTTACAGTACTAGTTCAAATATAGGAAAAGACCTTTTTAAAGGAAGTATTTAATATTTTGCTTCCTAAATTTACCTTTGGTGGTGGATTACTGGGTCTGAGACTATACACTTGTCAGAAATGTTCCATTGGTAAGGGAAATTCCCAGCAACATGCAAAAAAAAAAAAAAAAATCAAGCTATCTTACATTTGCAAGACTTTGATTTTCATTAGCAATTTTTTAAGATAACACAAAGCAATGAGGATGATACATGACAACAGAAAAAGACAGTTACATCAGAAACATGCTCTCCCAACTCTGGCAAATTTATTGTTTTCTTAGTTGACTTCCATTCTCAATGTTATTTGAAAGTCAACATTTTTGTCTTGGACACTATATATATCAGTTGGCATAAGTGTGTGTATATATATGTTTTTATATTTTCTGTATATCTTCTATATTTTTATCATATTTACTTCCCTTATATTTCTTTCTCTTTCATTTATGCTTCCTTATATTTTCATTACAATTTGCATTGATTTTTTAAAGTTTGCATCATAATTTTTTAAGATGGTGAGCATAACTTCTTTCTTGTAACAAAATTTTCCTGTTCATATGATTATTCTTCTTTTGTAAGATTAAAATAAAAAATCTAAACACTTAGTCATTATGCAGGGAATGAAGTAATTTCCCATGAGATAATTTAAATAATAACACTCTTTCATTTAACTGCACTCCTTTTCTTTCAAGGATTACAAAGGACATTCTTTACAATGCACAAGTACATTGTTCTCAGAATTCTTATCAGCAAATTTTTTTCAGCTTCCTTTGTAACTCTCATTATGTGTGTAAGAAAAATGCTGCTGTGTAAAAGAACACTCATTCCCATTTTTAGAGCCGGGATTCTTAGACTGTGTTGTGTATTATCATTTTTAATAGCCAGCCACTGACTTTGAATTTTTTGTTCATTGTCAGTGCTATGCTTCAATGTAAGCTAGAAGTATTCTGTGTCACTAGGATAGGACCATTAGCATATGGTGTAATGATTGGGAAGATGTAGGCAGTAGGATGATTTTTATCCCAAACTAACCAAAAGCCCAACTGAAAGGGCCTTAAAAGATGAGGATTTGTATTAAGTCACATGACAAGAATTTTAGAGGAAGGGCCATAAGTGGTTGGTTAATAGCTCAACAGGGTCGTTAGCAGCCCCGACTTTTCTCACATCTCTTGCTGTCCTCAGCCAGCTCCTCACCTGTTCAACACATGGCTGCAGCAGCTCCAGCAGGCTCTCCTTACGTGGTCTGCATCAACAGGCAGAAGAGGCCTTTTTCAGAATCTCCTGTAGACTTACCTTCTCTTCTCAGTAATTACAGTCGGGTCACGGTAACTCTAAGCTAAACCCATCGCTGCAAGGAAAATGGAATTGCTGTCATTGGGTTAGTGCATCAGTCCCCAAATGTATCTGCAAATTAGAATCACCGGGGAATATTTCAAAACTGCCAAAAGGCAGGCCATACCTCAGACCATGAAATCACAATCTCTGGGGATGGGCATCGCATTTTTTGAAGCTCTTCAGGTGATTCCAGTGTGTAGAAAGTGTGGAGCTGAGGCTTAGCCTGATCAAGGGTCACTCTTTCGGCTGGGCTGGGGAGGGTCCTCCTCCAGGGTGCTTAACCAGGCAGAAGGCAACACCGAAATAGAATCAGGGTTCTGCCAGCAGTGATATAAACCAGGGAAGAGGCTCAGATAGGAAGCAGAGTCACCCAAGACACAGGCCTGGGATTACAAGTGCCTTATTTTTTGTTCTGCTCTCTCTGACTGTATGACTGTCTGGTTCACGACTACGCCAAATGTCATGCCAAGGGTCAGGTTCTGATCCATGCTGAGGTTCGAGGGAGTGGGTGGATGAGCAGAAAGAACACTCGGGGGATCGTAGGCAGCCCTTATTAACAGCTTTCTCACACTGTCCACCCTGTCTTTGCTGCTTAGTCCAGCAGCCCCCATACACAGCTGTGCAGCCGGCTCTCCCTTGCCTTCAGGGTCAGTTGACTTAACTCTTTCTCTCTTTGGGCACAAGCAAGCGAAGCTGTGCCCTGGCTCCCCTCTGTCCCTCTGCAAAGACAGACAGCTCTGATTCTCTCTCTCTCTCTTTCTCTGGGCACCCATGTGCCCACCATGTCAAGCCATGTTGAGCTGAGCCTGCACAGTGTCAACAGGGCAATTATACCTTTTACAGAAAATAGTGGCTTAGAGCCAAGTGATGGCCTTCCCATGTTATGACTACATGGCTGTGATAACAAGTGGAGTTCTACGCCTGCACTGTAGACTCACCGAGTCACTGGATGTTTACCTCGACTTATCCTTTACCAAAGCACAGCCATTACCTTACAATAACCTTGGTCATGTTTTTAAACAAATGTTTCTTCATTGTAAAGCGAGAATAACCATAGCAAATTTGCAGCATTGCTTGACAGCTAAATGGGAAAACAGTCTCTAAATTTCTTAGCATTTTGCCAGCCAGCGGAAAGTAGGCAGTTTGTGAACATAGGCAGCAGTGCAGGGCTGGTAGAGTATAATAGTAGTAGTAGAAAGAGTAGGAGTTGTTACTGATGCTGTTTTTGTCATTGTTATTATCATTACAATGCTTATGGTAGAGGATGGTGAACTAGATCAGAAGTTCTCACTTCTGGTTCCACATTAGAGGCACCTTGGGAGCTTTTAAAAAGCTAGTGCCTGGCCCTGCCCAAACTAGTTAAATCAGGCTGTCTAAGGGTGGGCCCTACACATCAATGTTTTTAAAAAGATCCCTAGGTGGTTTAAATGTGCAGGCAGTGTTGAAGTCCACTGGACTAGAAATTAGGAGAACATTAGGGAAAAGTTTAGTTTATCAGTTTTGTCTCATGATTCCAAGTGGACTAGTTTGAGTTACCCCTGCAGCCCCAGAAAAACAAGGCTTTTGAGCTAGTTTGGATGCTTCTTTGCGTGCTTTATGCCAGATAAGCTCTTTTATCACCTTTATGCAAGTGACAGGACTTTCTGGCTGCCCAGCCATTTCACTTACACGCACTATTCTGTGGGCCTCAGAGTGGATTAATTAAAAGGGACCAGGTGCCTCCTTGTTTCTATTTAAAGACTGTATGCAACACTTTAATATAAAAATTATATCCTATTTACTGTGCTTGTTTTTAGTGTTCTATGTGTTGCTTGTGCAATTCATTTTCCTAATTTATAGAAGTGTGTTTTTCATTAGCTACAATGCAAAACCAATTATGGATGTGTTATGTAGAAACCTGCTTTAAATATTCTCCTAGCTTCCTAAGAGTTATAATTTTTAGGTGCATTGTTTACTAGGCCATGGGTATGTTTTGTCATATGTTGAAAGATCACACTGGCTATAAAAATAAGACGGTGAATAAAAAGCCACAAAAGCTATAAACATCTGTAAAAGAAGTTTTCTAAGCAAGGCTGCTTGTTAGAGGGAAGCTCAATGCATTTTGATTGTATGCAGCTGGTGGCACATGCACTTTCAGAAAGGGGCCCATTAAGAGGAACTGTTAGATATATGGCATGCCGTACTGTGGGCTGTAGCTCTGTTCCCTCAGCTGTGTGTAATAGAAGCCCATGGGATCACACTTGCAAACCCTCCTCTAAATTTCACCTGCAATTCTGTTGCGAATTTGGTATATAGAAGCAGGTAGTCATCTTTTCGTCTCAAAGCCCATCATACTAAGGGAAGATTGCTAATCTTACCTGACTCCTAGGAAAGTGGAGGACTCTGAAAAATCACAGCATGGGTTTCTCAGCCTCTGCCATGTTGAGGAGCACCCATCAGTCTGACGTCTGATCAGTGGTCAGGGCCACCGCAGGTGCTTATCTGTAGCTCTCTTTTATTCTTGGATCTGTTGTGGGAATTGCCATATGAAGTACAGATAGATATAGGCCCAGTCATACACTTACCCTGTCATACAAGAGTACAAGAAGGCCCTTACTGCAGACCCGTGTGAACAGTCTGGCTATGCTGGGGTTGGGGAGAGACGGGCCAGGTTTTGGGAATGTGCCACTCACCAGTCCGTTTTTGTGGCTCCAGGTTTTGGGAATCTGCCGCTCACCAGTCCGTTTTTGTGGCTCACAGCGAGGCCAGTCCCTGGAGCACTGGGTTGTCTCGAAGCAGGCATGCAAGACACAGTTTCTGACTTCTGAGGTGGCTGAATGTTTACACGATCCATCTTCCTGATATCAAAATAGTTCCCTTAGATAGAGAAAGACAAGACTCCTAATGCAGAAGGATAATGGCGACATTTTTAAGTTCTAGAATAGCATGAAAGCAGCTTTAAAAAAAATTTAACTTTTTAGAAGAAAAATGTGAAATCTACAGAAGCAGAGAATAGGATAATGAATCCCCAAGTATCTGCAGTCAAGTTCAACAAGTGTTAATTATTTTTCCATTTATAACCTCCTCACTACCCTAGCCGTAAAACTTGAATTTTTATATGTAATATTAAAATTATATCTAATTCAAGGTGTAAGTGTAATTATGATGGTAGGCATCTTTATATAAGGTCTATTGTATAGTTTGTTCATCTAGATTATGATAAAATTGAATTATGGACATCCTAAGATCAAAGATACTTGCATTCTAGACCAGTGCTATTCAAAAGTGTGGCTCGCAGACCAGTGGCAGCCCACAAACTCTTTATTTCTGGTCTATGATAACTAAAGAAATCATGAGGAAGTGTTTAGAACTCTTGTAGCATTTTGGCATTGCTGTGACATTGAAGTACATGATAATTTTTCTAGTAATTTCTAACACGGTGAAACCCTGTCTCTACTAAAAACTTCATTTTAAGTATATTTTATAAAAGTATCACTCTGCAGCAGACTGGGAAAAAGTCTTTCATTACAGATGGTTTGAGAAGCACTGTCTATAGTGTTTCTGTGGTTTGCCCCCCAGGGGACGTTTGGCAATGTAGGGAGATATTTTGGGTTGTCACAACTGGGTGGAGGATGGAGTGGGGAAGGGTGTACTACTGACATCTAGTGGGTGCACAGGACAGTCCTCACACCAAAGAATTATCTGGCCCTTTTGCTGAGATCCAGAAACCTTGCTCTGGACCACAGTGGAGAGTTTAAGTGCTCTGTGCCTTGTCTAAGGAAAGGTTGGCAAATAGTTTCTTGCCAGAGTACAGGCTAGAAAGTCAACAACTGACTGACTGTGATCACAGACAGCCTCACAGTTGAAGCTCCATATCCCACAGTGGAAATTAGTGAGACATTTTGCAGAAGAGAAAGTTTGAGGGTTAAGTGAACCTGCCCCACATCTTTTAAAAATATAACACAAGCCTTTTTTGTTTACAAGTTGTCAATTTCATCTATGCCACAGTTTGTAATGTGTCTGACAGATCAGCCACTACCATAGCAACTGAGAAAATAGGAAACTATTTTTATCTAGAAATTTCATATTTAAGAAATTGACACCAAATTTGTGCCTCATGGTATTTTTTTAAATGCAACACTATTTTGCTTTCAGCTGAACCTTTGTTCTAAACATTTTTGGTAAGGCAAACTTCTCTAAAATCAACGATATAAAATTAAAGGCATTAAAATGTTCTACTTTTGCAGAAAGGTCTAAGTGTAAATTGATGATGTGGTGTTCTCATGGTCTCTCCTTAGTGAGAGTCCCTCATGAATTTTTTAGATTTTGTTTTAAATTTAGAAATAGGAAATAATTATCTGGTGAAATATGTCATTTTGTGAGTTTTAACAGAGTAAACATTAATGGCTGTAAAATAATCTAATCTACAAAAAGTAGCCAAACAAAATTAATTTGGAACAAAACGTATGCATACCCTTTAAGTCCTAAAATGTCTTTTTGTGTGTGTGAGAGAGAGACAAAGACTGTCTTTCACATCTGATTGCTCTTTGGTAAACATCTCTAAATTTTATTTGAAATCCAGGTTGGTCACATGGACATTGTTTAATTAAGTGTGTACACTGTGGCTTTATTACAGCTTTTATCGAGACAGATAGAGAAAAGGTGTATCCATAGGGTATTCACAGAAGATACAACCACAGAGGAGCTAGTGTTTCACTCGCAAGTTGAACCTTCTCCTAAGCAAACCTGTGATTATATATATTCAGAAGACCACAAGCTCTGACAGTCCTCACCATGCTCACTAGTCTTCCTGTTTTCTTTCATTGCTTACAAGTTTCCCTTTCTCAATTTCAGTAGAGTCAGGCTAGAGAAAGAGAACATATCATGAAAGAGAACATATTAAGCATCAGTCTATGATTTTGTGACACCTTTACCTTGGCCTCTGACTATAAGAGAAAGAGCTCATTGGTTTTATTTTCCATTTTATTTGATTGTGGTCTAATGTGAACCATAGAGAGCAACCACAGGATATCTTTGGATTATGTACCTACTGTGTGTGGATCAACCACCCTTGATCCATCCTGGGATGGATCCATCCAGGGATCTGAGGTTGACCCATCCTTATCTTTGGTAGCCTGTGTGATGCGGTCATACCTCTACCCTTTTGGTCAGGAATTCTTAGCTCAACTAAAAGAAAGCTTCTAATCAATTTCTATTTCTAAGGACTTCACGTTCACAGTCCTCCAAAGTTTATCTAAAATTTAACTTTGTTTCTGTAGAACCCTCTCAGATGATGTTGAGATTTATTAATTCATCTTATCAAAAAAATGTAACATTTGAAGATACTGTTCTTTTATATAGGTGGGTATTAACTACACAAAATACGACTTTTTATTAGCTAGATTACAAGGTGCAAGGCATAGAGCTGTGTAAATCCTAGCTTTTGAATGAATTCCGCCAAGTATTGTTTGATTAAAGCTAGACTGATGAGACTCCTGATTAATTCTGCCTCTAATAGATTACAGTTTAACAGACAAATAGATTGCCTCCATTTAGTAATGATTCCCAAGTTATGATGACAAAGGACAAGCTATTTGTCAGTTAAACTGTGTAATCATCCAGAAACAGAATTAATCAAGAACCTAATCATTCTTTCTCTACTTAAATTCAGCTAATGAGTTAAAGTGTATAATTTATACTATATATTCTACTCAGGAAGGCTCTAGAGGCAATGAAGATTTTTTTCTTTTTTCCACAATTTTCAGAGAAAGGAGCAGGAGTAGAAAATCAGTGCCTCTCCAAGTTTATCCCCTGTACCACTGAGCTTGTTCTTTCTAACTGTGTTGACCATGTTCAGATTGGTATTTCTTTGGCATGGCTTATTAGGAGTAATGAAAAGAAATTAGTAAGGGGAGGGGTATGTGAGGGTTTGCTCTCTGAGAAAGAAAATGCATTTATTTTCTCCTATTTTTGTTTATTTGGTTCTCTTAACTTTAGAGGTGAGTGACCTAAGACCTCTTGGCTCTGCCTCTAGTATAAGAGCCATTTACTGGAGCAGAAATTCTCTAACACTTGCTTTGAAGACATTCACTATACATTGGAATCCTTTTCCATGGTAGGTGTTAGAAGTTCCTTCAAGGGGCACTGTAGACAGTCTGACTAGTATCTGCCATGAATTATATATCTTCTTGTGATATCTTCAGGAATAGTGCAGGCTCTGTATAGGATCTGAGATGAAGAGGAGAGGCATTTAAAGGGCAAACACAGCTGCCTGTTAATATACTTAGTTATGACAGAGAGCGTTTCTTGCCAGACTGACATAGAAATATGATCTTGGTACCTTCATGAGCTTCTCTTAGGGCAAAACCCCAAGGACTCCCTGACTTTAAATGGTTCTAGGTAGAGAAAAGGGAGTCCAGGCAGATTGAAAACTACTTAATCAAATGGATTCCTCTTCAAACTTCTTTAATTGGAAGAACCTTCTAATTTTATCCTTTACTTTTTTTTATCCATTTTGTCCTTTACTTTTCTGCCAACATGCATGTATAAATACATGGTGGTTGTACTTGTAGTATATTGTGAAGGAGAAAATAAGGAAAAGTAATATAATTTCAATGACATTTGTAAGTGAAGTATATTAAATTAATCAGCAATAGCATATATAAACATGTGAAAAGTATCAGTATGTGAGTGGATAATGTGTGTGTGTGTAAGTGTATAAGACATTATTTATTCAGCTAAGCCAATGATTAATACATGTTTGCATTTTTAAACCTCTTGTGATAACTACAAAGCCCTCCTCCCTCACCAGAATCTCAGTATACTAGCAGGGAACTAGTCTCTTAAGCATCTGTATGAGCAATGTCTAGGATACTCACCTAGACAGTGTCTCCTGAGAGGAAATTTGGGAAGGAGTAAAAGGGTTATTTTTAATCTCTGGTGCTCAGGCCTTGATTTTCATTTCCTTTTCTTCTCTGATACCACTTCTTGCTCTTAGGATGGCATTTTGGCAGTTAGTTCTGTCTTAGGATGTTCTCTGCAAAACCCTCACCTGTCATTGACAGCTACTATGGTGCTGTGCCCCTCATGTCTTCACAACTTCTGGTCTTACAGATAAAGTGTAGGGATTAAGCTTTTTTTTCTTCTCATATACTTCGTAATAATGTCTTTGTATTTTTTTAAATAAAAGTTTAAGTAGAAAAGCCTTAGTAAGAAATCCCAGCAACTTCAAACAAATTCTGATCAAAGTACTTAAAACTACCTTTTCATTTTCAAGTTTTTGAAAAACGGTGGAATATTTGAAAAAATATTTGAAGTTGCCAAAGGTATTGTGATATGTGAAAATAGATTATGTTTATTCAGACTAGAGGGGAAAGCACATTATATTTTTTGGACTGCAAAGAAAATTCAACGTTTTTCCTGATGACTGTGAAGACTCTTTGAACATTTTTTTTACATCTTTAAAATTATACACGTAGTTACTTTCATTTCTGGCAACATGGTAGACACTCCATATCCTGGAAAAAAGGCCCTGTAAGGAGTACTTATTAGTGCTGGATAAAGCAAAGCAAACAACAAACATCTGAACTTGTAAAAAAGTAATGGTAACCCTCAGGATTCAACAAGCAAAAATGGAGCTGAAAGTGAGTGATAAGTTCAAGTTGAGGATCAGCACCTGCAGGGTGTTTGCCAGTATTGATCTCAAGACTTGGTTTTTCATGGTGTCAGGGAAAATGAGACAAACTGTATGTTCAGATTATACGGCAAGATGGAATCCCATACCACTATTATTCTTGGACTCTAGAAATGCTATGCTCAAAATAAAATTGGAGACTAGACATAATCTTCCTTTGGTAAGGGGGTTGGTGCTTGAGACATTTAACTGTTTTGGAGTAATTGCTGGCTAAGGAAAGCTTTCTTCTTAGAGTTTATAACCACAATCCTTCCCTCAAGTGTGGAGTTCAGACTTACAATATCTGCCTCACCAGAAAACCCTAAGGCAATAAATCAACTTAAAACAGTCTTTGATTGATAGCATCCCAGAGTGCCTGGCAGAAGCAAACACAAATGCTGTCTGGAGGGACTTACCCTCAACCTAGGGGTCACAGGACTTTAACAGATAAAGACCACCAAACGTGTGCTCATGATTTCAAATCCCAGACACCCAAGGAAACAAAAGCCACGAGCAGGAGACAGTAGAAACCACAAAAAGCAGAACTAGACTTCCAAACATCTTAAGATAATGTTTTATCAGATAAAGTAAATTATATAAATGTCTAGAATATTTTCAAATAGGCATAAACAACATGAGTTGCTTATGAGAAAAATGAGATTGTATCAAAAATTAAATGGAGTTGGGAAATGAGCAAATAAAACTTCTAAAAGTTAAAAATATGATAACAGAAATTAAAAGCCCTAGGGTCCCATTAAACAGCAAGCTGAAAAGAGAATTGACCAACTGATTTTTAAAATCAATTGACTTTAAGAAATTAGAGTACAACACAAAGAGATGGAAATGGTAAAGAGATATTAAGAAATATAAAGAGTAAAGTGAGCCTATGATATATCTCACTGGATTTTTAGACTTTCATTCAACAACAAGTGAGAAAAGTAGTCATTTTCAGTCAGAAACAATTTGCCATCAACAGATCCTTGGAAAATCAGATAAATAAAAAAGCCTGAAAAGTAAAGAAATTGTTAAACATGTATAGAGCTAAATCACATTGATTGTATAAAGTAATGATGATTTCATATTAGGCACTGCAATGGACTGAATATTTGCATTCTCCCCAAATTCATTTGTGAAATCCTAACCAT
This sequence comes from Colobus angolensis palliatus, assembly GCF_000951035.1. Lineage (NCBI taxonomy): Eukaryota > Metazoa > Chordata > Mammalia > Primates > Cercopithecidae > Colobus > Colobus angolensis. The sequence goes on from NW_012116766.1 coordinate 678,143, forward strand.
CAGTATGATGGTATTAGAGAGTGGGACCTTTGGGAGCTGATGGGGTCATGAGGGTATAGCTGTCATGAATGGAATTAGTGCCCTTATAAGGAGCTGAAGAGACCAGAGTACTTTCCTTCCACCATGTGAGGACAGGGAATTTGCAACCCAGAAGAGGGCCCTCACGTGAACCTGACTACAGTGACACCCTGACCTTAGACCTCCAGCCTCCAGAATGGTGAGAAATAAATGCCTGTTGTTTATAGCAATCCAGTCTATGGTATTTTGTTATGGCAGCTCAAAGTGACTAAGACAAGCATTAAAAATCAAGATATAAATAAAATACTGCTACATACTAACTTGTAAGAGGATCATTCTGCGGTACCTGTATTATTCAGTAGGAGAGAAAACATATGGATAAACTTTAGTTTTAAATATACAAAGTAAAATATTTTAAGTATAACCATTAAAAGGATAGAAATAGAGATAATAACTTTTAAAGTAGTACCAGGGAAAGGATCAATCTAAAATATGTAATAAAATATATGGGAAAAACTTGTAAAACAAATAGGATAATAGTAGTGCACAAAATAAATATTAGAAATATATTCAAGTATATCAGTAATCACAAATTTGTAAAGAGGCAAAACTTGCCATCTTAGATAGAAATAATCTTTGGATCACAAAAATGTTTGGGTGAAAAAAATCTAGTCATATGCTGTTTATAAAAGTTACTCGCCATACATAAGGATATAGGGTGTTTGAAAGCAAAAAGATGGGTATAGCAGGCAAATACTAATTTTAAAAAGCTTTTATAGCTATATTGCAGTCACATTAATTTCAAGGTAATGAAGAATTATTACAGATAGAGAAGGTCATGTCAAAATGATAAAAGGTTCTAATTTCCAATAATATAATAGTTTAAAATTTATGTATACTTACATACCTAATAAAAGTCTCAAAACATCTAAAACAAAGTGATAGAATCACAAGGATACACTGAATATTGGAGTATAAAATGGTTTATTAACTTGGTTTATTAACTTTGCAGAGCTATTTGTTCATTCGTAGAAAAGTTGAAGAGTCAGTCCCACTTCTAGGTACACATCCCTTAGAGAGTTGCTTTCAACTATATTCAAGTGTACAAGATTTTTCAGGGCAACATTATTTATAAGAGTGTACAACTGGGAATAACATAGCTATCCATCATTGGAGAATGTATATAAATAACTTGTGGTATACATGTGTTTAATGTAATATGGCACAACATTGAAAATTAGTAAATATGAGCTACATGTGTTCACAAAAATGAAAGTGAGGCCTAGAAACCTATGAGGATAATGTTGAACAATGATAAAGTATATCTCAACAGAACACGCACAGAAAGTGAATACAGTATGATAGTATTTACATACTTTCAAATGGCAAAATAATACTCTATCTTAAGGTTCCATCCATACCTAGGTAGTAACAATATAGCGAAAGGCAAGGGAATGGTACTTAACATATCTGAGGGAGCTGTCATCCCTGAGGAGATGGGACAGTGCTGCAGGTGGTGGGGTAGGAGGCAATTGAGAGCGGCACCTGTATTGAGAAGGTTGGATTTCTTAGGCTAGTTGGTGGGCACATGTATGTCTGTCTGGTTATTTACATACTGTTTTTTATGGGTCTGCAAAAAAAGTTATAGATTTTTGATACTAGGGAGAAAATATAAATACAACTTGTTAACAAGAAACATGCATACACTACCTCAATTCAAAAATGTTTTTGTTTTCTTTTTGAGAGGGAGTTTTGCTCTTGTCACCCAGGCTGGAGTGCAATGGAGCAATCTTGGCTCACTGCAACCTCCACCTCCTGGTTTCAAGTGATTCTCCTACCTCAGCCTCTGGAGTACTTGGGATTACAGGTGCCCGCCACAACACCCAGCTAATTTTTGTATTTTTAGTAGAGTTGGGATTTCACCATGTTGGCCAGGCTGGTCTCAAACTGCTGACCTCAGATAATTAATCTGCCTCGGCCTCCCAAAGTGCTAGAATTACAGGCATGAGCCACCATGCCCAGCCCAAGAACATTTATAGCAATATTTTTGAAGATATATTTGATAAAAAAAAATCTCACTGCAAGTTTACCTAAATCTGAATGAAACTTTTTAATGATGCACTAAGTAGTAACTTGCAAACTGTTGGAATGGAATAATATTAATTAATTTATTTCACAATTAATCCAGACTAAAAAGATGGTGATATGACTAAGTTCCTGGTATCAAAGATGGCTAAGGAATTATAAATTATTTTTTCTCTTCATTTTGAGATACTTCTTTGCCTTAAGTTTTCTTTATTGTTTTCATAATAAAAATGCCTCATTTAAGAAATGTAATTTAGATTTTATAAAAGAACGTCCTCCTGGAAAAATATGAGGTAATAGAAATGAAAATACATAAATCAGCCAGGCGTGGTGGCTCAAATCTGTAATCTCAGCACTTTGGGAGGCCAAAGCAGGTGGATCATTTGAGGTCAGGAATTGAGACCAGCCTGGTCAACATGGTGAAACGCCATCTCTACTAAAAATACAACAAAAATAGCTGAATATGGCAGTAGGCGCCTGTAGTCCCAGCTACTCATGAGGCTGAGGCAAAAGAATCGCTTGAACCAGGGAGGCAGAGGTTGCAGTGAGCCAAGATCATGCCACTGCACTCCAACCTGGGTGACAGAAGGAGACTCCGTCTCAACAACAAAAAGAAAACACATAAATCACAATTGATTTATTTTTGAACTTATCTCCCAAAATCTGTAGAAAATTTAGTTCTAAAGTTTTTATTTCTGGGAATTCCTCTTAGACGGTAAACAATTTGTACCCTCTAGATCAAGGATTCTCAAACTTTCTTCATTCATGATGCCCTGAGTATCTCCATAGATTTTTATGGTACCCATAGATCAAACGAAACAACCTAGAAGTGTAAGCAGTTACATCACAGCAACCATCCAGTGTCCACCATTGCAAAGACAGGACATCATTGGAAGAAATGTAGCACAGTCCAGTGTTGAAACTGAACTGCCTTGAGCTAGTCATTTTCAGTGTCCAACAGATGTAGATTATTCCTGTTTCCCCTGAAAATGTGAAATTGCTCATACTACCGGTATTAGTTTGTTCTCACACCACTATGAAGGAATACCTGAGACTGGATAATTTATACAGGAAAGAGGTTTAATTGACACTACAGTTCTGCATGGCTGGGGAGGGCTCAGGAAACTTACAGTCATGGTGGAAGCTCACTCATCCCTCTTCACATGGCGGCAGGAGAGAGAAGCATGGAGCAAAGTGGGAAAAGCCCCTTATAAAACCATCAGATCTTGTGAGAATTCACTCACTATCATGAGAACAGCATGGGGGTAACCACCCCCATGATTCAATTACCTCCCATCAGGTCTTTCCCATGACATATGGAGATTATGGGAACTACAATTCAAGATGAAATTTGGGTGGGGACACAGCCAAACCATATCAGCATATCTGTGAATTTGCTGCAGTATCCTGTAGATCCTGTAACAGTCACCTGAATATGGAGGGCTCTGCATTCATTCATTCACTGGCAATTTTGGTGGTCTCTTTTTGTTGACTGCAGGAGAAGCCGTACAAGTGCTCAGAGTGCAGCAAGGCCTTCAGCCAGAAGCGAGGCCTGGATGAGCACAAGAGGACGCACACTGGAGAAAAGCCTTTTCAGTGTGATGTGAGTTTGGAATTTTTTTCCCCCATAGTGTCTTCCAATAACAGGAAATAGGAGTGTGTGTGTATGTGTGTGGGTGTGGGTGTGTGTGTTGCATTGCTGGTATGTGCCTATGCCTGTTAATGTCTTGTGCTATTTATAGCTTTTTCTTGCATAATACATGTAGCTGCATTGTAATCATTTTATTCATCTGGTTTGTTGGCAGCAAATAAATTCTGATTTTCTTTTAGACGTGCTTGTACCCTGTTTTAATATCGTTGTGTTGTTCTTCCAAAGTGTAAATGCATGATGATTTAAGGCAGCTTTCATGTGTCTGGCCAAATCTTTACTGATTAATGACAGTTAAACCAGAGATGCGACTGATCATACATATTATTTACTTGGGTAAAGCCAAACATGTACAAAATTCCAAAATGCATATAAACTCCTTTGTGTTAAATAATGCTGTTACTAAGGGTTGTCTAAGCTTTCTGCTTATGACATTTGAATTAAAATTGAATTATTTGACATAGCATACATTATTTCTGAAAGGAAAAGAATACTACTGTTGACAGTAAAATTAATCTGAATATTGATCAGTTTAGGGGAAAAAAAACACTGTTCTTTTGTGTGGGATTGGTAGTTGACAAAGAATCGACACATGTTAGGGAATCAATGTAAGAAAAAACATTAAAGCTGTACAGTGTGATATGGCACAGTGCAGAATTCTGCTTAAATGTTGAGGGAAATTCCAGAACTTAGATCCATCATCATGTCCCGATGGATACAGCATAGGGTAAGCAGTCCATATGAAAGGAAACTCACAAACACAAGATGTTTTCCTTGTCCTTTCATGAAACTTCAGTGGTAAGGTTAAGGCAACAATGTACTCCCAGTGGGCATACTCATAAAAATACTTTTATTAACAGTACAGTTCTTTTGAGGAAAGAAACAGTTGTAGAGAAAAAAAACGCACACATATAAAGCTCTATACTGAACGGAGCTACAGTCCTAGTTCAGTGATTTCAATTAGTTTAAGTCATTGCTGCTTTTATTGGAAGCGTTTTCATAAAGACAGACCCTATTTAGATGGTTTAATTGTACTGCTGCACAAAAAACCGATACAGCCCAGAAATTAAATACTAACTGCATATGGACATCTTTCTACCATCACATTTAACCCATCTTTTAATCTATGCTGAATTCTTTTGTTGAATATTCCCTTAGGTGAATTGAAACGTCATGCTATGTTTTTTAAAACTACGATGTTACAAGTTGACTTTTTTCTATCTGCTTCCGTCCCATTTATTTCTATGATGTGTTTAAAACTCTGAAATCTTCATTTGCAGCCCATACTGATCTACTGAGTAGAGATCCATATTTTTAAGTGCCTCCTGAACATTTCTGAAATGCAGACTGCTCAGTAGAGAACTGTCTGCCTTTGCTGCAAAATCTTGTCCTCTTAACCTACTTTTTGAGGATAGAAGTCACCCTTTCCCACCCCACTCCAGTCTCTCTCCCTCTTAAAGAGCTCTCAGATTCATTAATTTCTCTTAGTTTTCATTTCTACTTGTAACACATAGCTCAGACCTTCACTGTTTCATCCACATCCAGTCTCCAGTGTGTGTGTTCTCCACACTGTCACCCTACCAAGGTGATGCATTTTTTTAATTGAGGTGAAATTCACATGATATAAAATTAACCATTCTAATGTGAACAGTTCAGTGACATTTAGTATATTGACTGTGTTGTAGAAGCACCACCTCTCTAACTCCAAAATATTTTCATGATCACAAAATAAAACTCCATACCCAATAAACATTTACACCCCACTTCCCTCATCCCTTAGCAGCTACCAATCTGCTCTCGCTTCTATAGACTTACCTATTCTAGATATTTCATATAAATGAAATATACAATATGTGACCTTTTGTGACTGGCTTCTTTCATTGAGCATAATGTTCTCAAGGTTTATCCACATTGTCTGATGTATCAGTAGGTCATTCCTTTTTATGGCTGGATGATGTTCCATTATATTTTTATATCACAATTTGTTTATCCATTCATCTGTTGATGGACACTTCTTTCTACCTTATGACTATTGTGAATAGTGCTGTGGTGAACATGGGCATACAAGTATTTCAGCACCTGTTTTCAATTATTTGGGGTATATACCTAGGATTGAATTGCTGAGGCATTTGGTAATTCTGTTTAACTTTTTTTGGGAACCAACATACTGTTTTTCTCAGGAGCAATACCATTTTTTATTTCCATCAGCAATGCACAAGGATTCCAATTTCTCCCCATTCTTGCCAACACTTATTTTTTATTTAATTACCCATATTGGCAGGAGAGATATCTGACCATGGTTTTGATTTACATTCCCCAAAGAACTAATGGTGGTGAGCAACTTTCCATATGCTTCCTGATCATTTCTGTATCTTCTCTGGAGAAATGTTTCTTCAAGTCCTTTGCCCATTTTAAAATAGTATTTTCTTTTTGTTGTTGAGTTTTAAGAGGTTTTAAAGTTTGGATATTAGGCTCTTATCAGACATATGATATGCAAATATTTTTTTTCATTCTGTAGGTTTTCTTTTCACTTTGTTGAAAATATCTTGAGATGCATAAGGACTTTTAATGTTGATGAAGTGCCCGTTATGCATTTTTTTCTCTATTTGATCATGCTTTTGGTGTTACATCTAAGAATTAATTGCCAAATCCAAGGTTGTGGGATTTGTCCTTCTGGTTTTTGTTGTTGTTGTTGTTGTTGTTGTTTGTGTGTTTTTCTCTAAGAGTCTTGTAGTTTTAGCTCTTATATGTGGTATAAGGAAAATGTAGTTTTAGCTCTTATATGTGGCATTCTTTTTCAGTCTTTCACTATTGAATATGGTGGGTTTTTCATAAATGCCCTTTATTTTGTTGAGAAATTTCCCTTTTCTCCTACCTTCCTGAGGTTTTTTTTTTTTAATCAAGAGAGGATGTTGAAGTTTGTCAGATGCCTTTTCTACATCAATTGAGATGACTATGTTTTTTCCCCTTTGTTCTGTTAGTATAATATATTGCTTTGATTTTCTTATTTGAACCACTGTTGGAGTCCTGAGATAAATCCCCATTGGTCATGGTTTAGAACCCTTTTAATACGCTCTGAGATTCAATTAGTACTTTGCTTGTTTGTTTGTTTTAGGATTTTTGCATCTAGATTCATAAGAGATTTTGGTCTGCAGTTTTCTTTTTTCATAACATCTTTGTCTGACTTTGGTATTAAGGTAATGCTAGCCTTACACAATGAGTTAGGGAATGTTTTCTCCTCTTCTGTCTTTTTGGAAGACTTACAGAATTGGTGTTAATTCTTCTTTAAATGTTTGGTAGAATTTATCAGTGAAGCCACCTGATCCTGGACTTTTCCTTGTTGGTGTGTTTTTTATTTGATTCAACCTCTTTATTGGTCTTTTTAATTTTTCTATTTCTTCATGAGTCAGTTTTGGTAATTGCTGTGTGTTTCTAGAAATTTGTTCATTTCATCATGGTTACCCAGTTTGTTGGCAAATTGAGTAACCATGATAAAATGGATATATATATATATAGACACACACACATATATATATACACACACACACATATAATCAGTTTTTTACAATTTTGCTCAAATGACACGTCACTCATTAATACTACTTTAACCTCTTAGGCACAGTCATTCCAGGCTGTGCAAATGGCCCAGCATGCTTATAGCGATAACTTTGAAATCTTTCTTTCTCCTGCCCAAGTCTCTCTTTTGAACCCTAGGCAGATATTTTCAACGGCCTATAGGACATCTCTCTTGTATTTCAAACTGAAATCATGATCTCCCAGCTTTCTTAATCTGTCAACATGATCCTTTCCATTTCCCATATCTCTGAGTACTGTACCATCCCCAAATAACCCAAATCACATATCTGAGCCTCATGTTGGACACCTCTTTTTCCCTAAGCCATGAATGATAGCCACTATTCTAGTTAAGGTCCTGTGACGGGAAAGGCACAGAGATCCATGGTTTGCATGTATTCTCTCTGATCTCCACTAAAACTCAGGAATATGTAGGTGTTATTTGCATGTATATGAAGCAATTGAGGTTCATTGAGGTTGAGTGACTTGCCTACAGTTCACAGCAAGTCAAGATTCTAGAGTTCAAGGTTGCAGTGAGCCAAGATCGTGCCGCTACACTCCAGCTTGGGCAAAGGAACAAGACTCTGTCTCAAAAAAGAAAAAAAAAAAAGATTCTAGGGTCAAAACCCAGGTCTTTCTAAGCAGTTTACCATGCGGCTTTCACTCAGACCCTGTAATTCCTGCCTTTGCTTCTATCTGTTTTTCAAACATAGCACCATCTCTAAATTCTCATTGTCACCTTCATTTCTCTAATTCTCTCACACCCTCTCACATCCAATCCAGTAGCATAACCAGTTGGTTCTACATTAAAATAAGCTCAGGGTCTGAATAATTCTCATAACTCCACAGCTTTATCTCAGTCTCCTGGAATATTGCAATATCTTTTTACATGCTCTCTCTTTCTGTCTTTGCTCCCAACAGTCTCTCCTAAACTTGCCATGTAGAGTAATCTTCATAGAACCTGAGTCAGATTATATATTTGTAAAATGAATATCGTATTCATTTGCTCAAACCTTCCCATGACTGTGTATCTCATTTACAGTGAAAACAAGTTTTATCATGGTCTGAAAGACTTCCCGTGACCTGCAGCCCTCACTCTCCCACTCTGCTCTCTTTGACTTCATCAGCACCCTCCACCTCACTCTGGTCACATGGCCTCTTTACCCTTCTTTGGACACATTGAACCTACCCTGCATCTACATCTTGGCCTTTGCATCTGCTGTTGCTTCTGCCTAGAACAGCTTTCTCCAGGTTTCTTCATGGCCTGCTCATGTGCTTCTTTCAGATCTCTGCTCAAATTACTTTCTCTCTTATCTCCATTACTTCCTTAGCTCTCATTCTATATTATTTGTCTTTGTGGCACTTATATCTACCAAAAATTTGTTTGTTTAATAAACTTATTTATCATTTATTATAAGCTCCATGACAACAAGGTTTTGTCTTTATTATTTATTGTTGGATCCTCAAGCCTAGAACAGTGCCTGGCATGTGGGAAGCATTCAATATTTTGAATGGATAAATAAGTGAATTAATAACTCCTGCTTTTGTTCATGTTGAAATCATTTCTGGCCTGGAGTGGAACAATAGTACTGGCCTGCCTGGATCCAGTTTCATACTCTCTTTCTTGCTAACTGAATTATACTTTAGTTTCAGTCTCTATTTAGAATTCTTGAGTGAATTCCCACCACTTACAAAATATACTTCCACTTTCTTGTTATGATTACCATGATTTCCAGGATTTGTTTCCAGCTTTCAACTCTAATTTATTTTCAATTTATTTCTCTAGTGACATCTAATCTTTAGCTTCTGTGAATTCTTTTCACTTCCCCAACTGAGCCATGTTCTTCGCACTCACAGTACCTGTGCCTATCTTCTTCCCTCTCCCTGTCATATGATCCCCGCCCCCTTAGGACATTATAAACCTCCATGCATCCTTCCAGATCAGGCCTTCTTCCACGTTTTCCTTAAAGCCTGCCCTCTTCTCTCCAAGCCATGGACTGCACTCTTGTGTTCCTCTCTTTGTACTATGCTCGTTACTTTACAAATGTTTCTACTTATAATGTGGACTCCACAAAGGCTAGACAGTGTGTTCTTTGTCATTTTCTTCCCAGAAGAAGTGGTAGGCACATTATATGTGATAAGTATGTGTTAACTGAAGATATTTGTATAGAATTTCCCAAGGTGCTTTCTGTTAAACATCTTATTTCACTCTATTTTAAAACAAAATCAGTTTACCTCCAGTCTAGAAGAAGAATAAATATTTTTCTAATACACTTCTAAGTTGGAGTAGGGTGAAAGTTTGGATAAGAATCACAGGTAGAAAGAAAAGGAAGCATCCGTGTTATACTATTTGAACTCGTTTTTGCTGTCCCGTGTTTGTAAAATGAATGTTCTTGCATTTGGCTGATTTATACAGAGCATCATTTGGAGTCTTTTACTGACTGCATTCAAGTTCATGAAAACAGCTTTTAATGTCTGGGTAGTCAGTTTTACAACTGTGACATCAGGTACTCTCTCCTGATATTTAATCCTGTACTTTGGCTCTCATTCAGCAAGCTGTTGGATTGTTCCCATCTCATCTCCAGTGTGGAGCTTCTAGGACTTCCTTAATTCAGACCCATTATCAATGATTTCAGCATCTTGCTCAACTTCCTTTCCATTTTTGCCAGCTTGCCATTGCTCTCATTTTCCCATGGTAACTGTGTAAATGGACTTGCACTTTGTATCCCTCCCACCACAGTGGCAAGCTGAACTGTCTGAGAACCTTTCTTACATTCTCACAGTGGTTTTTTAATATATTTGTTAATGGTGTCAGCCAGGCAAAAGGAAAAAGTAGGGTGAGTTCACATATCTCTGTTTGAAATGAGATAGTTTAGTAATAGCCAGCCCTTGGAAGGGAGGATAGACTCTGAACCCAGACTGTCTGGGTTTAAATTCTGGAAACACTGCCTAGTTCTTTGAACCTGGGAAACCTAGTTAACATTTTGTGTTTCCATTTTCTTCTGTAAAATGGGTTTAATGGTAACATTAGTATCTACTTAAAAGCGTGACTGTGAGGATTGAACAAGTTAATATTTAGAAATTGTTAAGAGTGGCTCCTGGCACATGGTGAAAGTTGTAAGATAGTTAAGCCTAGGCCCTGTGCTGGGCACTGGGATGAAATAGTAGAAGATGCCATGTCCCACCCTCATAGAACTCACATTCTTGTGGAGTATAACATTAAACAAATACATGACACCAGGCATGGTGACTCATGCCTGTAATCCCAGCACTTTGGGAGGCTTAGGCAGGAGGATCGCTTAAGCCCAGCAGTTCAAGACCCATCTGCGCAACATAGCAAGACTTCATGTTTACAAAAAGCATAAATAAAAAATTAGCTGGGCATGGTGGCACACAATTGTAGTCTCAGCTACTCAGAAGTCTGAGGTGGGAGGATTGCTTGAGCCTAGGAAGTCAAGGCTACAGTGAGCTATGATCAGACCACTGCACTCCAGCCTGGGTGACAGAGAGACACCATGTCTCCAGAGAAAAACAACGAATAACCAAATACATGAATTAGCATGTAATTACAATTCATGATAAAGACTGGGAAAGAGAAAGGAGAAAAAAGCCATGAGGCTATAAATGAATAGTTAGGGAAAAATTCTCTGTGAAAGCGACTCTAAGTAACCTAAAAGATGAGAAGAGTCAGCCATAGGGAAAAGAGCATCTCAGGAGAGGAACAGCATGAATTGAGGCTGGGAATGGGCATGGGGGAAGGAGAAGGCTGGTGAAACTGGAGCACAGTGAGAGAAAGAGAGGGGTGCAGGGTGAAGTAAAAAGGAGAATTGGAGGCTTTGCAGCCATGTTAAGAAAGGTATTGTGAATCTAATAGGAAGCCATTGAAGAATTTGGTATCAGTTTTTTATGTTGACATTGGGTTTGGAGAAGGGGCAAGAGAAATAGAACACGGGGGATAAATGTTAAATCGATCTTCTTTATGACTATGAATTTTAATATATACTTATAAAAACAATTTAGCATTTCTTTCACTTGAAAGTACTCTCCATAGATACTGTCTTCAGTTTCTCCAGGATGATTCTGCAGTCTTTGGGGATACTTATATTGCCCATAGAGATTCAGTCAATCAATCGATCAGTGAATCTATCAACCGTTATTTGTTTCTTTAATTCAAGAAATATTTATGTAGTGGCTACTCTTGCCCTCATGTTCCTTAGTTTAGCAAGGAGACAGACATAAAAAAATAACACGAATCATGAATGACACTTGAGGAAAGTGTCATGAAGGAAAAGTAAAGGCTGCTATGAGAGCATTTAACAGAGACCATCAGCCGGAAGGTGAGTCACGTGGGCTTCCTAAGGATGAGTAAGAGTAAGCTGAGTAAAGAGAAGTGAGAAAGTTCTGAGGCAGGAAGCCCAATGATATCTTCAGGAACCTGCAGGAGGCCTGTTTGGTTTAGCGAGAGTTCAGTGATTACCCTACAAGCAGCGAAAAACCATGGAATAATTTTAGGTAATATTGTGACATTTGTGTTTTCAAAAAGTCATTTCAATTGTTATGTGGAGCATGGACTGGAGGGGAGGAGGAGGAATGCAGGAATATTCAAATAGTATTTAGCAGTGGGTTACTTTTGGCCTGTATGAGTGTGTCCTGCACATTAGAGGGCATTACTTGCATGCTTGCCCCTATGCAAAATGCAAGTAATATTCCCCATTTGTGGAAACAGTGAGAGACCCCCCACAATTCCAAACATTTCCTGCAGAGAGGGGAAGTTGTACCACCTCTATCTGAGGATGACTGAAGCTGACTGTTGCAATAATCTAGGCTTTAGTTTTCAGAGTGAGGAGATGGACATTGAAGTAGGCAGACATGACATCCACTGGAATATGGGAAGAAAAAATTACCACTTTGATTCCCATTTTTTTTTTTCAACTTCTCTTTGAGATTCAGAGAGTACATCTGCAGGTTTGTTGTACATGGGTTATATTGCATGCTGCTGAAGTTTGAAGTGTGAATGATCCCATCAGCCAGGTCCTGAGCATAGTACCCAGTAGTTTTTCTACCCTTGCCTCCTCCCCTCCTTCCTTGCTCTACTAGTCCCCAGTCTCTGTTGTTAGTTACCACCTTTATGTCAATGTTTAGCTCCCACTTATAAGAGAGAATATGCAGTGTTTGGTTTTCTGTTCCTGCATTAATTCACTTAGGATAGTGGCCCCCAGCTGCGTCCATGTTGCTACAAAGGACATGATTTCATTCTTTTTTTATAGCTGCATAGTATTCCATGGTATATATGCACCACATTTTCTTTATTCAGTCCACTGTTCATGGCACCTAGGTGGATTCCATGTCTCTGCTATTGTGAATAGTTCTGCAATGAACATGCGAGTGCGTATGTCTTCTTGGTAGAATGATTTGTTTTCTTTTGCATGTTATACCCAGTAATGAATGGGATTACTAGGTTGAAGGGTAGTTCTGCTTTAAATTCTTTTAGAAATCTCCAGACTGTTTTTCACAGTGGCTGAACTAATTCACTTTCCCTCCAACAATGTATAAGCATTCCCTTTTCTCTGCAGCCTCACCAGCATCTGTTGTTTTTTCTACTTCTTTTTTTGTTTTTTTTTTCTGTTTGTTTGTTTGTTTTTATTTGTTTTTGTTGAAACAGAGTCTCACTCTGTCGCCCAGGCTGGAATGCAGTGGCACAATTTCAGCTCACTGCAACGTTCGCCTCCCGTGTTCAAGCAATTCTCCTGTCTCAGCCTCCTCAATAGCTGGGACTACAGGCACCCACTACCACACCCAGTAATTTTTGTATTTTTAGTAGAGACAGGGTTTCTCCATATTGGTCAGGCTGGTCTTGAACTCCTGACCTTAGGTGATCTGCCCTCCTTGGCCCCGCAAAGTGCTGGGATTACAGGCGTGAACCACCGTTCCCGGCTGACTTCTTAACACTAGGCATTCTGACTAGTGTGAGATGATATCTCATTGTGGTTTTGATATGCATTTCTCTGATGATCAGTGATGATGAACACTTTTTCATGTTTGTGTCCACTCATATGCCTTATTTTGAGAAGTGTTTGTGAATGTCTCTTGCAATAATATGTAAATACAGTAGTGCATATGTATGTTTTATTTAAAAATACAGATACTACCATTGCATTTTTTAATGGGGTTGTTTCTTGCTTATTCAACTGTTTAATTTCCTTACAGATTCTGGATATTAGAACTGTTGGATACACAGTTTGTGAATATTTTTCTCTCATTCTGTCAGTTGTCTATTTTATTGACTGTTTTGCTATGCAGAAGCTCTTTAGTTTTATTAAGTTTCACTTGTGAATCTTTTGTTTTGTTGCAATTGCTTCTGAGAATTTAGTCATAAATTATTTCCCAAGACTTCTGTCCAGAATGGTGTTTCCTAGGTTTTCTTCTAGGATTTTTATAGTTTGAGCTCTTACATTTAAATCTTTAATTCATCTTAAAGTTAATTTTTGTATATGTTAAAAGGTAGGGATCCAGTGTCATTTGTCTGCATATGGCTTGCCAATATCCCAGTGCTTATTCAATAGGTGTTTATTGAATAGGGAGCCCTTTCCCTGTTTCTTATTGTTGTCAACCTTGTCAAAGATCAGATGGCTCTAGGTGTGTGACTTTATTTTTGGCTTCTCTATTCTGTTGCATTGGTATATGTGTCTGATTCTGTACTAGTATCCTACTGTTTTGGTTACTGTAGCCTTATAGTTTGAAAGTGGGTAATGTGATACCTCCAGCTTTGTTCTTTTTGCTTAGGATTGCTTTATTGGCTATTTGGGCTTTTTTTTTTTTTTTTTGGTTCTGTATAAATTTTAGAATAATTTTTTCTAGTTCTGTGGAAAATGATATTGGTTGTTTGATATTTGATAGTAACAGCATTGAATCTGTAGATTGCTTGAGCAGTGTGGCCATTTTGATGATATTGATTCTTCCAATCTCTGAGCATGGAATATTTTCCCATTTGTTTGTATCATCTGTGATTTCTTTCAGCAGTGTTCTGTAGTTCTACTTGTAAAGTAGAACACCTCCTTGGTTAGATGTATTCCTAAGTACTTTTTGTATGTGGCTATTTTAAAAACAGGAACACAATTAAACTTTATTATCATTAAACAGAAGATTTAACTTTGGCGCCCTGGCTTGGGCACTGCTGGCTGGTCCCTTCTGAGGTGCAGTAACACGTGTGATCAAAGGGCAGCATGTCAATTCCACGTTGGCGCTGGTTGGTTGACAGTCCCGAGGCACTTGTTTGCTTTCAGTGCACTCTTAGGATTGCAATTTGTGTCTCTTAGGTTAACAGAGATACGGATTATATTATCTGTTTTTAAATAAAGTAATGCTTACAAAATGAACAAGTGGCTAAAAGAAGCCTGTACAGAAATACGGATTGAAAATAATACTAATGATACAAACAGAAGATAACGAAAAGAAAGCAGAGTTAATACTACTAGTCAGTAACAATTTGAGATAAAATATAATGACATAATCGTATGTGATGAGAAGTAAGCCAAAAATGGAAATTATTAAGGAGACATCTTGCCTTTACATTTGTTAAGGATGACTCTGGCCCTAAATATGTATCCCATCTTAAAATCTTGCCTAGTGAAAATATAAAGCCATAAATATTAAATTACCATTAAAATATTTATTTTGTCTTTATCATCAAAATTTTGTCTGTCTTTAATATAATATATAAAAACAGTAGTGCATGTGTATGTTTTATTTAAAAACACAGATACTACACTTGCATGCTGAAACATTTTCTTAGTGAGAAAGAAGCACTGGTCTGAGTAAACAGTGTCTCTGACTAAGGTGGTGGCAGTGGACATGGAGACGATTAGATGCCTTCATGTCTTTGAGAAAGATGTGCAAAGAAGAGCTGGTGGAACTTTGTAATTGATTGGATCAGATGAGGAGAGTGAGACATTGGGTGAAGGTTAACTGCCACATTTACAGTCAAACCAGATGGAGGGTCGGACCATTTTTTGAGACTTAGATTTGAGAGACAAGAATTCTGAAGGTTTGAGAGACAAGAATTCTGAATTCAGTTTTAGACATAGGAAGTTTGGAGTACCAGTGAACTATCCCAGTGGTCAGTTAAGTACTCCACTGTTGAGATCAGAAGGGGGACTGCACTAAAAATATTACTTGCTAGTGATCTCCATATATGTGGTAACAAAAGGTATGAATACGATTGAGATCACCAGAGGAGAAAATACCTAGTGAATGGAGAAGAAAGCCAAGGATTGGGCACTGAAATCCTGACTTACTTACTTAGGATGGAGGAAGGGCCTATTTCAGAAAACAAAAGGGAATAAAAGGCCAGATAGTTAGAAGGAAAACAAGGAGAGTAGGTCATTATAGAAACTAAAGGAATGACAGGGGAAAGTGGTCATGTATGTCAAATGATGCTAAGAATTCATGTTAAATGAGGGCTCAAAAGTGCCAGGATTTAGCAATGTAGAGATCATCCATAACATTTCAGAGAGCTGTGGGGAGAGTTAAGAAGTCCAAGACAGAAGTCTGATGTGAGTGGACTTGCTGCTAAGTGAACATGGAACCATCACCCAACTAACTGCATTTTTTCATTCCAAAATAATACTCCCTGATTATAAAAATGTACTTTTTAATAAGAAGACCAAAAAAAGATCCCCAGTTTTCCAACTGATGTCAGCTAATATTAATCTATTGACATTTCCTTCATATACTTATTAATATGGATACAGTTATAATTTTTATTTCAATATTGTAGACTAAGTTGCATTGATCTTATTATTCTGCTTTCCTTTCTTTATGTTTCTTCTTGCCTTTAAGTATTTTTGAAATTACTATCTTGGCCGGACGTGATAGCTCACGTCTGTTTTCCCAGCACTTTGGGAGACTGAGGCAAGAGGATCGCTTGAGCCCAGGAGTTTGAGATCAGCCTGAGCAACATGGTAAAATCTCATATCTAAAAAATACAAAAAAAAAAAAAATTAGCTGGGCATGGTGGCGTGTGCCTGTAGTCCCAGCTACTCCAGAGGCTAAGATGTGAGTCCAGGGAGGTCGAGGCTGCAGTGAGCCAAAAGTGTGCCACTGCACTCCAGCCTGGGCAACAGAGCGACATCTTGACTCAAAAAAAAAAAAAAAAAAAAAGATTAATATTTTTAACAGCTGAAAAATATTTCTGAGTCTGATTATATCAAAATGATTATGCTTATTAACTTTAATTGGCCAAGTAAGTCGTTTGTAATTTTCACTTTTATATATGAGTCTGTATGAGCACCCTGTATATAAATCTTTGACTAGGAGACATTCATACAAGTGATACTCCTGGTTCTTCAAAGGCTTGCTGTCTCTCTGTCTCGCCAAGATTCTTTTGAGGGAGTACTACTTAGTATCCATTACACTCTATCAGCCTCATTTTATATAGTTTTATGCACATTTTAATCCCTCTTTTAAAATAGTGTTTGTGTATGTGTTATTATTTTGTAACCGTATTTCTTAAGTACAGTATGTGTGTGTTTGCAGTTTGCTTTTTACCCTAATTGAACCTTATCTTTTAATAAGGTTACTTAATACTTTTATATTGATTATTATAATTTATATACTTTACCGTCTGCCATCATATGTTATGCTGTTGCATGTTTCCTGGGTCTTTACCCTTTTCCTCTGATTTTGCGACATGGACTTGGCTTTGTTTTACAGTTGCCTCAAAGGTATTGAGTTACAAACCTTATGCTTACAAGCTATTCCAAAAGAAAAGTGTCATTTCCTGAGATGAACTGGCTGCATTGTATTTGTTTTGAGAAATTGTTTGTTTGCAAAGTCACTTGTATATTCCAGGGAACTGCCACTCTTTGGAACAGAGGTGTTTTCTTTGTATTCCACTTGTGCTGACCTTGCCTCCCTCTCTAACATTTGTCTATTCTTTCCAATCTGCTGAGGAAGATGAAAGAGAAAAAAAATGTGCACTGACATTTATTGAGTGTCTCCAGTATAGCCCTTATTTACACAGAGTATTTTATTTAATCTTAATAATCCAGCGAGGTAAGTACGTTGTCATTTTACAGGTGAGGGAACTAAAGTTAAAAGGCATACTTGGTCCATTTAATTTCCTTAGTAAATAGTAGAGTCTGAATTCAAACTTGAGGTGGTTCTTCAACAAATACTTATTGAGTGCTTACTCTACAAAAATTGTTGTACCCTTTAGGGTACATAAGGGAATAAAATATATGAAGATCCCTGCTCTCATGGAGCTGAGACTCTAGTGAGCAGAGAGAGACACTAAACAAGAGAGTAGGTAAATTACAGTGGGACAGAAAGTGATGGGTACTATGTAAAAAGTAAATTTGAACAGAGTAAAGGGAATCCAGAAAGGATAACAGGCTTCAGTTTTAAATTAGGGGGTCAGAGCAGGCTTCCTTAGAAAGTGATCAGACTCTAAAGCTTATTTTCTTTATACCCCACTATGCTGCTACTTTTGTGTCAAAATTCATTATTATTGGATTACCCCCTCCTTACCCAATTAGGGCCCTGAGCCTTTCTGGGTTTCTTATTGCTGTGAATGTAAATCTTCTTTCCCCCATAAAGAAAAAGGGCAAGGGTTTTTTGTTTTCTTTCATTTTGTTTTACTGTAAGATTTTCCCAAGCCTAACCTCATTTAAAACTCCAGCTTTCTTTACAGTATTTTTACAAGCCATTTCCTCTCTCATTATATTTTTCATGGTGTTTTCACATTATTTAACATGTCTTATTTCACAACGGATATGGTTTTGAAGAGTTTCATGTCAGTGGAATTTTTGTGAATAATATCGAACTTTAAATTCCATCTTTTTTTATAACTTGGATAATTGTACCTTGCATTTTCTGTGTTAATATTTTTAGTTATGGGGCTGTTTAATGCATGTTGAGCCAGGTGGGAATGTGGCAGAGCTCATGTGAAATAAACTTGTTACCTTCCTTAGTTAAACAAAGTGTATATAATAAGAAATAAAGAAAAGAAACAGTGAGTAATAAATTTCTGCTTATGATACTTAAAGCAGCATTAGCTTTTTATTTCACAAGTGGTACTAAACTGAAGGGATCACTGGTGAGAAATGTCTTATGCCATTTATGTTATAGAGAGAGATGCCATCTAGACCATAAAGCATTTTGCTTAAATAGTTTAATATGAAATGGCAAATACATTCCATTAGGATAAGAAAGGGATTGTTGCCAGGGAGTTGTTTCTCTGGAGATGTTTAAATCCGGCAGCTGGGAAAGGGGAAGGGTGATTGGGGTACAAAGGACACCGACTAAATGCAGTAACTCTTATTAATTTTCTTTGCCCAATAGTGTGGGTGTTAAATTTTGTTTATTCCAAGAGTGCTTTTTGTTTTTATGCCTGTTACTGCATACTTGATAGTAGGAATTTGCATAATGTGTATTGTATAAATGATAAATTGTTGTATCTTCAGGTTTTTCTGTATAATATGGTTGGTCTTTGGGTCTTTTCTAGGTTTGTGACTTGGCTTTTAGCCTGAAGAAAATGCTGATTCGACACAAGATGACTCATAATCCCAATCGTCCACTGGCAGAATGCCAGTTTTGCCATAAGAAGTTTACAAGGAATGACTACCTCAAAGTGCACATGGACAATATCCATGGTGTAGCTGACAGCTAATGGGGGCTGTAAAGGAATTAAACTATTCAAAAGGGCTCCTAATATGAATCCCAGATTTTTCTCACCTGATCAGCATAACAGAAGTAGCCAAAAGTGACTTACTGGTCTCATAGTTCTTATTTGCCTACATTTAGAGTCTGTAGATGTGTATACAACCAAAAAAAGTCTTACTTTTACCAAGAAATGGTATAAATGGAAAAAAAAATACAACTCCACAGCCTTGCAAAATGCAACTTGTGCTCCGATCCTAGCTAACACGGTGAAACCCCGTCTCTACTAAAAAATACAAAAAACGAGCCGGGCGAGGTGGCGGGCGCCTGTAGTCCCAGCTACTCGGGAGGCTGAGGCAGGAGAATGGCGTAAACCCGGGAGGCAGGGCTTGCAGTGAGCTGAGATCCAGCCACTGCACTCCAGTCTGGGTGACAGAGCGAGACTCCGTCTCAAAAAAAAAAAAAAAAAAAAAAAAATGGAAAAAGGAGTTATGGCCCTCTGTCTTGGCCATCCCTCTTTAATGAAGTTCATTAATATACTTCCCTAATAGGCCTTTTCATTTTATTGTTATTCTTTGTGTGTCTGTGTGTCTGTATGTGTCTGTGTGTGCGCACTCACTTGCAAATACCAGTTGTTGCAGCTGGTTTTACCAATTTAAATAGAAATAAATCAAGATATCCAACTATTTCTTTGCAGATTAGGGTAAGAAAAAGTTATCAAAGACTCAAGTTTGATAGGAAAATAAATACTTGCTATTTTATAAGACAAACCAAGAGTTGAGCTTAACTAATAGCTCTGTGCAACAAATGAGTTTAAAATAAAGAGACGTTTGATAACTAAAACATCTATTAAAATATTGCTCATTTTAGAGAATTCTTAGGAAACGTTATTTACTCTCATCATTCAGATGCAAACATTCATAGTCTGGAATACTTTTATAAGTTCTACACAAAAATGACCATCACATTTAAATATTCACCAGGCAAACCCTCTTGAATGTAGACCATTTAGCTTTAGACATTAACAGTATAGCAATATATATAATTAAAAATAGAAACCAAATAGATTATCCATATTTGCTGACAGAGTGGCAGAACAATAGTAGCATTTCCACATTAGTTATGATGAACACAGCCCTTTCCACTCTCCTTCCATAAAAGTGTACAGAACGTGTTAGTGCAGATACAGTCCTCAGAGCATTAACATTCCATTTTGCAAAAGACATTTTCCAGAATCTTGGCAGTAGGTAATTCTGAAACACTTTTGAATTACCTTCAATCATCCCATATAATTAGGAATCCAGAATACAAAGTACAAACCTGGCAATTGTTATGATTGAAATTGTCACTGATGCTTAAGGGAAATTGAAGCAAGAAGCATAATTTCTTCCTTTAGAAGGTTATATTTCAGCAAAATACTTGACAGCAACATACAATGAACAGCTTGTTTGGAGAGATGATATGATACAATGTAATAGTGATGTCAAAATAACCTAGAGGAATATCCAAAAACCAGAAAAACATTAAAATGAAGCCCAACTCATGAACCTCTCTAACTGAAGCCCAGTCGAAAGAAAGGAAGTGTAGTTTTAAGGAAGTTATTTGGTTCTAATGAGTTAAGGAGAAAGGTTCTCTGAGACACAGTTCTTTGACTTCAGGAATCTCATTTTAGAATTGTATTCACCCCCAATTCCAGTATTAAAAAGAAACATAAAGATTCAATGTAGACATTTGAATGTTGTAAAATACTAAATTTGAAACAGAAGAGATAACTTTTAAAAATATATATCCTAAAATTATAATTTAGAAGATATTTAAGTATAGTTATATGTAGTATTTTGTATCTGAAATTATAGACTGTATTTTATAAAAATAAATTTTGGTCTTGTTTCTCACTATATCATTTGTTTCAGCAATATATTTTTAGATCTAAAGTGTTTTCATTTTAACATGATAGTGTGTTTAGTATCATTTGAATATAAAAAAAGCTGTAAAATTTGGTAGTGTGTATTATTTAAACACATCCTATATATTCCTTTGAATGCTGCTTTCTCTATTTGGGATGCTTTATATCCCGATTATGTGATGAATGTAAAACTTGAAAGGAGTCCAAATACCAATTTTGTGTAATCTCAGCAAGTCACAGTTCACATGGCTGCTGGGGAAATTACCCTGAAAACTGTGGTGTTGCTATGCTGTGGAGTAAACGGACAGGGAAAAGGTGCTGGGTTTTATCCTGCTGAAGGTTTATAGACAAGGAAATCTTTAGAAAATGGTGTAAAGGACCTATGCCAGAGACTGGTATACCACTGTCTCTTCAGAGGACTGAAACCAAAATAAGGCCTTAGAAGACTATTTGTATGCTGTAATTTTGCTGTAATTTTTATCCAAAAGACGAGTATTCATGGATAGTTTCAGATATATTAGCATTTGCTTGCTAAAACTTTTAAATTACTTAGTAATAACCAAAAAAAGAGAGTAGGCATGATTGATCAATTGAAAGCGTAGATAATCATAGAGGAAAAGTCTTACAGACAAGCTGAAGTGCAGGTACCTACTTTGAAATGTCTTTTGTTTCCTGCTGTGAAAGATTTTGGCTGGGGTATTTTCTTGCGAAAAGACCAGACTCCTGGGTGCCTATAAAGTCTAAGTAATTGAGACTTAGAAATTGTCTAAGTAAATTTAAGAGACGTTTAATAATGTAGGTGGGTTCACTTACCCTTTTATAATAACTGTCTTCTTCGTATATTAACACTCAAGATGTTTGTGTATCTTTAATTTGTCTTTGTTTCACAACAACTGGCTTTTGCTTTCCTTTTAATGGTGTGTTGTTGACTATATAGAGGTATTTATTGGTTAATTATAATCAGCAGTTGCACCATAAAAGTATTCTTGACGATACATTCTTGGGGTTACATAGTATAGTTAACATGTTGCTTTCGAGAAACATGAGTGTGTGTGTCTGTGTGTGTGTGTCTGTCTGTCTGAAGAGTATCACTTATATGCAGTGCATATACATGTAAGTGCATTACTTTGCTCAAATGTCTTCTGACCTATTGCAGTCAACTCATGCATGAGTGTGAACATGTATTATAGAAGGTCTTACAGCCTTAGTTTCTATTTTAGATTTTATGTGCTGCTTCTTTTCTCAAACAAAAGCCTGAAAGGAAAGAGGATAGGTACTAGAAATATTCATTTTTTTTCCTTCACAAATCTAAATGTTGCTTATGAAAACTCATCTTAGAGTAATGAATATATGGAAGTAGGTAGGTAGGAGGAAATGTGCTTCTTTAAAACCCTAAAATTTTACCATTGATATTGACATTTGTTTGCGTGTATATAAATGGAGCATGTGTAAATATAGAATTCCAATAGCATTTTTATTTTATTATAAATCTATAATAAATCTATATAAATCACTACCAGACTTGATGTTAGCATTTTATTTTACTATAGAACTATAGTACTATGGTAAAATCCAAATTAATGCTTTAAAGTTGTTTTTGATGAATGAAAGAACTGTAATTGCCATTACCTCCAGACCTCATGCTTTTATACTTTATACATCCAAGTGTTTTCAATCTGCAAAGTACCTCTGAAGTTGAGCCAAGTTGGTCTCAGGGCTATAAGAGACAACATTTTCCTTGCCTCTCTTCTCATTCCTGGTTATTCAGAGAACAATGTGAAAAGGAACATCACTAAGAATGAATGAAACCTGATAACTAAGAATAAGTGAAACCTGATACCTGATATAGTAGCATCTTACGTAAAAATAACTTGATGTTCACAAATATAATTTATGGGTAATAAAAGTTATGGCAAATGTTTCAGGTATTCCTTTTTTTAAAAGTTATGTTTATCATTTTGATGTTGCCCCAATCTTGTGAGATTTTCTTGATACAAAAAATAATCATTTGAATAATGGATTTAGAAATTATGCATTCATTTAACTTTGATTTTTCAGAATCAGCTGAGGCACTAGTTCTTTGGAGCTGACTCATAGCCTTAGCTAGCTTGGGCCTAAAACTGTATTATCACCCCACACATTGTTAATTTGTTGTATGACAGAATAAAAAATTAACTCTGAAACTTTCATTGTGGGCATGTTAAAATATTCTAGATATTCTAAGCCCAGGAAATAGTCTGGAATGTAACAGCTATCTTAAAATAGTACTGCTGATCCAGTGTCCAAATTCCTTTTCTTCCTTTGAAAAAAATTCTTAACACAATACTGAAACAAACGTTCAAATTTAGTTAGAAAATATATAATATTTAGTTTCCTGAAATTAAGAAATATATTTAGTTACCTAAATATTTGATTAGCATGTTTAGTTTCCTAATCATGCAAACTTTTAGCCAATTAGAATAAGGTCTTAGTCCTTGAACCCATGCCACCTTTGCATATTACATGGTAGGAGGAAACTAAGGTGTTCAATTATGTCAATAATGCATATGTTTACAATTAAGAAAGGATATAGGACCACTTAAGCTTGATCATCTAAATCAGTGCAAAACAGTTCAAACAAAGTATCACTGCTCCTGACAAGAGAAACTGTAGACCTACTAGGAATTAGCTACACTTAAAAAATTCAAAAAATATCAGTTTGTCTCTTTAAAATAGTATAAAAATGAAAAGAATCCCAGGTCACCGTGGATATGTGAATCACTCCATTACTATTTTTTTATTGTGTCTTCTTACAGACCATCTAATAATGCTTTTTTTCCTTAATTTTATCTGATAGCTTTTTCTTTCATGTTTGGCTGGCGTGTCTTTTTTCGTTTTTCTGCTGAAAGCTTTTCTGTGATTATATGAAAATTTTACATTTTTTTAAATAAACTGATGTTAAGATTTCTTGTTTTTTATCCTGTCTGACAACACGGAGTTGAGTGCTTTTCAGTCCACGGTGTTGGCTTTATCCTGCCTTTCTCACAGTCCCATCTCGCCTCATTTGGATGGTGGCCTGAGCTTGTATTGGAGACTCAGAGAATTCTGGTTCCTCATACGTAACATATGAAATTTATCTGGACACATGTATAGTAAAACATTGAGAGCTGAACGAATTTATTATTGGAATTAGTTGTTAACAATTATATTGTCTATTTATTCCTTAGTATTTGATAAAGCAACATAAAAACATGAAGTACATTGACCCCAACTCTATATTTTTTATTTTCTAAAGTAATTATTAGCATCTGAAGAACCAAAATTGCCTTTAATGGACAAAAAAAAAGATTGGAAAGTAAATGTTAATGACATGGAAGCAAACTATATAGTTCCCATGCTGTGTAGGCATATAAAGAGTATGGAGATGGGGAGCAATGCCACATTTAATTGATTACAACACTTTTATTTAAATTGGCAAACTGGTGAGTCCTTTTGTGAATTACTACATGTGGTAATTAAGAATTTTGAGGCTGGACGCGATGGCTCATGCCTGTAATCGCAGCACTTTGGGAAGCTGAGATAGGCAGATCACTTGAGCCCAGGAGTTCGACAACAGCCTGTGCAACATGGTGAAACCCCATCTCTACCAAAAATACAAAAATTAGCTTGGTGTGGTGGCGCACGCCTATGATCTTGCCTGTAATCTCAGCTACTCAGTTGAGGCAGGAGGATTGTTTGAACCCCGGAGGCAGAAGTAGTAGTGAGCCAAGATCGCGCCACTACACTCCAGCCTGGGCAACAGAGGAAAAAAAGAATTTAGAAAAATCCAACTGTGTGGAAATTAACCAATCATTACTTTGACTTGTCTGGTTTTATTACTGAAATGTAGGAAATCTCCAGACCTTACTTCTAATCAAAAGGCTCACCACATAAGTAAAATAACTGCTTCTCATCTTCCACCTGACAAATACAGTACATAGCTTTCTCCAGAAAAAAAAAAAAAAAAGAAAAAGAAATAATATAAAGCAGGGTCAAATACAACTCTATCACTTTCATTGTTTCCCTCTCTTCTTGCATAAAATCCATCTCTTGTGCTGTTTCAGCTGCAGTATAACTTTGGTGTAGTCTCCAGTTCTACCCTCTTAAGAGTGATAAGCTGATTTTGTTCTGGACTCAAATTATGATATTTAGGATATTAAGTTGTTTCCTTTCTGCTCTGACTAAAATATGAAATTGGGGTCTACAAATTTAACTGTTTAAGATACTATTAGACTAAGTATGTGAGTTGAGCCAATTGGCTTTCTCCTGATAAAAACTATTCCATAGTTTTCTAAGCTACAGATCTGACCCCAGTTGCATCAGTGCAATAAAGGGCATATGACTGGTTGCTTACCACATATCTAGAGAGAGAAAGGGAATGTATGGATGGCACAGAGTCACTAGAATGAAACAAGGAATACAAAATATATGTCCTATAAGCCAAACAATCCTGAGAAAGAACAAAGCTGAAAGCTTCACACTTCTTGATTTCAAAACATGTTACAAAATTACTGTCGTCAAAACAGTATGTTACTGGCATAAAAACAGGTATGTATAGGCCAGTGGAACAGAATAGACAGCATAGAAGTAAACCTTCATGTATATGGCTAAATGATCTTCAACAAGAGAGCTAAGATTACACAATGGGAAAAAATAGTCTCTTCAATAAATGGTGTTAGGAGAACTAGATATCCACATGTAAAAAAAGAAGTTGGAGCCTTACACCATATACAAAAATTAATTCAAAATGGATTGAAGATCTAAATGTAAAACCCAAAGCTTTAAAACTAGAAAGAAATATGGGGGAAAATGCTTTATGACATTGTATCTGGTAATGATTTCTTGGATAGGACACCAAAAGCACAGACAACAAAAGCAAAAATAGACAAATGGAACTACATCAAACTTAAAAACTTCTGCACAGCAAATGAAATAATCAGAGTGAGAAGCAACCTATGCAATGGGAGAAAACATTTGCAAACCATGTATCTGTTAACAAGTTAATATCCAAAATATGTTAGGAATTCCTACAACTCAACAATAAAAAAAAAAAAATTGAAAAATGGCAAAGGACTTGAGTAGGCATTTATCCAAAGAAGATAAATGGCCAAAAAAAAAAAAACACACACACACACAAAAAGATGTTCAACATTACTAATCACCAGTGAATTGCAAATCAAAATCACTATGAAGTCTCACCTCACATCTATTAGAATGGCCACGTCAAAAATATAAAATAAAACTTAACCATTGGTGATGATGTAGAGAAATTGAAAACACTGTGCACTGTAGGGGGGAATGTAAAATGGTACATTATGGGAAACAATATGGACATTTCTGAAAAAAATAAAATTACCATATGATCCAGCAAACCCACTTTTGTTATTAATCTTAGTCCATTTTGTGCTGCGATATCATAATCCCTGAGACTTGGTAATTTTTAATGAATGAAAATGTATTGCTCACAGTTCTGGATGCTAGGAAGTCCAAGATCAAAGTGCAAGCGTTGGCGAGGATGTTATTGCTGTGTCATTCTGTAGTGGAAGGTGAAAGAGAGAGCAAAAGAGAAAAGGGGATTGAACTCATACTTTTATAAGGAAACTATTCTCACAATAGTGGCATTAATTCACTCATAAGGTCAGAGCCCTTGTGGCCTAATCACCTTCTAAAGTTCCCACCTCTTAATACTGTCACAATGGCAACTAAATTTCAACGTGAATTTGAGAGAGGACAAAGATTCAAACCAAAGTATTATCCCAAACAATTGAGAACAGGATTTCAAAGAGATATTTGAACAGTTATTCATTGTAGCATTATTCACAATAACAAGAGGTAGATGTAGCCTAAATGTCCATCAGTGGATGAATGGATAAAGAAAATTTCATGTACACCTACAATGGAATAATATTTAGCATTAAAAAAGAAATTATTTCATATGCTACAACATGGAACCTTGAGGACATTATGCTAAGTGAAATAAGCCAGTCAGAAAAAGACAAATACTGCATCATTTCACTTAAATGAGGTATCTAAAGTAGCCAAACTGATAGAACCAGAAAATAGAATGTAGATACCAGGGCAGGCAAGGAAGGGAAAATAAGAGTTGTTAAATGGGTATAGGGTTTCAGTTGTGTGAGATGAAAAAGTTCTAGAGATCTGTTACACAGCAATGTGCAATGGTTTACTACTGTGCTGTATACTATACACTTAAAAATTGTTAAGGTGAAAACAGAAAATGTATGTCCTATAGATACGGTTACAATAATACTCTTCTAAAAGTAGATATGTTTAAATTAAAATTTCAGATAAAAATACTGCAACTTTGGAATTAAAACATCCTTCCCAAGGAATATATGTTATATGTAGAGTTGAGATTAAACTTTCATCTCCTGTATTTTGTCCCTCTTCTTACTGGAGGTCACAATACAAATATACAATTTCAATTCTGAGTTTGAATTTCATCTCTATATGGATAAAGATGTGACCTTCTAAATATCTGACACATTCAGTACTCCTTTTGAAGGAATGATTTGTAACTTGTGTATAGAAACATATGATTGTATATAATATAAATTTTTGTATCTGATGATTAAATTAAAACGAATGTTCAATTAGACCAAGTTTCGCTAAGTCAGAAAAGTAAGTAAAACATATTTTGGGGAAGGGGAAGGGAATGGTCAATTATTACCAACTTTGAATTTGAGATGAGCGTTAATATAGATATTTAATAGAGAAAATCTTTAAAAGCTTATTTAAACACCAAATTAATGACATTTTCACATTTCTTATATATTACCTTCTTTGTAAGTCACACCTTTAGCTTGTTTCCTGGATTGTCTATTGCAAATGCACAAATGTATGAGAATTAAAAATACACATACAAAATTGAAATGAATAGTACACAAACTTCATGTTTTAAATCAAATATAAGATTATCAGTTAGAGGCACAAAATATCCTGAACAGTTTTTCTTTAACTGAGGAAATGCTTTAACAAAGGTATAATATAACATATCAATGAAAATGTAGTTACAAAATATATTTTAGTCGATACTCTAAGCTATATAAGTCCACAATTCTCTCTCTACCTAGAAGAGACTAAGGAAAGAAGAATGAAAAGAGTATTAGGCCGTTCTTGCATTGTTATATATACCTGAGCCTGGGTCTCAGGTATTACCTATAAAGAAACAAATGTTTAATTGGCTTACAGTTATGCAGGCTGTACAGGAAGCATGGTATTAGCATCCGTTGGGCTTCTGGGGAGGCCTCGGGGACCATTTCTCAAGACAAAGGCAAAGCGGGAGAATGCATGTCACATGGCCAGAGCGGGAGCAAGAGAGAGAAGTGGGGTGGGTGGGGACGTACTACATGCTTCTAGACAACCAGATCTCATAAGAACTCACTGTTGCAAGGAGAACACTAAGGGGATGGTGCTCAGTCATTCAGGAGAACTCCACCCCATTATCCAATCAACTCCCACAAGACCCCACCTCCAACATAGGGGATTACAATCCAACAAGAGATTTAGAGAGGATACATATCCAAACTATATGAAAAGCAATAAAGGACAAAAAGAAAGAAAGAGGGAAGAAAGACCATAGATTTGAAAAAAATGATAAATCTGCAGCATCATTTATTTAATTGAATGATGTCGATTTTTTTTAAACAAAATAGATTTAATAGTATCTACTTGTGGAGTTTGTTTTGATAAATAAATGAGAAAAGCATAACACTATCTGCAGTGGATGCTTGACACAGTTCGAGTTCAAGAAGTGGTATTGCCTTAGCTCCTCCAAATATTTCACCTGTCATCCTATATATGCTGCTTAGAAACCTCCCACCACTCCCCAGCATTCCAGCTCACACCCTGAAGCAAACTTGCCATGCGCCAGAATGATACCGTTTTAATTTGTATATCATGACATAACTATAGTGGTAGAAGCATTTCATTTGAGAATATTTTTGAAAGTTCTTAAGCACTGTATTTACCAATTTAACACATAATACTTTATTAATGATACCTATTCTTTTAACTCAAACATCAAAGGAAGATATTAGTACCTAGACTATCAGGTATTTTTTATTATGCTTAAACTATATCCAGCTCTTATCTTAAGGCTTAATCTAATCAATAACTTTGATTTTTATAAACCTTCAGCTACCTACCTCCTCATCAACAAAATCAAATAATAGTACTCAAATATTCAAAAGAGGGAATATTTTAAATGATATAGCTCATATCAAAATGAAATTTGCAATAAGTAATAAAAACTGTTAAAAATAATGTAATTACATCAAAAACCACGATTTAGTTCAAGTGTGTACATATGAATCTAAATACATGTTTCCTTTCTAGACACATTAAAAGAAAAGGAAATACTCTGAGAAGATTAAGAAACCAAAATTTGTCATGTATGCATTATGGCTAACTTCAGCTGGTATTTTGGGGGGAGAAAAAGGTAAAATGACATACTATGAGATGAAAAACAAGTTTATATCTTTGAAAAATAATATTAAGCAGAAACTTTTTGTTTCATGTGATTATTCTTTGAGATGATTTTTGAATACTGGTTCTCTGAGCAAAAGAACAGTAGTGAAATATTATAAAATTAAAGGCATTTTATAATACAGGATCATGTTGGTCAGACATGAGTACTGTTGCAAATTAGATAAGCCCCAAAAGGAGAGAATTCATTAGAAGTGCCCCCAATGTGGTTGATAAAGGGAGCCTGAGCAGCCAGAAATGATAAAGAACATAAATCTTAAAGACCTGAGCGTCGGCCGGGCGCGGTGGCTCAAGCCTGTAATCCCAGCACTTTGGGAGGCCGAGACGGGCGGATCACGAGGTCAGGAGATCGAGACCATCCTGG
>NW_012116766.1:708080-778015 GCF_000951035.1 Colobus angolensis palliatus
ACCTGAGCGTCTTTTGGCCTTCATGGGATCTGAATAGTAGGATGTGTTAACATCTCTGAAAAAAGCCTGATTTTCATATTCTCTTTAGTCTTGCTGTCGTTAGAGACTCCAGGAGAAGTGGATTTGTTTTCTTAATCAAATTAGATATGTTCATGGAACTGATCCAAATATGACCTTCTTCCTTGCTGACAAGTGCTTATCTGACAGGGTATGCTTCATCAATTAAAATAGTTCTCATCTTATTTGGATGCTTTGTAGTCCCTGATATAAGGGGATGTGCTTGGATATGAATGTTAAATGTCAAGGTTCACTGTATATCAAGCTTTTGTTGTTTACAATTGTTGTTGTGATATGTTTTCAAAAGGAATTGTCTCAACCAAAATGTCTGACATTAACTGATCTTTCTCCACAGAACATCCTGTGGTAAATTATTACATTAATAACTCCCAATAAATCATGGCTCCTGGCACATGAGTAAGCATAAGCAAGACAGTAGAATAACCTCTCACTCGACCTACAGAACCATGAAAAATAATTCATTGCTGTTGTTTTAAACACCCAAGTTATGCGGGGGTGGTTGTTACAAAGTAATAGACAAATACAGAAATTAGTATATAGAAAAGAGTGTCTACTTTAACAAAAACCTGTAATATATGCCATTGTCTTTGGGAACAGACAATGTGTATAAGCTGGAAAAAAAATAGCAAGTGAGCTTCTGGTAGAGGTTGGAGGAATGGCAAATACATTTTAGTGAATGCTGAAAAAGTGCTGAGGCTACTATTGGAGGTTTGAAAAAGAGCAACCCATGTTTTTCCATTATGAAGCAATTTGTCTCTGTAGTAAAATTAAAGTTAGAAAATATGTACCTAATGAATTTGTAGACCTAGCTAAAGAGCCTCCCACAGAGAATGATGAAACTGCAATTGACTTCTTTTAGCTGTATATGATAAGGTATAGGAAAATAAAGATTAACCAAGGAAGGAACGTCCAATTTGCAAACAGAATTTAGAAGAAATATAGATGAACCAAGTCGTGCTGGGTTGAGGAAAATAGAATAGTTTTACATTTCCAGTCTTTTTAGCCAACAAATTCTCAAAGTAGGAAAAGCCTCAGGGCAAAATCAATTCAGGGATTTTGATCATAAAAGCTTTTATAAAGATGTCGGGAAGACTGAAGGCAATGCCTAGTAGACCCCCAGTTCAAATAGACAAAAATATTTCTAATGATATTAAGAGTGTTGTTCCTGACATTTCATGCTAACTAGAGAACTCTGTTGTAAAAGAATTATAGAAATGATATTTGGGGTGTGGAATAAACCTCAGTTATAAAAGTGCCCAAAGAGCATCAGCTCAGATTTAAAGGGACTGAGTCAGTAAAGAATGAAAAAGCAGCTGGACCCACCCAACATTCTGTGAGCAGGAAGAAGACTGGGAAAACTCTCCAACTATTTGAAGCTATTCAAATAGACCATTTCCTAAGAAAAAAGAAGACCCTCTCTAAGGATGGAACCAAGGAGAACAATGAAGAAGGGAGCAACACCTGTGGAATGAGACTGGGCTTTCATTCCTTGGCTTTGAATGGGAACGTGTTTTTAAACATGTCCAGCTGGATTTCAAAACTTCCATGTGCCTGTTATGTGCCTCTCATTTCTCCTTTATTTGTCATCTGTATATTAGAAAAGTTTTATTTGCCTGTAGGACTCTTCAGGTTATCTATTTTATCTTGGGTGAGTTTCAGTAGTTTGTGGTTTTCTAGTCATTGGTCAATTGAACAATTTCATCTAAGTTGTCAAGTTAGTGTATACAGTTATTAGTAATGATAGTGCCTTCATTCCTGATACTGGTTTATTGTCTTTTCTTCTTGGTCAATCTGATTAGAGAGTTATT
This sequence comes from Colobus angolensis palliatus, assembly GCF_000951035.1. Lineage (NCBI taxonomy): Eukaryota > Metazoa > Chordata > Mammalia > Primates > Cercopithecidae > Colobus > Colobus angolensis. The sequence goes on from NW_012116766.1 coordinate 709,967, forward strand.
AATTTTATTGATTTTTCAAAGAAACAGTTTCTGATTTTATCGATTTTCTCCATAGATTTTCTGTATTTTATTTTACTAATTTCTGTTCTTATCTTTACTATTTTCTTTCTTCTACTTGCTTAGAACTAATTTTGCTCTTCTTTGTCTGGTTTCTTATGGTAGGAGCTTAAATTACTGATTTGAGACTTTTTTCTTATGTAAGCATTTGATGTTGTCAGTTTCACTCTGAATTACTATCACACCATCCAACAAATCTTGATATGTTGTAATTTTATTCAGTTCAAAATATTTCTTACTTTTCTTTTAGACTTACTCTTTGACTCATGGAATATGTAGAAATGTATTGCTTGATTTCCAAGTACTTGATGATGTTCTTGGTATCTTTCTGTTGTTAATTTTCTGTTTGATTCTATTATGGCCAGATAATATACTTTGTATTACTTAAATATTTAAAAATTTATAGTATTTGTTTTATAACCCAGGGTATGATCTAATTTGAAGACTGTTTTGTGTTCAGTTGAAAATAATATGATGAAGAATATGGATGAAGTGTTCTATAAATATCAGCTAGACCTTTTAGTTGATGGTGCTGTTTAATTCTTCATGGCCTTGTCAATCTTCCTGTCTCCTAGTTTGAAAGAGTAGTGTTGACATTTCTGATTATTATGATGAATATGTCTTTCTTCTTTTTGTTCTGGCAATTTTTGCTTTATGTATTTCAAAGTTCTGCTTCAGAGTGCATACTCATTTAGAAATGTTGTTATGCAAATTTACACTTTTTATTATCATGTAATATCCCTCTTTATTCCTGGTAATTCCCTTTGTTCTGAAATCTACTTTATATGATACTAAATTAACCATTTCATTTATGTTTGTTGCCACTACTTTATATTCCTTTCTTTCCTCTTTCTTGCCGCCTTTCAGATTATTTGAACATTTTTTATTATTCCTTTTTATCTTGTCTATTGTGTATTTTAATATGTCTCTTTGTATAATTTTTTAATGGTTGCTCTGAAATTCCTATATACCTACTTATCTTCACAATCAACTTAAAATCAGTATTTTACTACTTCAAAAGGAATGTAGAGATCTTACCCCATATTGGTTCCTTTACTCTTTCTTCTTTATGTTATAGTTGTTTGACATATTAAATCTACCTACATTGAAAACTCCTTCAGGCAGTGTTACATTTTTTGCTTTCAACTGTCAAACATATGTTAAAGAACTCAAATGGAGAAGAATAGTGTGTTATGTTTACCTAGATTTTTGTCACTCTGTTTTCTTCCTTCATTCCTAAAGTTCTGGGTTTCCTTCTGGTGTCACTTCCCTTCTCTGAATAACTTTCTTTAGCAAAAGTTTCAGAGCAGATCTGCTGGTAACAAGTTTTCTCAGTTTATCTTCATCTGCAAATGTGTTTACCATTCCTGAAGGATATTTTTAATGCATGTGGAATTCCAGATTGACAGTTCTTTCCTTTCATCGCTTTAAAAATACTGGTTCAGGTCTCTGTGGTTTCCGATGGGAAATATGTACTATTTTGTGTTGTTTTTCCCCTTAGAGGTAATGTTATTTCTTGTTGACTGATTTCTAGATTTTTCTTTGTCTTTAGTTATAAGTAATTTGATTATTATTTGCCTGGGTGTGGATTTTTTTAAGTTTGAGGTTTGCCATGATCCTCTTTTTAAAAAAGTTTCAATAGCTTTTTGTGGGGTACAGGTGGTTTTTGGTTACATGAACAAGTTCTTTAGTGGTATTTTCTGAGATTTTGGTGCACTTGTCACCCAAGCAGTGTACACTGTACCCAATATGTAGTCTTTAATCCCTCCTCCTCCCAGCCTTCCCCACTGTGTCCCCAAAGTCAATTATATCATTCTTATGCCTTTGCATCTTCATAGCTTAGCTCCCACAAGTAAGTAAGAACATGCCGTATTTGGTTTTTTATTCCTGAGTTATTTGACTTAGAATAATGTCCTCCAGTTCCATCCAAGTTGCTACAAAGGACATTATTTTGTTCCCTTTTATGGCTCAGTAGTATTCCATGGTGTTATATAGACCACATTTTCTTTATTCATTCATTGGCTGATGAACACTTAGGCTGGTTCCATATTTTTACAACTGCAAATTTTGCTGCTATAAACATTCATGTGCATGTGCTTTTTCCTTTTTTACCCCATAAGTTACTGGGATACAAGTGGTATTAGGTTATGTGAGTAAGTTCTTTAACAGTCATTTGTGAGATTTTGGTGCATCCATCACCCAAGCAGTATATACTGCACCCTATTTTTAGTCTTTTAGCCCTCGTTCCCCTCCCACCCTCCCTCCAAGTCCCTAAAGTCCATCGTATCATTCTTATGTCTTTGCGTCCTCATAGCTTAGTTCCCACACATCAGTGAGAACATATGATGCTTGGTTTTTCATTCCTGTTATTTCATTTAGTATAATAGTCTCCAGTCTAATCCAGGTCTCTACAAATGCAGTTAATTCATTCCTTTTTATGGCTGAGTAGTATTCCATCATATGTATATACCACAGTTTCTTTATCAACTCCTTGATTGATGGGCATTTGGGTTGGTTCCATGATTTTGCAATTGTGAATTGTGCTGCTATAAACATGCATGTGCAAGTATATTTTTCATGTAAAGACTTACTTTTCTCTGGGTAGATACCCAGTAGTGGGATTGCTGGATCAAATGGTAGTTCTACTTTCAGTTCTTTAAGGAATCTCCACACTGTTTTCCATACTGGCTGTGCTAGTTTACATTCCCACCAGCAGTGTAGAAGTGTTCTCTGATTGCCGCATCCACACCATCTACTGTTTTTTGATTTTTTGATTATGGACATTCTTGCAGGAGTAAGATGGTGTTGCATTGTGGTTTTGATTTGCATTTCCCTGATTATTAGTAATGTTGAGCAATTTTTTTCATATGTTTATTGGCCATTTGTATGTCTTCTTTTGAGAATTGTCTATTCATATCTTAGCCCACTTTTTAATGTTTTTTTCTTACTAATTTGAGTTTGTTGTAGATTCTAGATATTAGTCCTTTGTCAGATGTATAGATTGTGAAGATTTTTTACCTCCTTGTGGGTTGTCTGTTTACTCTGCTGACTGTTCCTTTTGCCATGCAAAAGCTCTTTAGTTTAATTAAGTCCCAACTATTTATCTTTTATTGCATTTGTTTTTGGGTTCTTGGTCATGAAATCCTTGCCTGTGCCAGTGTCTAGAAGGGTTTTTCCAATGTTATCTTCTAGAATTTTTATAATTTCGGGTCTTAGATTGAAGTTCTTAATCCATCTTGAGTTGATTTTTGTGTAAGGTGAAAGATGAAGATCCAGTTTCATTCTCCTACATGTAGCTAGCCAGTTATTCCAGCACCATTTCCTAAAAAGGGTGTCCTTTCCCCACTTTATGTTTTTGTTCGCTTTGTTGAAGATCAGATAGCTGTAAGTATTTGGCTTTATTTCTGGGTTCTCTATTCTGTTCCAATGGTCTATGTGCCTATTTTTATACCAGTACCATGCTGTTTTGGTGACTATGGCCTTATAGTATAGTATGAAATCAGGTTGTATGATGCCTCCAGATTTGCTCTTTTTGCTTAGTTGCTTTGGCTATGCATGGGCTCCTTTTTGGTTCCATACGAATTTTAAAATTGTTTTTTCTAATTCTGTGAAGAATGATGGTGGTATTTTGATGGAGATTGCATTGAATTTGTAGATAGCTTTTAGCAGTATGGTCATGTTCACAATATTGATTCTACCCATCCATGAGCATGGGATGTGATTCCATTTATTTGTGTCATCTATGATTTCTTTTCAGCAGTGTTTTGTAGTTTTCCTTGCAGAGTTCTTTCACCTCCTTGGTTTGGTATATTCCTAAGTTTTTTTTTTTTTTTTTTTTGTAGCTATTGGAAAAGAGGTTGAGTTTTGATTTGATTCTCTGCTTGGTTGCTGTTGGTGTATAGAAGAGCTACTGATCTGTGTACATTAATCTTGTATCTGGAAACTTTACTAAATTCTTTTATCAGTTCTAGTAGCTTTCTGGAAGAGTCTTTAGGGGTTTCAAGGTAAACCATCATATCATCAGCAAACAGTGACAGTTATCAATTCGAATGCCCTTTATTTCTTTCTTTCATCTGATTGTTCTGGCTAGGACTTCCAGTACTATGTTGAAGAGGAGTTGCAAGAGTGGGCATCCTTGTCTTGTTCCAGTTCTCAGAGGGAATGCTTTCAACTTTTCCCATTCAATATTATGTTGGCTGTGGGCTTGTCATAGATGGATTTTAGTACATTGAGGTATGTCCCTAGTATGCTGATTTTGCTGAGTGTTTGTTTTAATCATAAAACGATGCTGAATTTTGTCAAATGCTTTTTCTGCATCTATTGAGATGATCATGAGATTTTTGTTTTTAATTCTGTTTATTGACTCACATATGCGTAACCATCCCTGCTTTCCTGGTATGAAACCCACTTGATCATGGTGGATTATGTTTTTGATATGTTGTTGGATTCAGTTAGCTAATATTTTGTTAAGGATTTCAGCATCTATGCTCATCAAGAATATTAGTCTATAGTTTTCCTTTTTTGGTCATGTCCATTCCTGGTTTTGGTATTAGGGTGATGCTGACTTCATAGAATGAATTAGGGAGTGCTCTTTCTTTCTCTGTCTTGTGATAGTGTCAGAAGGATGGTACCAATTCTTCTTTGAACATCTGGTAGAATTCTGCTGTGAATCTGCCTGGTCCTGGACTTTTTTTATGGTAATTTTTAACTTACCATTTCAATCTTGCTGTTTGTTATTGGTCTGTTCAGGGTATCTAATTCTTCCTGATTTAAGCTAGGAGGGTTGTATTTTTCCAGGAATTTATCCTTCTCTTCTAGGTTTTCTAGTTTATGTGTGTAAAGGTATTCATAGTAACCTCGAATGATCTTTTGTATTTCAGTGGTGTCGGTTGTAATATCTCCTGTTTCGTTTCTTAATGAGGTTTTTTGAATTTTCTCTCTTCTTTTCTTGGTTAATCTTGCTAATGATTTATCACTTTTATTTATCTTTTCAAAGAACCAGCTTTTTGTTTCATTTATCTATTTTTGTTGTTTGTTATTGTTGTTTCCATTTCATTTAGTTCTGCTCTGATCTTGGTTATTTCCTGATTTGGTTTTGGTTTTTTCTTGTTTCTCTAGTTCCTTGAGATGTGACCTTAGAATGTTGGTTTGTGCTCTTTCAGTCTTTTTCATGTAGGCATTTAGGGCTATGAACTTTCCTCTTAGCACCACCTTTCCTGTATCCCAGAGGTTTTGATAGGTTGTGTCATGATTGTCATTCAGTTCAAAGAATTTTAGTATTTCCATATGGATTTCATTTTTGACCCAATGATCATTCAGGAGCAGGGTATTTAATTTCCATGTATTTGCATGGTTTTGAAGGTTTCTTTTGGAGTTGATTACCAGTTTTATTCCACTGAGAGAGTGCTTGATATAATTTCAATTTTCTTAAATTTATTGAGGCTCATTTTATGGCCTATCATATGGTCTATCTTGGAGAAAATTCCATGCACTATTGAACAGAATGTGTATTCAGTGGTTGTTGGATGAAATGTTCTGTATATATCTGTTAAGTCCATTTGTTCCAAGGTATAGTTTAAATCCATTGTTTATTTGTTGACTTTCTGCCTTGATGAACTGTCTAGTGCTGTCAGTGGAGTGTTGAAGTCCCCCACTATTATTATGTTGCTGTCTATCTCTTTTCTTAGGTCTGCTAGTGATTGGTTTATAAATTTGAGAGATCTAGTGTTAGGTGCATATATGTTTAGGATTGTGATGTTTTCCTGTTGGACAAGGTCTTTTATCATTAGATAATCTCCTTCTTTGTCTCTTTTAACTGCTGCTGTCTTAAAGCTTTTTGTATCTGATAGAAGAATAGCTACTTCTGCTTGCTTTTGTTGTCCATTTGCATGAAATGTCTTTTTCCACCTCTTTACTTTGAGTATATGTGAGTCCTTATGTGTTAGGCGAGTCTCCTGAAGGCAGCAGATAGTTGGTTAGTGAGTTCTTATCCATTCTGCAGTTCTGTATCTTTTAAGTGGAGCATTTAGGCCATCTACATTCAATGTTAGTATTGAGATATGAGGTACTCTTGCATTCATTGCACTAATGGTTGCCTGGGTACCTTGTTTTTTGTTTGTGTTTTTTAACTTGTATTTTTGTTTTATAGGTCCTGTGTGATTTATGCTTTAGAGAGGTTCTGTTTTGATGTATTTACAGGATTTGTTTCAAGATTTAGAGCTTCTTTTAGCAGTTCTTGTAGTTGTGGCTTGGTAGTGGCGAATTCTATTAGCATTTGTTTGAAAAAGACTATCTCTCATTCATTTATGAAGCTTAGTTTTGCTGGATACAAAATTTGGGGCTGACAATTATTTTGTTTAAGGAGGCTAAACATAGGACCCCAATCCCTCCTGGCTTATACGGTTTGTCCTGAGAAATCTGCTGTTAATCTGATAGGATTTCCTTTATAGGTTACCTGATGCTTTTGTATCATAGCTCTTAAGACTCTTTCCGTCATCTTGACTTTAAAAAACCTGATGACTATGTGCCTTGGTGATGATCTTTTTGTGATAACTTTTCCAGGAGTTCTTTGAGCTTCTTGTATTTGGATGTCTAGATCTATAGCAAGGCCAGGGAAGTTTTCCTCAATTTTTTCCTCAAATAAATTTTCCAAACTTTTAGACTTCTCTTCTCCCTCAAGAACACCGATTATCCTTAGGTTTGGCCATTTTAAATAATCCCATATTTCTTGGAGACTTTGTTCATTTTTTAAAATCTTTTTTCTTTGTCTGATTGGGTTATTCAAAAGCCTTGTCTTTGAGCTCTGAAGTTCTTTCTTTTACTTGCTCTAGTCTATTGTTGAAACTTTCCACTGCATTTTGTATTTCCCCAAGTGTGTCTTTCATTTCCAGAAGTTCTGATTATTTTTTCTTTGTGATATCTATTTCTCTGGAAAAATTTTCATTCATATCCTGGATTTTTAAAAAATTTCTTTAATTTTGTTTTCACCTTTCTCTGGTATCTCCTTGAGTAGCTTAATAATCAGCCTCCTGAATTATTTATCTGACATTTCAGAGATTTCTTCTTGTTTTGGACCCATTGCTGGGGGCTAGTGTGATTTTTGGGGGGTGTTATAGAACCCTGTTTTGTCATATTACCAGAATTACTTTTCTGGTTTCTTCTCATTTGGGTAGACTGTTTCTTCAAATTGTTCTTAAATTTATTTTTGGTTGTGCTGTGTTTTTGCTTTTAAATTTCTTTTTTCCCTCTTAATGATTGAACTTTAATGTTTATAGTTTATTTCAGCCTGACTTGATTCTCTGGTGTGCAGAAGAGCTTTTAGGGTGAAGACTGTGTATGAGTTTCTTAGTTACAGACAGTCTTTGTGCAGTGAGGCTTTCCCTTATGCTGGTTATAGTAGTTATGTATATGGTCTGTGGGTAAATTCACTGTCTCCTATGGATTTGGAATAGCAGGGATCTCTTGAAGGTTGTCTCATTCTCTCATGGTGTACACTTATTTATTTATTTAATTCTTCCCCAGTATTTTATTACTGAGTTGATGATTCAGGCCTCAGACCAATAGGGAAGGTATCCCTGCATAGGCACTGGTTGTAGTTAGGGCAGGTAGGTAAATATAACACCCAATGGTGGGCAGAGGTCCCAGCCTTGATGAAAGTGGCTGGGGGAGCTCTCAATTAGATGTAATGAGATTTTATCATGATAAAGAGTGGGATACACCTCAGCTCCTCTTCCAGGCCAGCAGAAAAGCTATCCATCTCACAGCCTCACTCTTGTCCCAGTGTTCTGGCTATTCAGATGAGACAGGCACCTCTTTTCATCTGTAGGAATGTTGATGTTCCAAGTAGGGAGGACTTATGACTCTGCCTCTTGTGCAGGCCTGAATCTGAGGTGTGCTCCTCATGGTGGGCTGCAATCACCCTGAATTGTTTCGGGAAGGCTGTCTGTAGGTTGCTCACGCATTGTGTTCCCATGGAAGAAGACTCAGCTGTGTCTGCAGTGGTGTGCCAGAGGGAATGAAGACCGCTTCTCCAAGGCTTTTCATGATCACAGAGGCTGCCTGCCTGTTAGGGTAGAGGTGTAGACTTTCTCTACTGCTCCCAGCACTGCAATTGTGTCTCTTCTATAAGAAGCTTCCCACCAGCAGAAAGATCTGGTACTCAAGGCTTGCTGTTTAGATTCCTTTGTCCCATGGAGTGATCCTTTAATGTGATGCTCTCCCCCTTCCCCTAAGAATGGGGAAGGACTGCAGAGCTAGACTGCAGTGATTGTTATTGCCCATCTGAGTCTAGTCACTCAGTGGGGCTGCCAGGCTCTGGGCAGGTGCTGGGGAATGTCTGCAAAGGATCCAGTGATATGACCTGTCTTCAAGTCTCCCAACAGTAGATAACAGCACCTGGTCTGATGGAAGTGGCAGGGGAGTGATGTAGACTACATGAAACTCCTTGGTTTTAGTTAGGCTTAATGTGCTGGCTTCCTCAAATGCTGGTTATGCTAATAGTGAACTTGTCATGTGGACAGATTCAGGGTGTCTAGTTAGCCAGAATGTTGCCGGCAGTGGTGTTAGAAGCTGTTTTCTCCTTCCTGGGAGCAGTATTATTCAGCCAAGAGATGCTGTAATGGCCTGTGTTGGTTGGCCTCCAGCCAGGAGGTGGCACTTACAAGAGGGCACCAGTTATGGTGTTAGCTGTGGGAGTTGAGCTTGCCTTAAATTGGCCAAAGGAAGTATTCTGGTTTCTCTGTCAATGGGCAGGGCCATAAAGGTCCCAAGAATTTACGTCCTTTGTGTTAGGCAGGTCTGGGCTCAGACTCTCCTTGCGTGAGGCCTGCTGCAGCCAATGTGGGGTATGCGAGTAGTTCTCAGGCTGCTGAGATAATGTACCAGAGGGGAGTATAACTGTCTCTGGTGTGCAGAAGAGTTCACAAGGGGAGTGGGGAGTAGCCAGCAGCAGCAGACCTCAACCCGGCTCCTATGCAGTTGGTGAGGCTGGTCTTGATCTCACAGTGTCCCACTAGCAACACCAGGTTTAGATCTAGGAAGCCTATGGACTGTACTCAGACCTTCCCCAGGCCATAAGCCTCCCTGCAGAGATAGCAAGCACAGCTTTCAGGCCGTGTCCCTCCCTCTCTGCTGGTATGGCCAGGCACCTAGCACAGCTACATAGGCCAGGCACCCAACTCTGGTCTGTAGCACACTTCCTGCTCGCCCCCAGGTTCTGTTCAAGGGAGTTCATCCCCACTCAAAATTATCTCACAGAATTCAGTCAGGAATTTATTTTAACCTGCACAACTCCCTGAGTTTGCTGGCTGTCTTCCCTAAGGACCCCTGTGAGATATAGTCAAGGGTGGTTTTCCTGAGCTCAGGCTGGAAACTGGAAATGCCTACAAAGATACTTCCTGCTGCTGCTTTTACTTTTATGTTTCACACCACCCCCTAAATCCATTCCAACTCTGGATAAAGTTAAAGCCTTCTCCAGTGATCTAGATTTGCAGATTGCCTAGTGGGGATGTATGTTTGGAGGCAGGCTCACTCCCTCTGGCACTCTGGTAACTTACAATTTTTTGCCTGTCTCACACAGTAGGCCACAGCCTGCTGCTGCTTTCGAAGGATCTGTTAATTTTTTTGGTTTTCCTGGGAAATTCCTGTGACGGTTCTTGGGAGAAAAAGTTCACAGTGTGAATCTCTACCCAGAATTCTGTCCTTCCAAGTAGGAGAGACATGCTAATACTGCTTCCTATCTGCCATCTTGAAAAAAAAAAAAAAAGCCATGATTCTTTAATGTGTAGGTTTATGTCTTTCATCAAATTTGGGGAATTAGAGCCATTATTTATTGAAATATTTTTTAGCATTTTATCTTTCTTCTTTCCTTGACTGACTCCACTAACACAAATGTTAGTCCTATTGTTGTTTTCCTATACATTCCTAAATCTCTTTTAATATTTTTGTAAATCTTTATTCTCTCTGATATTCAAATTGAGTACTTTTTATTGATCTATTTTCAAGCTCACTGATTTTCTTCCTCATCATCTTTCTGCCATTCTGCTATTGAGACCATTCAGTAGTTTTTTTTTTTTTTTTCTGTAATTGTGTTTTTGGTTCTAAAATTTTCCTTGAATTTTCTTTATTTTTTTTTTTTTTTTTGCAGAAAATTTGTTTTTCCATCAGCTTCAACAGTATTCATGATTGCTTGCTATAAGAGAATTCCACTATCTGTGTCTTGATCTCACAGTGTCCCACTAGCAACACCAGGTTTAGATCTAGGAAGCCTATGGACTGAACTCAGACCTTCCCCAGGCCATAAGCCTCCCTGCAGAGATAGCAAGCACAGCTTTCAGGCCGTGTCCCTCTCTGCTGGTATGGCCAGGCACCTAGCACAGCTACACAGGCCAGGCACCCAACTCTGGTCTGTAGCACACTTCCTGCTCGCCCCCAGATTCTGTTCAAGGGAGTTCATCCCCACTCAAAATTATCTCACAGAATTCAGTCAGGAATTTATTTTAACCTGCACAACTCCCTGAGTTTGTGTCATGTTAGCATTGGCAATGGTTCATTTTCTTTTCCTACGTGAATTGAGACTTTTCTGGTTCTTTGCTTTGTAATTTTGGATCATATCCTGGAAATTTGGAATACTACGTTATGATTCTCTGAATTTTGTTTAAATCCTGAGGGGAATGTTGATATTTTTTGTTTTAGCAGGCAGCTGAATCTGCAGGATTCATGTCACAAGTTCCAATCTGCCTTCTGTAAGCTGTGGTTTCAGTGCCAATTCAGTTTTCAAATCCTTTGCAGTTTGTTTGAGTCTGCACTACATATGTGCTGCTCAGTCGTCTTGGATCTGGGTGGTGGTGTATCACATCTAAGTATGCATAGGGGTAGGCTTAAGAATTCATTAGTAACTTTATAAGGCTACTTTTCTCAGTTCTTCTTTCTCAACAACCTTTCTAGTACTTCCTTGTTCCTTAAGAGTCCTTATTTTGGTTCTCCAGCTAGAAATCCAGGGCTTTGGTTAGCCTGACCTTCTGTGTACTTCCACAACTTCATCTGAACCCATAGTCAAAAAGTGGGATGGAAGACAAAAGCAACAGATGCTAAAGCAGCGCTACTGAGCAGGGAGGCCATTTCAGCTCCTTCAGGATTTTGGCTCCTGGGAGCCTCCATATCTTGCTTTTGCATCACCATGGGATTCCTTAGGGGTTGGAGTGTTCAAGAATAAAAGAAGAAAGAAAAGAAGGGGATTTCCGTGCTCTGAATGTATTACATTCCTTTTCTTGCTTTTTGCACCAGAAAGCTAGAGGGCTTCTCTTTATTTGTCCTTTAGTACCCACTTCTAGGTTGCTTGGGGATATCAGAAGGGGGAAAAAAGTAGAATATTTACCATTGATTTGTTTGAACTTGAATTCTGACCTCTTTTTCTAATCTATCTGCTATTGGTTACTTTTCAGATTCCTGAAATAGCCATTCCATTCTGCCACATGTGAGAGCTATATTCAGTGGGAGAGACACTTCCACTCAATTTTTCCCAGAACCAGAACCCCATTCTTCCTTTTCTTGGAGAGTAATGTCTATTGCAGTTATGTTTCTGTCTCGCTATTTTCTATTGGGTTAATGGGGGCAGATAACTTGCCTTCTTATTCATATCTCTGGATGAAGAGGAACTTCAGGCCAGGCGTGGTGGCTTATGCCTGCAATCCCAGCACTTAGGGAGGCCGAGGTGGGCGGATCACAAGGTCAAAAGATTGAGACCATCCTGGCCAACATGGTGAAACCCCGTCTCTACTAGAAACCCAAAAATTAGCTGGGCATGGTGGGGCACACCTGTAGTCCCAGCTACTCAGGAGGCTGAGGCAGGAGAATTGCTTGAACCCAGGAGGCAGGGGTTGCAGTGAGCCAAGATTGTGCCACTGCACAGCAGCCTAGCTACAGAGTAGGACTCCATCAAAAAAAAAAAAAAGAGAAGCTTCAATTTGAGGAGCATCAATGGCACCTGGACCAGATGCAGATCATGAAATTATGGATTCTAAGTCTTATGCCACTATTAGATGAGACTTTGGAGTTCTTTATAAAAGATAAATGTATTTTGAATATATAAGGAGCATGAATCACTAAGGGCTGTTGCAGCCACGAAAATGCACCACTCACAGCTGCTGTGGAGACCACAATTGACTGATGGCTGCAGCTACTGGCCTGTCTGGATCCACTACTGCTTTCATGTGAGTCCATGCTTCCCATTCCAACTGCAGAAGTACTAATGGATTCCCATGCCAGTGAGTCTTGGGATGCCTAAGATGGGCAACTTTGGCTCAAAGCCTCCCATTGGCCTGGATGAACCTTTGTTAGGACTGCCCTACAATCTGAGATTCCTCCTTCTTCCCACTTCCTCCAAAGTGTCAGAGCTGGATCACATCTGAAGGCTCTCCATACCTTCTCTGGTTCACTCCCCTCCATTTTTCACAGCATTTCCCCTAATACACCTATAGCCTATCTGATCCCATCTTGGAAACTCCTTATTGGAGGAAAAAAAAAAAAAAAAAAAAAGTACAGAGTCCAAGGAGAAACTGTGGTAGATTGCCACATTAATGGCCCCAATGTATTGTGCCTCTCAGTAGTCACTCTCTTATGTTGTTCCCCTCTGCATCGATCAGGGTTGTTGAGGGAAACACAGTAACAGGACATATATAAAGCAATTTATTTTAAGAAATTGAATTAGCTTATGCAATTGTAGGGGCTGTCAAGGCTGGAAACTCAGGCAGGATTTGACACTACAGTCTCGAGGCAGAATTTCTTCTCCGTGAGACCTGTTTCTGCTCTTAAGATCTTCAGCTGATTGGATGCAGAGAGAGACCCTGCTCTCCCAGCTGAGTCCAACCCCTAGCCAACTCATCAGCTTATTGTGGTCACATGGTTGAGTCCACACAAGTTCTACAGAAGAACCACTCCACGGTAACCATAAAATTATGAGAAATAATAAATCCTTATTATGATAACATTTTCAAGCATTATGTTTTTGGGTAATGTGTTATACAACAATGGATAACCAATATAATCCTCTTGACAATGTTGATAAAAACACAAAGATAAAATAAGAAAAAATCTCATGCATTTTCCAAAATGCTTATTGTTAGATGAATACAAATTTAAGCATTTATCCTATTTAAGATTTACAAAGGTGAATCTGCAGTTTGCCTGCCTTCTGGCCATATGTCATCTAGTTGTTCATGTGAGCATGTATATGTATGCAGGCTTTATACAGAAATGTCCTAAGAGAGTTTTAAGTAACTCTAACCATTTCTTAGGTTCTTATCCCTGGAAAACTTATAATGGTCTCAATATGAATTTCACTCACTGTATTTTAAACAGAGAACCAAGAGTTTAAAAGTATCTTTTAAAACAACTTGGAAAATCCAGCCTGAAGAGGTTGGCCCAAATTATTTTTAATGTCCTTTCCATGTGCCATATGACAGTAGATTTTACAACTTTTGAGAATTTGGGTAAGGAGAATTTACTATGTACAGTTTAAAAGGAGAAGTCCTTAACTGTTTCTCACTAAGAAAGTTCAAATTACTAAACTCAAAATTTCTGACAATTTGGCATTTAGTTAGTAAAGAGAAAGGGCTACTTTTGGAGTCATTGGCTTCTAATACTGAGATTTCAAAGAAAACATGATATACTGAATTTTAGAGCAATTCACATTACTGGAACTCATCTTGCCTGTGAGTTAAGCAAATATAGCTGTTTGTAGCCCCATTTTCAGAGGACAGTCTTCAGCATATACATTTTCAAGATGTCCTACTGACCCCATTAACTTGAATATACACATACTACAAATTTCTATGATATTTCATTTGATACATTTTATTGTCTTTAAATAAAAGTCAGTTAGTCAATGTGGACTAATCTAAAAGATATTTGCAAGTATGATTGGAAGTTTTGGGGATATTCTACACTGTGAGAAGTCAAGAAATCCTAAATAGTCTGTCAGCCCTAGACTTTTCCCTGTTGCAGTAAAACTATGGCATGTGGTGCTTCAATTGCTTCCCATTTGGAGATGGCATTTTATTGTGAAAATAGATCACACTCTTTACGGCTTGTCATTGTTCTCTTCCTCTGCTTACCTCTCTATATGCCAACAAAGTGGATGGAAAGGAAATGGAAGTCAAATCAGTTCATTCTACTCAGGCTACCATATTAATTATTGAAGTGTGAATTAAACATATCTGTTCAGATACAGGTGCAAATGAGCATAAGTATTATATTATTGATCATATAGCTATCCCATGTTAGCAATGGAAAAGATTAGTATCAGAGATTGTCCAAAATATAATAGCTTAAAAGACCTTGACATTTTGCATTGTGATTTCTATCTTTGGTTGCTATTGGATATAGCAAAGTTAACTTCAGTGAGAATGGATGGGGTTGGATCAACCGACTAAAGTAGGGAGGCCAGTAATGGGACAGCGGGATAGAGGAATGGTGCAAAAACATTTCCAATAGGTAGGCTATGCCATTCTGAGAGTCTGCAGATAGATGCTTAGTCCACTTGTGTTGTAGGGCAGGTTGGGAGTAGCATAAGTAGCTTCAATGTCATTGCAGATAGACAGAAGTCAATATGGGAATCCAGAAGCAACTGGAAGACCTTTGACTTCATGGAACTGTGCCGCCAAAGATCTTATGACCAGATGCCGAATGAAAGTTCAGGGATGAAATATCAGCAGCTCAGGTGGCAAAGATTGATTGGAGATAATACAGGTGGTATCCTGCTGAAACCACACATGACCAAGAGTTTAGTACTTCAAATTCAACAGCTGTCAAAATCAGGCTTGAGTCTCTGTGACCATCTCTGGCCTAGGCTATGACAGATACCACAGTCTCTGGGATGTGCTTTATCCTAAGAACCTGCACATACGGAGACCACAGGGTCTGAGCTGTTTAGAACATGCCACAGTCAAATCCTGTGGATATTGCTGTTGCTGCAATGGACACCTTCCAGGGATAATGCTTTAAATGCCTGGACTCTCAGAGCATGCCATATATCTGCTACTCATCATTTTTTGTCTGTTTTTTATTTTTCAATTTTCAGTCAACGTCCATAGTGTAAATTCTCCAAATGGCTTAATCCTCAACCGTATTTGTATCTCTTAATGCTCTGAACCTTCTTGCCCTAGTGTGGCCCATGCCACTCACCATCAGCCCACCCCAGGCCTCACAGTCTACTAGCATAATTCTTCCCCTACACCTTCTGAATCTGCCTCTCTGTAGTCAGAAATCTCTCCTACCACTTCCCGTTTTTCTGAGTCTGTGCTTTACATTTCACTTGGCTAACGGAAGTCTTAAATGTCTCTTATATCTCACAAACCTCAGAGTCAGAAGGAAGGACTGATGCCAAGAAACTTAATATTGTTTTAATTTAAAAATCAATTAATATAATTCACTATACTAACAATGTAAAAACCCAAAAAGTATATGATAATCTCAATAGACATAAAAAAAGCATTTGATGAATACAACATCAATTTCTGATAAAATTTTCATCAAGCCAGGAATAGGAGGGGACTTTCTCTACCTGATAAAGACCGTTGGCAAGAATCTATAGCTAACATAATACTTCACAGTGAAAAACAGAATGCTTTTTTCTTGAGATCAGAAATAAAATGATGTTTGCTCTGTCCACTTTCTTCAGCATTGTACTGGAGGTTCTGATCATGCAGACAGCATGATTGTGAAAAATCTGATGGAATCTGCAAAAAGCAACTTACCAGTACTGAGTTTAGGAAGGTTGTAGGACATAATATTATAATACAAAAATCTATTATATTTCCATACAATAAAAATAATCAGAAATCAAAATAAAACAAAATTACTTAAAACTACATCAAAAGGATAAAATATACTTTGGAATAAACCTAATAAAAGATATGCAAGAACTGAAAATGGCAAAACATTGCTGAGAAAAAATTTAAAAGACCTAAATAAATAAAGAAATACGCCTTGTTCATGGGATGGAAAACTCAGTATTGCTAAAATGTTCATTCTTCACAAAAAATTAATCTATAGATTCAATGCAATCTAGACAAAAATGTCAGCAGGCTTTAAACGTTTTTTTAAAGAAATTGACAAATCAATTCTAAAATGTATATAGGAACACAAATGATCGAGAATAGCCAAAACAATACTGAAGAAGAATAAATGGAGGACTAACACTACCTGGTTGTGTAGTATGGACATATTAGACAAATGAAAACAGAACAAAATGCAAAGTCCAGGAATAGATCCTCGTATATAGGGACAATTGATTTTTGATAAAGGTGGAAAGGAAATCCAGTAGAGAGAAGATTGTCTTTTCTCCAGACTGTGCTGGAACGGTTGGATATCCATGTAGAATAATGTGAATGGAACGGTTCAAATTCAGACTGATCCAGGCGTGTGTATTGGCAGCTGACAGGCCATGAGCAGCACTGCCGTCTTTAAAATGATTTGAGAAATGGTGAACAACTCTTGGAAAACTTCCAAACCAAGAGTAAAATGAAACAAAGAGCAATCATTTCTCAAAATGGTATTTATCATTCTGAAAAATTCAGTATATATTAAAACTCTGAAAAATTGTTGATGTTTATAAATGAGATAAAATTAGGTTCTAAGCTGGGATAATTGAATAGTGGCTGGCACATAATGTACATCCAGTAAAGATTTTTTTGAATGAATTGAATAAGGACTGTTTTCTGACTTTAGCCTCTTACCACGCTTTCTACTTTTAACTTAAAACTTTTTCAAAAGCTATGAAAGGAAATAGTAAAGTGTTTCAAATCTCACTTACTTATTCAGGGATATAGTTTAGTCTGGGAAATTCAACTAAATATCAAGAGCTCTCCAGCCTGATTTTTTCTGTAATTTTTAAGTGGTAAGGTAAGTGATTGCTGATCCTGAGCCATAGCTCTGGGTAGATCAATACCTGCGGGGAAACCTGCCCTTTACCCTGGAGGGAGACACTATTTTTCTCTTCCACTTAAATATAGCACATTTAAAAATAACAGGAAACTTCTTAATACTCATGATACTAAGAGATAGAGCCTTATTAAATTTTGTTTATTAGCTTTTATTGTAACTAACTTACTCACATGTTGTGCAGAGTTTGGCCTCAGTCTCTTCCTGCTCTAAGCCCATGATCAGTTGCAATTTGCTCAGCTCCCTAAGGCCGAAAGTTAGTCAGAATCATTTAAAAACGTTAGTGTGTTTCAGATAAAATCTCCCTTGAATATCAACTGTGTCAACTCACATATTAACAATGATTATTTTGATTACTTTATTCCAGGACCTGAGAAATCTTTGAGGGCTAATTTCACTGTTTCTTTGATGTATTGCTAAAAATATCAAATTCCATCAAACAAAATGCACAAAAATCCTAAGAAATATGTTTTATCCTTGAGTAGTCCATTTGTTGCATCTTATGGGGACACCAATTCTGGAAATACCATAAGCACCTAGCGAAACTCAGAGCCTCTGCATAGCATCAGTCATCCACCTGGAGGCTCAGGGCTTGGGACCCAAGTGCCCTGGATACACATTAGCAAGAGTAAACATTGATATAGGGCTGCAAAGCATGGCGTCTTTATTTATTTATTTTTAATAAACCTTCCATTTTCCAAAAAGGATTTAGGTGGCTTAGAAAGGATTTTATTTGTGAACATGTTTGATGGGGGTTAGTTAAGAGTATTAAATGACCAGAAACCTCAAAAAACCTGGGATGGACAATTATTTTCCATGTATCATCTGCTGGATAATGCAGGGTTATTTTCTTGTTTCAAAAATAAATAAATAAATAAATAAATAAATAGTAAGGTTTCATTCTGCTAAGAGGCTTCATATTAATTTTTCATTCCCATTAATGTTTTTGCATTATCTGGTCAATCATTTATCAATTTCTATTGCAGGTAAAGCAATCTGAATGCTTCTGATTCTAGTGGGTACAGGACTCAACATCTCCATGTAAATTGATTAGCCAGCAGAAGGTCTTTGTATTTTATACATTACTGAAGAAAATAGAACTCAATAAGGTCCCTCTTTTCAATGCTTCAAAGCTGCCTTTCTGCTAAATCATTGTTTTTGCCATTCATTTATGTATCATTATTTCCATCATCTTCAGTGTTTCCCTCCAACCCATTTTAAGACATTTTTCCTAGCTTTGACAGGATATACTTGGAACTTGTTGGTTAACATTGGACAAAACAGATGGGAAGCAAAGAAGTTTGTGACATAAGACATGCCAAAAATTGGATGTCTCCAATTAATCATGGTTCACAGCTGACAAAAAAAATGACAATAATTGATGTGATTCTTCGAGAAACAATCTGGAACTTTAGCACCCTGGGAAATCTTGTTCATTTTTGCTCAGCTACTACTGAATTAATGCATGTTATAAATTGCTTCTCAGAGGGGTGCTTCATAAAGGGTTTCTGGGACAAATCATGTACCATGAAACACTCCAGAAACCATTCATTTTCTGGTTTCTCACCATGCGGTGTTGTGTCACCTAATGTAACAAGTGCAGTCCCCCTAGATATAAGATGAGAGTGCTAATTTATCTGCAGTCCATTTTGTCAATGTAGATGGGCTCCATAATTCAACTAGATTCCTAGGAGGTTTATTTGTTAGCTTGAAATGTCCGAACTAGTTGTCTGATTTGGTGAAATGCAATGATGTATGTATGCCCTTCACTGGCTCTGCAGCTGCAGGACATGCAGCTTCCACTATTTCACATGTAACCTTAGTATTCAGTGTCCTCCCTCTCAAAAGAGGATATAACCACTGTTCAGCCATTTCTCTTCTTATAAAAGGTGTCATCCTACACATATACAACACAGTTCCAGGTTCCACACCTGATTAAAGAAGCTCTCCCTGAGTAATACAACACAACACGTATTTTCAGAAACAAGCTCAAAGAAACAGGATTCACCCACTGAGATTTCAAGAAGAAAATATAATTTTTATCAATAGTTCATTTTGAACTGTGAAAGAGAATGAGCCTTGTTAACTTTCAATACAGTGATTGACACAAATCCCCTTACTTAGGCAATGATAAGGTCATGTGTCACATTAAGTTGCGGTGAGCATTCCATAGCATGCAGAGTTTGGCTGGGGCATCCTCACTCTGTTGGTTTGAATATATTGCTAGGCACTGTAGATAAGTTGATAGATGAATTATTATCTAGTTTGGATTACCATACCTCACAAAATAAACACATGTATTACACTGTTGGTGGGAGTGTAAATCAGTTCAACCATTGTGGAAAACAGTTTGACAATTCCTCAAAGACCTAGAGACAGAAATATCATTTGACCCAGCAATCCCATTATTGGGTATATACCCAAAGAAACGTAAATCATTCTGTGATAAAGACACATGCATGTGTATGTTCATTGCAGCACTATTCACAATAGCAAAGATGTGGAAACAACCTAAACATCCATCAATGATAGGCTGGATTAAAAAAATGTGGTACATATACACCATAGAATACTATGCAGCCATTAAAAAGAATGAGATCATGTCCTTTGCAGGGACATGGATGGAGCTGTAGGCCATCATCCTTAGCAAACTAACACAGGAACAGAAAACCAAATAGTGCATGTTCTCACTTACAAGGTATAGCTAAATGATGAGAACATATGGACACACAGAGAGGGAACAATGCACACTGGGGCAGGGGATGGGAGGAGGAGGAAAAATACCTAATGGATACTAGGCATAATACCTGGCTAATGAAATAGTTTGTACAACAAACCCCCTTGACACATATTTACCTATGTAACAAACCAGCTCATCCTGCACATGTCCCCTTGAACTTAAAATAAAAGTTAAAAAATAAAAATCAATCTCTATAGGGAAATCATGATTAACAATAATACCAGTAATACAACCAAAAGCAACCAACAAAGAAGAGAACAATGCTGAATTTATTCCTACTGCCATCTCTTTGTCAATGACATTGCAAGATAAGAACAATAATCAACTCTTTTGAGATAATGGTCATGGCAATTTGAAATGATCAAGAAGACAACTTGAAATCAGGATTTATAGGCAGCATTATTAACTATAGTTAGTAAATTAGAACCTTAATACTGTACTTCAAATTTAACTCCTTTCTTCAAAATTCCATTTTATATATTTTATACTATACGTAACATTAATATAGTAGGGTATATATGCATCTAGTGAATGCATGAATATTTATTGAGGATACATATTCAAAAAATGTAAGAGGTTCAGGATGCACTCAAATATACACTTTTCCATATCTGAAATACATAAAATATAGTCAAATATAAAGCATTAGTAAGATTCTAAGTATCCAATGTGAATAGCTCTACAATGTGAATGGTATTTTTTTTAGTAACAATTTAAACCTAACTTTAATAAATTATGAGATTTTTTTTTTTCAATCTTAGAAACCTAGGATGCCATGTAAGGTTACAGTCATATTGAACAAAGGCAATCAGGTAGAGGGTCTTAACATCAACTTAATAACTTGTTGAAGATTAAAGACCCCATTTTCCATGCAGAAGTGTCATACTGTCTTCAAATCAAAATTGAACCAAAAACTACAAACACAGAGTGTTATGACCAAGGCTGTGTTAATTTGAACTTGGGTAAAATAAGGTACATTGCAGAGTGGTGCACATTGGACCCAACTATCACCTTAACACTAGGACATGTCAATACTATCACCTGCAGATATGGTATAAAATGAGGGTGGGGAATGGCTGTACCCTCCATCTCCTGAGCACTTTCTATGTGCGAAAGCTCATTTTACTTCCACATCAGACAATGAAGCAACCATCATTATGCCCATTATACAGGTGAGGAAACTGAGGTTGAAAGAGTTAGGTAGATTTCACAAGTCACCAAGCTGAAAAATGTCAGTTCTGATACTGGAATCTATATCAGAAATTTGATTCCAATGGAAGCAAAATGAGGTGTGAAATTCAGAGAAACAAATATACTGAAGATAGTACTTGAGTATTTGGGAAATTACTATTCGGTGATATTATAGAGAGGGATTCAGGTGTTGGATAGGGATTGAAAATAGGTATCTTTCACTGTCCTTATTCTAAAATACCATGATTGTGTTTATTGTTATTACCACCCACAGCACTATGCCAAATTGTTTTTTAAGACAAGCAAAAAAGCCTGAGACTTAAAATTATAACAGATTTGCTAATGCACAAATTGAAGGGGCATTTACGTGCTATGTAATTTTTACAAAAGCATCAATTGTTTTATTTTCTTTGAAGTCCAAGGGCTAGTTATTGTAGTTATTGTTACGATAATTGGTAATAATTGTGCCTATAAAGATAAATACACTTTTAAAGGAAATAAATGTAGTTCTCAGTTATGTTTTTATAGATAGGTTATGCAGAAGTAGGCACGTTTTTTCAAGTGATGAAGATCCAACTGTCACATTACAAATTATTCAACAAGATTTTTCACATATATTTGTACATAACAATATAGATATATTATACATAAACACATAGACTCACAGATTTAAAAACAGTGCATACACACACACATTCAAATATATAACATATACATACCCCCTTATAAAATGATAAGGACTGAAAACTACCTGTCAAAAACTTTGACAGATATGAGATTTTACCCTACTTGCAAGGTACCAAGTTAGCCTGTGAGTTTCATAAACGTGAGTAGAAGACCTGAGACTCCTGTGTCCAAGACAAAAGTTTATTACTCACAGCAATAACAATAGCCAATATCATCATTTTTGCACTGATTCCTGAGCTCCAAGTCATATGGGACATTGTGAAGAAGGCAAGGTGGCACCTATGCAAGAACTAGGTTGTTTTATTAAAGAGGAATCCTGACCCTAGAGAAACAAAATCTTTTATAATGGGCAGTAAGTCTGCCTGCCTTAGATCTGCAGGGAGACATTGTTTTTATTATACTGGATAGTAATCAAATGTGCCCATTACTCTGGAGGGAGACGTTATTTCTTTCTTTCCACACTGTTTGCTCAACCAGCATTCTTGAAATGATACTCCAGAACAAAGGGAGTCAGTGCCTCTGTAAGATGTGCAGAAATGCAAAAACCCTGTCTTCCAACACCACCAAATACACTGATTGTCAGCATTTAGCTTGAAAAGGGGCACATGGCACAGTGCTTGTGAAAATCATCTGGCCTTTGATCTCCTAATGGCCAAACAAAACATGAAGACATGTCTGATGTATGGACTTCTCCACCTCACGTTTCCTGGAAAGCACATGTTTCCTATTTAGGAGTCACCCTGACACATTTGGCTCTGGAGAGCATTGAGACCGGACTTGTATCTACGTTACTTGCTCCCTAGGAACTGTTCTGCCAACCTGACTTCTGCGCCCCTGCAGAAGGCTGAGTAATGGAGCATTAAATACCAACAATCTGGCTACGAGGAGGGCTTAATCTCTTTAAGCCCCACAGGGATCTGGGCAAGCATCAAAATAAGCACACCAAATGCGACTTTAGTTGACTCTTTAGGCAGGAAAAGCCTAAAACCCCAGTGAGAGCATATGAGGATCAGGATTATTTGTCTTATAAGCAACATATTAAGATATCTTCCTCTAAGGCAGCAATATGGGAGAATTCAATGCCAGACTTCCCATCAGGCTGCCATGTATTCAACTCAGGGCACCAGCAAACAGGGGAACTAAATGGAAATAGAGTTTTAAAAGCCCACCTTCAATGAATTTATCCAGGACTTTACAAACAGAGATCTACAATAGAGGTATTTTAAATTTCAGCTTACATGGTAATTTTGTGATGTTTTAAAAAGCACTATTTTGTTTTGAATTACATATTTTGGTGGGGGCATAATTATTTTTGCAATTCTTATAGCCTCTGAATATGGCCCAGAGTCCAGTGGAAAGAGCATAAATTCTGACTGTCTGACTGTCTGTTTGAATACTGATTCTAGGCCAGTTACCTATCCTTTCTGAACCTCAGTTTTCTCATCTATTGGTACAGATAATTATTTATATCATGCAGGCTGTTGTGAGGATTTAAAGAGAAAACACATTTATATACTCAGTGTAGGGTACAGCACATAGAAAGCACTTAATATAACCTTGTGGGTGGCTCAACACCCAAAGTCCATCTTTTGTTTGAATTTGGGCCACTAATTCTGTGGAACTCTAGGATTTTATGTCATGGACCATGCCAGATAAACACTCAAAAGTGGTCACTTCAGACTACGCTCAGGGGAAACAATAGTTGATAAAAACTGCCAGACTCACTTCCTCTCCTGAAACTATAAGCTTCTGTTCTAGCGCCGTGTTTATGTTGTAATCTTCTGTGCACGGAGTTGCGGGGAGGAGAAGTCATTTAAGAAGAGCTACAGCAGCCCTGTAGGTAGGAGATGCACATAGAGAGAAATGTACTGATGAGCCCAGATCTGTGAAGGATCTCTTGGTGTCAGAAGGACCCCATCAGCAGCAAATATGTGTGCGTGTGTCCGATTAGCCAAAGCGCTTTAATGTGGATATAATTACCATATGCCCCATGGATTAAATCATGTTTCTACCCCACATTATCTGCCCACATTTACAGTACACACAGTGTTAGGTAATGCAGTGTATCTCTTCAGCATAAGCCCCCCTTTTTTTTTTGCAAGCCCAGAGTCAGTTCTGGCTCTTCACTGGGTGAATAGAGTTTGTAGACGCTTCTTACATGGTCCCATATAGCCTTCAACTTAAAGAAAAAAAGTATTTGTTTGCATAATTAATACTCTTTGCATCATATTTTAAATCCCCATGTGAGAAAAAAATGTGTTTAAATACAACTTACTGGACATGTTTTCTAAAGATGCATTAACAAGACAAATGTGATTCAAACGTGTCAGTGAAGGCTTAGTTGGAACATGGTTCTGATTGACATAAGTATAATGCCCTACATTTGCTGTGTGGCATGAAAATGTATTCCATAATTTTATCCTGAATATTTTGACATTTGATTCATTTTTGCCATATTATGAATGTAAAATATTTAAAGAAATGACTGACAAATATCATGATTTTACAATATTGATATTTCTTCAATTTTATAATATTGATTTTCTTCAATAATCATCTGTAAAGATACATTCAAAATGTTTATTGTCAAATTATTAGCCCATTCTTCCCCTAAAACTGATATAGCTGAAACAAAATAAGCAATGTTTTTTCTATTTTCTTAATTCTATAGCCATACATGTTTCAATGCCTTGCACTAAGTCTACGTTCAAAAGATGAACCAATGAATGATCACCCAGAATAATAGTTGATGTTCTACTACTACCTACTCAATCTACTGTCCTATGCTACCTATTACACATCATGGTATGGGATATTTCTCTGTAATTTCTTACAGTTTTTGTTGGTAGTAGTATAACCGAATCTTCTTGATAACCCTGCATTCTGCCTCATCTTCTTCTTTTCCTCCTATTTCCTTATTTACTTATTTTTTGTTCATTCTCCCTTTCCTCCCATCACTCCCTCTCTCTCACTTTCTTCTTTGTCCCTCCTTCTCTGTCTTCATTCCTCATTTCTGCCCTCTTCCATCTCTCCTCTTTACTTTTTCATGACTTCTTCCAGGGCAAATAAACATAGTTGATGAGGGTCAAAGAACTCATATTTTTTTACTGATAGAAACTACAAATTTTGATCATCTGTAGTTTTATATTATCCATGTGTCTATTAATTCCCATTATCCTAAGTATTAAAAAGTTGCCTCAACAAAATAGAGACTTAAATCTTGCTTAGGACAAATAAAGAAAATAGGTCAAAAAGCTAAGCATTTTAATTTTTGTGTGACAGTAGAGAATCTGATAAATAATAAAATCTCACTGATATGAAATCAAATATGAACCTCTACAAGTCCTAAAGTCATGAAGGAATATCCTTGGGCCTAAATTTTACTATTTAACTTGATGGTTGAAGACTATCTGTGTTTACCATATTGAAGACAGAACTTGACATGCCTTTTCCTGAACATGGAAACAGACTTACTTAGGTAATAATATTAATATAATTTTATCTTTACTGAATAAAAGCATAAACATTACCTCTAGTCTCTTCCCCTTATTCCTGAGCTCCATGAGATAGAAAATTCAGCAGTACTAACACCAAGTTAGAACCATCTATAAAGAAGGACAAGTTGTCCCCTCTTTCTTTCTTTCTTTTTTTTTTTTTGAGACGGAGTTTCACTCTGTTGCCCAGGCTGGAGTGCAGTGGCAGGATCTCGGCTCACTGCAATCTCTGCCTCCTGGATTCAAGTGACTCTCCTGCCTTAGCCTCCTGAGTAGCTGGGATTACAGGTATGCGCCACCACGCCCATCTAATTTTTGTATTTTTAGTAGAGATGGGGTTTCACCTTGTTGGTCAGGCTGTTCTCAAACTCCTGACCTCAGGTGATCCTCTGCATCGGCCTCCCAAAGTGCTGGGATCACAGGAGTCAGTCACTGTGCCTGACCTCACATTTTCTTTTATAAACAACTTTATGTAGTTCACTTGTTGGCAATATTCTGATTCTGGTATAAATTGTTCTTACATAGTTATCAGTGTCCTTAAGGCAAGAAACCTCCAAGAAAGTTAAATTCAAATTAGTAAATACTTATAAAAACATTTTTGTAGCTAGAGAGGTTAGAAAAGGTTAGAAAAGTGACACTGGCAACAAGATGGTGGGCGAAATTTCAGGCGTGCATTCCCCCACAGAGACACAGAGATAACAACACTATACGGACCAGACTACCTTTCTGAGAACTCTAGTGACCAACTGAGAAGCTATTGCACCCAGGCCAACACAGCACCAATAAGGGAGTCCAGAGAAAGTAGCACTGCCACTTCTATCTTGATGTCCTGGGCTAAGGGAAAGACAGCCACTATATTGTCAGGACACTCAAGCAGACGGTTATTTGTTATACAATATGAGATAACAGTTATGGCTCCACCCTCATTATCTAATCACCTCCCAGATACTCCACCTTCAAATGCCATCACATTGAGTATTAAACTTCAATGTCTGAATTCAGGAGGGGAACAAACATTCAGCCTATAGCACCGTATAATCAGCACAGGCAATGTGTTTAGTATAAAAACATTGAGAAAAAAAGAGATTTTCTGTATTTTGTGCTTCACTCATTGATTTAACAAAATATGTTAAGTGAAAGTGTACATAAATACCACAATAAAAGTTAAGATGAATATTTTATAATACTTTATAAAATAAATATATAGCTTAGTAAAACTTTTATATTTCCTTACAAATTGCCTCCACATAATTATTTTCACTAATTCTTATCACATTTAAAAAAGAATTGTATTAATTGCTTAATCTAATTATGGTCTAACAGGTGTTCAAAACCAATTCATTTTATACTGTGTTTGTATTTATGCAAACAAAAGTCTTAGGATAGTGGGTTAAGATAAGCATTCAGCAAATAGGTTCTTACTTCCAATTTGAGGAATAAAGTTTCTTTACTTCCTTTCTTTTCTTTTGACTTCTTAGAATCTTCTAGTTTTGATTGCTCCTGAACACCACTATAAGTCATCCTTAACGTCGTCTTCCCTAACAAATATTTGTTCCGATTTTACCATGAAAGACTTTGCAAAAAACACAAATGGTTTTAGTTGTTCAAAGTATGTGTCCTCTTTAACCATGAACTTTCACTACTTTCTTGAATTAATAATACTGTTATTGCTGACAGAATATTTCTTAAAATGATATAATCTTCCTAATTTATCTTTACTTTTGAGTGATGTGGCATAATTTAACTGAAAATTTGAATTTTTATGCAGAATGACAATAAGATACTCAAATATATCTGTAAGTATTTGCCATAGAGCAACATGAAAGTTAAAATACCAACTGCTTAGTGAATCATTGTACTCTAAAAGATTCATGATGGCTATGTAGTCTTTAAGAGAATACTCTAAAATATGGGTTACAAATAGCTCTTTATAATTTGGAAACCATAAAATAGTAATCAAGTAACACCTGAATACTAAAATATATACTACATAGAAAAATAAAGAAAATTAAATGAAGCAATGTCTCATATACTTAGCATTTTTGGGAAAACCACACAAGTAAATTTTTCAGGATGAGTATGTATATGTTTTGAAGTAATACAATTAAAAATGTAACTCTTTTGGTTTGTTTTTCTTTATTTCTTATGCATTACGTGTTAAAACCAGTGTCAGATTTTTATTATATTCTTATATAAAATAATTCTGTCTCTTCCCATGGTCAATCTTCTGTTGACAGTATGACTACTTAAGGTAGCTATGGACTTGTGATGACTGCTTCCAATTTGCTATGATATGAGAAATTAAATTTCCAGTATCATTGGAATTGAGTATAAACTATGAATCAATATGTTTTCATTATGGTCTGAAGGCTCATGTGAGGGAGCTGGAGCATAAGGTAGAATTTGGTTATGATACCATTGGATATATTAAGATATACAAATGATTTGGTTTATATTCATTGAGTATATAATTTTAGCACCCTGATCTTCGATCTTCCCTTCTATGGACTCAGAGATATCTCCTGTCATGCCTTCTCTTTTTTCTTGGTACTTTTCTGAGCTTTGTAAATCTGAGTTTTAGACAACCAGTTGTGTATGAATGTATTTATGTGTATGTGTCACACATGCATGCATGCATAATGTAGTGAGCAGTTGAATGTGTTTACGTATGTGCATGCATAGTGATTGTTGAGAATGGTAGTTTGCAATCCATTAAAATATTTAAATTTACCATTTTAGTCCAACTTCTCCCATCAAGCTCTTGAAATATTTTATTATGTGCCATGATATGGCACTAACCTATGCATTCTAAGATTTAATGAATTGTTTTTGGGAGGAGGTTGAAATCTGGTATTCTGAATCTTTGATATTATAGAAGCTTTAAACAATTTGTCTTAGTTGGAGAAGGCTGGGCATATTTAAGGATATTATGTACCCTGTATGACTTCTTAAGAAACAGACTTTCTGAGTAATAGCTGTAACACTTGACTCTGTTGTATATCACAGTAGGACTAAGTAATTGAAGATGAAGGAACCTGACCCTGGAAATAACAGAGACAAATTAGACAGAACATACTGATTTCTGATGTAACAGAGAGCCACCTGATGGAACTGTTTTTACTTATAGAAGGTGAAGCCACAGTACTTCATTTTACAGAGGTACTTTTTAATGGCCCAACTATTAAATGAATAATATTTTTAATTAAAAGCAAATGTTACTAATCATTTGAAGTCCTAATATCCCAGTATGCAAAGTTACTTCTAAAACTCATAACATATCCAGCCTTCTGATCAATGTGTGTTGGATCTGCACATTTAGAAAAGAAAAGAATGCAGAGTGGCAGAACTAACAGTATCCTCTAACCTCAAAAGAGTAGACAGATTATTAAGTACCTGTCATATTTTCTCATCTTTCTCATAAATGTAGTTGTAAAACATCAGTACATTCATTTAAGTGATAATTTCCTGTATTTAAGATAGGTGATCTGATTTTTCAAGAGAATCCAGAAATCAAGATTTTATAAATATTCTTATATTTTAAAATAGTCATCACAAATTTACCAGTTTTGCAGCATTTCTTGGACCAAACAAAGTACATCTATGGGTTGGATATGGCCTGTGACCTGTCAGTTTATTACTCTTATTTTAAGGACTTCAAGCCACAAGACATAAACACTCTTCTTATAGTCACCTAAGCTTCCATATAATAATAAGAGGCTACTTTAAATGTTTTTGAAATTATATTCAGAGACCTCAGGGGACACAGCCTAGTGCTTTACAGCTCAGACTGTGCAGTAAGTTAGTCCAGGGATGTGATACAGGCTTTGCCAATCAGCTGTGTGAACCAGTGCAGGTCACTTAGAAAGTTCAGACTTCCTAAGGGATTTCTCGGAGGAATAAATAAGATAATATGTGAAGTACCAGCACCAGGCACACCATAAACACTAAAAATGTATTGTGATTTTAGTTATTGAAGTAATTACAAAAAAATGACCAAAAATGTTAAAAGTCTCGCAAAAGAAAACATTCTAACTTAACAAGTTAGACATTTTATTTTTAATTAATGTGTCAATATTGAGAACAAACTATTTTCCATTATCTTTCTTCTCACTTGTAGTTTGTTTACTGATGCATAGACTGGGGCTAGTTTAGAAACTGTTGTAAACTTTTAGATACAAAGTTCCAGCTGACATGCTACTTGACATGATATAAGCTGATGGAGCGGTGTGATTCACGAGGCTTAAAGGGTATAAGGAGTTACCTGAGAAAATGACTGACACGTTGCCATCAAGCATCTCAAGCAGCAAGAGCAATGTGGAAATATGTTTAACTCAAGGAGCAAAAAACAGATCTACTCTTCTGTTCCACTGTTGAAAGTTACGGAACATTATTTCTCATCTCAAACTAAATTCCATCCACATTGAATGGTATTTCGAAAATAATGGCTTGGCTTTTTGTAGATAGAAGTGTTCTCCAATTTGATCTGCTGAAAGTACAACAACAAAATTCAAGATAATGAAAAATCTGAATGGCTATGTTTAAATATTTCATGTCATTTTCAGAAGGTAAAAAAAATCACTTGACTAATTGGTAGGGACAAGGAAGCTGAACAAAGATGAGATAACACTATGTGATCCAGATAGTAATGCTGGGCACTAAAAATCAATGGATGGAAAATTACCCGGAAAATCTTTGCCACTTTCTTTCAATCTGCCTGGCTAAGAAATGTGGGTTGAATCTGCCCTACTCTGTTTCATTTTTTCTTTTTGGGCTTCAAATTTTGAAAAACACATTTTCTCCTTTATGCGAGGGGGAACTTTTTAAAAGTGCTAACCTTTGTCGGATTTATCCACTACAAAATAAATGTAGTAATAGTAATGATTCTACATTCATTTTATAACTTGATATACTTGGAAAATACTTCTTTTTCCCTCTGTAGAAAAGTTTCTTTATTTTTGAATTTAACCTCTTAATTCTCAATATTTTTTAATTTTTTTCCATAGCCCTGCAAATCCTGGCACCAATTGTGACCATAGTCTTGCTTAAGTCATTTGCTGCCTCTGAACTTGCATTTCTTCATATGAATATAGTAGTGAATTGAACTAAGCATGGTTAGCTCTAGGGTTCTCCTTTATTTTTGAAAAGCCATGAAAATCAAGATCAGTATCTTTAAAGTGGCTAGTTAGCAGTTTCAGATTACAAAGTTGGCAGCACTTTGTATTCATTATGTAGAGCACCATTTGAATGATGTTGTTTAAGTGAACCAAGTTCACTAGATAATAGTCCTGGATTATTCTATGACATTCACTTTGCATCAAAACAAGGAGAAAGTACACATTCATATAGCAAAATGCCCACTGCAAAACTAAAGCCTAAAATAAGGAAACATTATATTTGGACCCTGAAAAAAATTAAAAGATATAACCACAATCCTAGATAGCACATTTTTTTTAAGGAGATGTCATTTCCATTTCTAATGAATTTTTTAATCATTTTATTCCTACCATAATATTTAATATTGGTAATGTTATACATTGCTACATTAACACAGCATCAATTTTATGAAATATTTTTATATTTCTGAAGAATCTGTAGCTGAATTATGAATGTCTGAATTAATTTCAGAATTTCAGGCTTTTTTTTTTTTTAGCATACAAGAGATTATTCATCCTTATTTATATGTGTAAGTACATTTCAGTTGTATTACTAGTAGTGATTGGATTCAAGGAATTGAGGACATTTCTTAAGGTCTGTTTAGACCAGCATGATCCACTTGAAATGGGAGTGGGAAACCCAGATTTGAGCTGGATCAGGTGCAGAAAACAGATATAAGCTTTCTGCCTTGGCTTGTTGCTGTGACCTCAGGAGTCCCCCTATAACCAGCTGAAGGAGGAGGGGAAAACCCAAGCTTAGTTGACAGCTGGATATATGGAGGCAAGTGAGAAATACAGTGCTACTGCTTTATATCCCCAGTCAAGAAAAGACTGGAAGGCCGGGCGCGGTGGCTCAATCCTGTAATCCCAGCACTTTGGGAGGCCGAGACGGGCGGATCACGAGGTCAGGAGATCGAGACCATCCTGGCTAACACGGTGAAACCCCGCCTCTACTAAAAAATACAAAAAAAAAAAAAAACTAGCCGGGCGAGGTGGCGGGTGCCTGTAGTCCCAGCTACTTGGGAGGCTGAGGCAGGAGAATCGCTTGAACCCGGGAGGCGGAGCTTGCAGTGAGCCGAGATCGCGCCACTGCACTCCAGCCTGGGGGTAAGGGAGGTCGCCTAAATGATAGTACTTTGGGCAGTGTGGCTGATAAACCACTTTGTTTTGTCAGAGAAGTGGCTAGATTCATACACAGTTCCAAGTGGCTTAGCTGGTTTGTTTGGTCAAAGACCTGGAAGAGGCAACACTGGAATATTAGGGATAAGGAGGTCTGAGGGAGAGGCATGTGGACCCACGGATCTATGGAAGTGTTGCACAAAGTGTAATGACGTTTATTTTGTATATTTGTGTCCACTGAAGAAGAGCTACTAATAATCAATGAGACAGGATTATTCTGTCACCAGATGTCAGCCAACACTGAGAGAGGTGGTGCTTGCACACTTGTGCTTGCATAAAGGACTTATGAATAGAATATTCAGGGTGAAAGAGACAGTCTGAGGCTCCCTTTCATCATGGCTGATCTAGCTACTGCTGCTGCTAAGCATAAAACCTGCCAACAGCAGAAACCAACATTCTGCCTCCGATATAATGTCATTGCTCAGGGAGATTAGCTACTTGGTGACAAGTTGATTATATAAGACCCTTTCCACTCTGAAATGGGCAAATATTCACCCTAACTTGGATTTATACATATTCCACATATGGGTTTGCCTTTTCTAGCCACCACACCTCAGCCGGGAACTAACAATTAAGGGCTCACAGAGTGCCTGACCTACTAACATGGCATCTCATATAACATTGTCTTCAATCAAAGGAGGTGAGGCGTTGGACACAGGCAACTGGGTTTACTACACACTGCATTGAACAAAAGCTATCAGCCTGAAAGAGCATGAGGACAACCGTTTGAAGGTACAGCTGAGGGAAACTTTGAGATGACAGCCTTCAGGAATTAGGTTCTCTTTTTTAGGATGCAGTATACTCCCTAAACCGTGACCAATATATAATCTTACGTTTCCATCAGATACAACACAGTAGTACAGGAACCAAGAAGTGAAGGTAGAAGTGGACCCCTCATCACCTCTCTCAGTGACTAACTTGAGGGATTTGTACTTATGTCCACAACTGAAAACCCTGGCTTCCTAGAGGGGCACGCTTACATGGGGGAACATAATGGGGATAGTCCTTTAAACTCAAAGTTGCAGTTGTCATCTGATCACACTAGGGTCTTCACACTAGTGGGTCAACAGGCAAAGAAAGGAGTTACCAATGTTAGCAAGAGACTTTTGCCCCCTCATTATGGCTAGGTAGGACTGCTGCTGCATAATGAGGGCAGGGAGGAATGTATTTGGCACTTAAGTATTCTACAGAGGCATCTTTTGCTTTTGCCTTGCAGTTTAAACTGAAAATGCACAAGTAGGGCAACTATGGCCTAATAAGGACACTGTGACCTAACCCTCAGACCCCACACAGATGAGGGTTGGGTTTACTCTACTAGGTAAACCATCTAACCCAGAAGAGGTGTTAGTTACAAGGGAGAGGAAAGAAGAGTGAGTGGTGGTGATGGATAAGGAGATGATGAGTAACAGTTATAACTTCCACACCAAATGCAGCTGCAGCAGCAGGAACTGTAGTTTGAACTTGTGATGAACCAGAATCCTGGAGAAGCTATACCTATATGGATAGACACAAGCATATGTGAGTGGTACAAGGGTAAGCTGTGTTGCATACTTTTGCTATCTTGCCCAGTCAGTCGCCCTTTACTGGGCCAAGATATGCACCCTCAATTGCATTCATTGTTGGCAGGTAAAGATCACAGTTGTCTCCTTTGCCAGATAATTGTCCTCTGCAGAAAGGCAACAGATTTCCCTGGGAAGTTATATTCCCCCTCCCTGATGTAGGGAAGCCTGAAGCCAATAAGAAGTTTACATGGTGGTAACTAAGGTCAGTCACCTTGACTGAGGTGGGGGCAAATATGAGAGCAAGGTATGCTCCAGACCTCCCCATGGGATCAGACTGCAGGTAGATTCCACCTGAGAACACATATTATTTAGTTTGCTGTCTTGTCTTATCCTGCTTCTCTCATTGCCTTTTGCTTGAGAGCATCATCTCAATAAATCATATCTACACAAGTACTTACCTGGAGCTTTAATTTGTATCTGGGTCAGACAGAGACCCAGAGCTCTGGTTTGGGCAGCCGTGTGGTTACTTTATTACTCTGACAAAGACTAGGAGAAGAATAGATGCAGAATGGAACAGAAGTCAAAGCTTAGTTTTGGAGTATGTTAAGTTTTCTCTACCTTTGGATTGTTGAGCAGCTTAATATATGGATCTAGAGTTCTAGAAGAAATGCCTCGGTTAGAGAAATAAATTTGGAAGTCATTGTAATATAACTGGTATGTACAAACAATCTCCTTGTAAAAATTGTATAGAGAGCAGAGGAATTTTATTATGTGAAAGTTAGAAATTAGGTAGAGGAGATTTTTTTAAAAGTCTGAGATAGAGAAGCCAGAGAGGTAGGAAGACAGCCAAAAGGATGTGTTGGCATGCAAGCCAAGTGAGAAACACTGGCTAACAAAAGGGACATTTTCAACACTATTATGCTGTTGACATGTTACATTAATTTTAATGAGTACAGAATAGTAGGTCTTAACTTTTGCAATACAGAGATTTTTGATGGCCTTTAAAGAGAAATTCCAGTGAAGTAGTGGGGACAGAAATGAGATTTTAGTGGGTTTAACAGTGTGTGGGAGGTGTGCCTGCGGGCATCATGCTGACAGCTCTGTAGGGAAATTTAGTTGTGGAGAGGGGCAGAAGAAAAGGGCTGTAACTGAGATGATTTGTGTGGTCAAGTGAGGCAATTTTTAGAAGTGGAAATACTACATTGATAATAGCTAATAACCACATATACGCTTTACATATAAGAACATTTATTCACCACAATGATGCTATAAGGTATATTGTAATAATATCCACACTTATAAGTGAGGGACCTTAGCCTAGCAAATGGTGAATCCAGGACACGAAGCTGGGCAATCTGACTCCAGAGATCAATCTCTAATCATCATGTTATACTCAAATATTAGTGAATGTCTGTATATTGATGGAGACGACTGAGTAAAGAGGGAGAGATTGATGATGGAAGAAATATATAGGATGATCAAAAAGGCAATGTGTATATGAATGTAGAGATGGGCTCTAGAGCACACCTTATAAGAGTGTTATAGAAGAAATGGCCTATTCTCAAATGGAGCAAAGAGGATACGGGCATTTATAAACATAGGCTCTAGTTTTGCAGATGAAAAAAAGAGGGTCTGATGTATTTCATTTTCTCAGATTATACTTTGAGATTACAGGTAAGAGGAGGATGGATAAGCCTTTTTATGGACATGAGAGGAGACAAAAAAGACTTTAACTAGTTTCCCTCAAAGGACAGGAAACATAGCAGGCTTACCAAATACTGCTAAAAATAAACTTGAAGTTTGTGACATGGCTTTGGAATAAAATGAGTCTGACTGACTATGCCCTTTCATAGCTATATTTAGCTGCTGACATAGAAAGGGCTGCTGGTTGACTATTTTCAGAGATAGTGTATTGGCAAGCTAGTACTATGGAGGGAGAGATGGGCAGGAGAGTTGTAGGTGTTTACAATGGATTGATTATGGCAAGTGACCATACACAGTATTCTTCACGAGAATGGAAGTGAAGACAAGAGGCAGTGGATGCACAATGGAAAAAATGAAGGGATCAATAGACTAGAGGTTAGACTGCCTTAAAAATGGTTATAATCAGGTTATCTGAACAGCTAATCATGAAACAGATTGTGACCAGTTAATGGGAAAATGGATTGCTTTTTTTTTTTTTTCTGAGACAGAGTCACACTCTGTCACCCAGGCTGGAGTGCAGTGACGTGATCTTGGCTCACTGCAACTTCTGCCTGCTGGGTTCAAGAGATTTTCCTGCCTCAGCCTCTGAGTAGCTGGAATTATAGGCATGTGCCACCATGTCTGGCTAATTTTTTAAATATTTTTAGTAGAGACAGGGTTGACCAGTCCCTACTCAGACCACGTTGACCAGGCTGGTCTCGATCTCCTGTCCTCAAGTGATCCAGCCACCTCGGCCTCCCAAAGTGCTGGGATTACAGGCATGAACCACCGCTCCTGGCCTGAAGTATTTTTAAATTGAAGCCGTGGCCTAGAGCGTGACCATGGGATTTGGAGCCTGAGGAGAGATGAGAGGAAAAGGATAGTGGGTCTCAGAAAGACTAGAAACTGAAAGAACACAGCTAAGGAGGAGCAAGGAACTAGTGGTGCTAGTGTTTCTCATCTGGGCTCACTTTTACACTGCTTTATGGTGATGGAAGGAGCAGTCCTCTAGAAGCTTCCATACTGCCCACTCTAATTGGGAAGCCCGGACCTTGATTTCTAGACTAAACTGCCCATACTCCTTCGTATTATCAGGATGGATCCCATTACACGTCACAGACATGTTTGTCTCAGGTAAGAGGACAGCCTTTTCTCAGACTCTTCCATGTACCACTGACAGCCCTAACTCCCCCTTTGGAAATCTCAGTCTGATTAACCAAGTTCTAACCTGATAATTGGAATGTTCTCTTCTTGGAGTATTCCTTCTTGCAATGCTCTCTCTCGGAGCTCTGTCGCCATGGTGCAAAGAAGCCCAGACTAACCTGCATGGAGAGACCATATAAAGAAATCATGTGTAAGTACTTTAGTTGACAGCCCAACTGGAGTCTCACCTGACAGGTGGCATCAGTCTGAAATGGGAGGGGACCCTTCCACATGATTCCAGCCATCAAGTCACCCCCACCCTTTGAATCATCTTGCCAAATGCACCCAAGATATTGTGGAGCAGAGAGAAGCCAGCTTTGATATATCCTGTGTAAACTGCTGCCCACAGAATCTAGTAACCTATGAAGTGGTCATTTTACTGCACTGTTTGGGGTGGTTTGTTTTGTTTCTTTTTTGTTTCTTTGTACAAAGCAATAGTTATTATTACATAGAAAATAAACTCAGAGGCCAGGCACGGTGGCTCCCATCTGTAATCCCAGCACTTTGGGAGGCTGAGGCAGGTGGATCACAAGGTCAGGAGTTCAAGACCAGTCTGGCCAATATGGTGAAACTGTCTCTACTAAAAATACAAAAATTAGCCGGGTGTGGTGGTGGGTGCCTGTAATCCCAGCTACTCGGGAGGCTGAGGCAGGAGAATAACTTGAACCCAGGAGGCAGAGGTTGCAGGGAGCCGAGATTGCACCACTGTACTCCAGTTCTAGGGTACATGTGCACAATGTGCAAGTTTGTTACATATGTATACATGTGCCATGTTGGTGTGCTGCACCCATTAACTCGTCATTTACTTTAGGTATATCTCCTAATGCTATCCCTCCCCCCTCCCTGCTCCCCACAAAAGGACCCGGTGTGTGATGTTCCCCTTTCGGTGTCCAAGTGCTCATTGTTCAATTCCCACCTATGAGTGAGAACATGCGGTATTTGGTTTTCTGTTCTTGCGATAGTTTGCTGAGAATGATGGTTTCCAGCTGCATCCATGTCCCTACAAAGGACATGAACTCATCCTTTTCTATGGCTGCATAGTATTCCATGGTGTATATGTGCCACATTTTCTTAATCCAGTCTGTCACTGATGGACATTTGGGTTGATTCCAAGTCTTTACTATTGTGAATAGTGCCACAATAAACATACGTGTGCATGTGTCTTTAAGAAGTAATATACTAAAAGATTTTTAGTGACCAATAATAGTCAACTGGCTTTCCATTTATGAAGAGAGTGTATTAGATATCAGGTTTCTTAATATACATATGTATACACACAAATGTATATATTATGAATTTATATTATTGTCTTAGCTCAGGCTGATGTAACAAAATGTCACAAACTGGGTGGTTTAAAGAACAGAAGTTTATTTCTCATAGTTCTGGAGGCTGGAAGTCCAAACCCAGGGTGGGGTATATAGCTAGGATCTGGTGAGAGCCCATTTCTTATTAAATAGCAAGCAAGTTATTTTTATCGTATTCCCTTGATGACAAAGAGGTGGTGGGAGTGTGTTTCATGTCATTTTTTTGTTTTCTGGTTTCAGGCTAGTTTTGAATACCAAAGGTTGCATGATTTTTTTCTACAGTGGAGATTAGCACTGTACTTCTACTATTTTTCAGAGACCGCAGAGGAAAGCATGATTACCTAATTATTCACATGCTGCTGAAGATGGAAACTTGTTAGCTTGAGATCTGGCCTCTCTCTGTCCTGGCATCCAGAACCCCTACACTCACACACAACCTGTTTGTTAGTTTTGGGTCCATGTATGAGTCACCAGTCTTTAGAATCATGTTGTTGCTGAAGGAAATGGCAGAGTGGTTGGAAAAGTCTATCAAAGTTTCCATGACTTCATCTAAAGATTCTAGTGAATCTACTCCACCAAGGTGATTAAACATGGAATGCTAGATACAGTGAGTTGCTGGGAGGTTTCCAGAGTCTGGCATTATTTTTTAATACCAGGCCTTCGTTAGCAAAGTTTCCAATCCACTATCAAAATTTTACTCTCTTTTATCCACTTGTCTAACTCCTAGTCGTTGCAATGGGACTCCACCTGTGAATTCATTATCATCTACCACTCAGTATCAGAGCTAAGGTGAAAAACTGAACTCATTCGCTATTAGAGACATGCAACTATATTGTAGTCATTCTTAACAGCTTTCACAGTTAGTTAAAAAAAGGGGAAGCTAACAAGATGTTCAGCAAAAACCCATCTTGTAAACACAGACATCTTCAATTTCCTCTTTGCTATGAGTTCTTGGGGTTTTTTTTAAATATAAGGAGCAATTTAAAAATATTTCTGGGCAGAGGAAAATACCTTAAAATTTACATTCAATCCAGTAAAACTTCAATGCATTCAATTAAAGCTTGTAATAGAAAAATGATAATAACAGACAGAATTTAAAGAGCACCTCATATGGATAATCAAGTTATTGAGAACGTACATGTATTATCTGTGGGATGAAGATTGCTGCATCCTTAGAGTCTGTGTATAAACAGATCTTGCATATGTATGTGTGTCTTTTTTTTTCTAATTGGGAGATATATCAATTATCTATCTATAAGAGTACATAAATATGTTTACATTTTGAAAGTAATTATGAAGCGAACACCTAAATAATTACTATCCAGAACAAAAAAGAGAACATTTCTATTGCCCAAGTAAAACATTACTTCTGCCATTGCCTTATTGATATTTCTTCACTAATAAACACCACCTAGAGTTTAATAATGATAAATCCTTTGCCTTTTTTTTTTGAGACGGAGTCTCGCTCTGTCGCCCAGGCTGGAGTACAGTAGTGTGATCTTGGCTCACTGCAAGCTCCGCCTCCCGGGTTCACGCCATTCTCCTGCCTCAGCCTCCGGAGTAGCTGGGACTACAGGCACCCGCCACCACACCCGGCCAATTTTTTGTACTTTTAGTAGAAACGGGGTTTCACTGTGTTAGCCAGGATGGTATCGATCTCCTGACCTCGTGATCCGCCCGACTGGTCCTCCCAAAGTGCTGGGACTACAGGCGTGAGCCACTGAGCCCGGCCAGCTTTTTTTTTAAATCTATGCATAACATTTTCCCCAAATGCTTATTTTGCCCACTTTTAAACTTTATACTAATGGAATCATACTGCAGGCTTTATTTTGCATCTACTCTTCTCTCAACATTGTATTTGTGAGATCGATCCATGTTATTACGTGAAACTAATGTTCATTTTTTATTGCTAAATTATATTCCATTATAGGACTATGCCGTATTCTGTTACCCATTTGACTGTTGATGAAATTTGAGTTGTTTCCCGTCTGGTCTCTTTTGAATAATAATGCTGTGAGCATGTATCTGTGGGAATATGTGTAAGTGTTTGTCAGCACTTCCAAATTTCAGCATCAGAATCACTTGGAGAGCTCATTTCCCTACAAATTGCTGGGTACTTTCCCCCATACTTTCTGGTTTAGTAGGTCTGAGGGGAGCCTGGGGATCTGCATTTCTAAGTTCACAGGTGATGTTGATAGTCCTGGGGGCCACACTAATATCTCTGATTCAGGGTTCATAATAAAGCATGGAACTTCTAGGTCAGAAGGTAAGAGTATTCAGTCTTATGAAATAATCCCAAACAATTTTCCAAAGCAGTTAGATCAATGTCTGTTCCATTAGCAGAAAATGTGAAATCCCATTGCATACATCTAAGATTGATTTGTCGGCTTTCTTATTTATGGTGGGTGTGTAATAGTATTTTATTGTGGTTTTAATTTTTTCTGTTAGTGAGGTTAAGCGCATTTTAGTATGTTTATATGTCACTTAGATTTATATTTTCTAAGATGCCTGTTGAGTTATTTTCCTGTTTACCATTGTGTTATCTGTCTTTTCCTTAACATTTAGAAGAACTGCTTATTTATTTTGAATAGTAGTCTTTTTTATACACAGTTATTGCAAGTAGATTCTCCCCCTCTGTGGTTAGTCCTTTTATTCACTTTATAATATAGTTAAATAACTTGCAGATTTAAATTTTAATGTCTTAACTGTATCCATGTTTTTCTCTATGGTTAGTGCTTCTTTGTGTCTTCTTTAAGAAACCTTTTTCTATTCTAGGTTGGGAGGATATTCCCCTATGTTATCTTCTGAATCTTTATAATTTTGCTTGAAAAGGTCCTATGTTTTCCATTTTCATCTAGATAACCAATTATTGAGTATCATTTATTGGAAAATATATCTTTTGCTCATAGATCTGCAATACCAGCTCTATTGTATGACAAAAGCCTATATACATGTGGATTTCTGGGATCTCCATTTACTCAATTGATCTATTTTTCTATCCCTCTACAAATACCACACAGTACTCATCACTATAGTTCATGAGTTGGCAAACATTTTTCTGTAAAGGACTAGATAGTAAATATTTTAGGCCAGATGGGCTTTACAGGCCAAATAAAGCCTCTGTCTTCTTTTTCTTTAACAACTCTTTAAAAATGAAAAAATACTCCTAGCACAAGGGCTGTACTATAAACTGAAACAGGCTGTGGGCCAGCATTGGCCTGAAGCCATAGTTTACTGAATGCTACTGAAGCTTTATTTAAAATTTTTATATTTGTATCAGCCATTGCAAAAATTACATTTAAAAAGCAGTGAGCTAAAATAATAAGCATTTATGTTTACCATGATCCTCTAAATCAGAAAGGAGGTTTAACTGTGGGTTGAGTAGGCAGTTTTGCTGGTTTGGTTGATATCTGTCAAATGTTTAGGTGTCAGTTACTATTAGGTTGTATTGAATGGTTTCAGGTGACACACTTATTCTCAGACTCCTACAAGCTAACCTGAACTTGTTCATCGGGAAGGTGCTTGTCTCCAAGAAAGAGTGGAAGCATGCAAAGCCTCTTGAGTTCTGGGCTCAGACTGGCACACTGTCACTTTCACTGCATTCTGCTTAACAAAGCAAGTCACAAATCCAGCCCGATTCAAAGGGTAAGGACATAGAATCTACTCCTTGATTACAGGATCTGCAATACCATATTGTAAAGAGCAAGGATATAGAGTAGATTGAAATTAACTTACCGACGCATGAAAAGGGAAAATTCTCCTATTTTGTTTTTTATTTTATTAAGCAATTTGAGTTGAGTCTTGAAGTATGGATAAGAATTTGTTATGCAGAAAAAACATTTGAATGGATAGAAAAGTACTTCCAAGGCATCCAGTTGTGTAAGGACTTATATTCAAGGAATGACAGGCAGTTCTATAGGTTGGGTCAAGAGTTCAATGGGCGTAGGGGCCAAAAATGAATTTAGGGAGTTTAAACTTGATTTTTTAGAGGCTTTCATCCTAAAAGCAATAATCCATTTCAAGGCTTTCTTTTTAATGGCTTAATTAAGTAATGTAATCAGATTTGTGTTTTAGAAAGTTCTCCAGAAGGAGGCAAGATGGTAGATAAGTCAACTAGTTGTATTTTTTAGGAATGTCAGGTGAGAAATAATGGGAGTCTGAACTAAAGTAATAGTAGTGGCAATGAGAGTAATGGAACATTGAAAAGCCATTTTGAAGTTTAAGTGAATGAGAAATGATGAATTGTAAGATAAGGAAGATAAAGGGGAAGAAAAAACACATAATAAACATTCAGTTTTCTTATTCAGGTGCTACTAGTGGTAAAGTTATTCACCAAGATAGAGGACATAAGTGAGAAAAAAGGGAAAAAAGAGTAACAAGTTTAAGTAACATTAAGGTTGAGCATAACAGTAGGTGTTTAGGTATAAGAAATTTAGGAGACAGTCTGCTGACTGAATATATAACTTGCTTGACAATATTGATATCACTCTGATAAACGGACTGGAGGAATTTACTAGAACAATTCTGCACAATAGCAGCATAATCATATTATGGTGGCATATTTCAATGTATCCTTCCACTATACAGACCTTATATGTTAGCATTCCTTTTATAATTGGAATGTCCATGTAAAATATTATACAGTAAGAGCCATGTTTCTCAAAATTTAGTGTATCTGTGTGAGCTAGAGATCTTGATAAAATGCAGATTCCAATTTAGTCAGTCTGTGGTGGAGTGAAATTCTCTATATTTAACGAGTTGCCAGATGATGGTGATACTGCAGATCTGTGGATCACACTTTGAGTAGCAAGTTTATAAAGAGCATTAGTTCATGATGTTTTGAATAAAGTGACATTAACTGTTGATCAGAACAGACAGTAGCTGATGAAATTTGAGGAAACCACACAAATAAAAAGCCTCTTTCAAAATCTCTTATATTTCAATAACATCCAGGTTGTACATCTTACCAAAGAGATGAGCAAAGAAATAAATCCTGATCAGTCTTGACCTTTGCTCCCTGTCTAAAAGCCAAAAGCAAAGAGCATGAATTCCCTGAGACAGGCCA
This sequence comes from Colobus angolensis palliatus, assembly GCF_000951035.1. NCBI lineage: Eukaryota > Metazoa > Chordata > Mammalia > Primates > Cercopithecidae > Colobus > Colobus angolensis. Next base: position 752,163 of record NW_012116766.1, read on the forward strand.
AGGTGTATGTGTCCACATGTGTTAGGTGCCTTTGGCCCAACAGCTGTCACTAAGTATATCCAATGCTCAGGAAACAGCGGGGTAAGTGGTTGAATAGTCAACAAGGCTAAAAGTCAAAGAGTAGATACAGAAATTGATGTAGAGTGATTTCTGCCACTGGAACTTAAACTGGCTGTATATTCCTTCTCTCTAATCAGAAGCAGCTTCCCTTCCAGCTGTACCGGATATTCTGTTTATTCGCTTTGTGCAAGTGTCCTTCAGTGAAAACTTCATTTCCCAGCATATCTTCAGGGATCTCCATTAGACTGGTAACAGATTATCACCATCTGTTGGCAATTATTTCCCTTATGTAAGAGCCTGATCTGAGAGACATGTCCTCTTTCACCAGCAGAGCAACACCTTGAGAGAACTAGGTTGGTCTCTAGAGAAGCAGCTGGGTGTAGATAACCAATATTAAAACAGCCTGATGGCTTCCAGTTCTATGCTACACATATTTTTTTTTTGTAAGTTGGGAACTATAAAGTCTCTTTCACATTTGTGTCTTTTAGAATCCGAAATATATTCAAGAACAAAAGAAACCAAACACATTATTTTACAAAAGAATAACAACCACCTCATTTATCGTGTTTCCATTTTAATGATATTAGATTTTTGAAATAATACATTTACCACTTTATTAAATATATAATTAATGGAAATTCACAAAACTCAAATATAAATGCCCTGTAAATATAAAGTGAATTTTTAAACCAACAAAAGACAGTTTGGAGACATACACATTAACGGTAACATTTGGAATATGATTGCAGATTAATTAAGAAATCTTACAAACAACTGCACTAGAACCATTATCCATATCACTTATTCAAACTGTATATTCATTGAGTTTCCAGTTATGTGTCTGTTCTAGGTATAGAGGATATTCTATATATGAAAAAAAAGATAAAAATTATCTACCTTTATTAGCTTCTCTTTTAATTATGGGAGAAAAATTATCAGATAAAATATATAATACGTTGGTGATAAATGCTATGAAAAAATAAGGGATATGTTCCAAGAAGTACAGATGGGGAGGTAGGGAGGGAGGACTTTTTGTTTTAAATGGGGTAAAGTGTGTTTCTGGACATCCATCCTTTACCCAAATTTTAGAATTATTTAAGAATAATTTCAAAAGCATCATTTAGGATATATAAAGGATAATTTCAAATGGTGATGGTAGCATCCTGTTTTTCAGCGCAAGAATGAAAAGGAATAGAATTTTTCAGTCCCTAGAACAATGCCAGTGTGCACAGTGTCAAAAGCTACACCCAACATGTTGGGGAGATATCCAAGGTACTAAGCTTAAGGCAATTCCATAAGGGGCAGCCTCCAGTAGCTCCTTGTCACTCAATGAGACTGCATAAGTCACTCAGCTGAATCCTCTGTCTGGAGTGGAAGTCTCCAGAAATATCAGATAAACATTTTTTGGCAAATCTTTTGTATTTCTAAGCTTTTAGAAAAACTCTACCTTTAATAATAACTATTTTCTTTCAATTGTTGGCCTTTCTTTATTGAAAATGTGATAACATCTTTTCCTCTGAAAGTATTTTCTTTGTGAAGTTAAATCTCAACTTAAAGTAGAAGGCATTCACAGTGAGATAAATCTGGGTTGAAATCCTGACAATATCATTTAGCAGATAGGTGACTTGGGAAGATGTCTTAATGTATCTGAGATTCTGTCAAATGAGGATTATAATGCACACATTTTAGGATGTGAGGATTTAATTAGATAATGTATGTAAAGTATCTCTTGTTGCACCTGGGCTACAATAATTGTTTTAAAAATGTTAGTTTTTATTCCGCTCTTCTCTACTGTTGAGAGGTAATTCTCTATGGGTCTCTCATGTTTCTGCACACCTTGTAAGCACAGGCAATGACAGCTCTTATTCTGGATTATCTTTTCAAGGATGTTTGTATAGTGTTCAGTATTGGAAGTTATAGCATTTCCTTCCAGAGCAAAGGGCAGTCATGCACACTGTCTAGTGTAACTGATAGAATTATTTTTCCTCAGGGGCAGGGTTGAGCAGGCTTGCTTGCAGCTCATCATAAAATATTAGGATTTCCTAAGCTTCAGGTTCCAGCAGGTGTCATCTGGATTTTATTCTGCTGCCTTTTGGGAATTGAAGCTCACGAATCTGATGCATAAAATTTTGGCTACTGCTGTTATTGTGATAAAACCTCCTTTGTCTCTGACCCATGACTCTCATGTCTTCTTCCAGCATTCATGTAACTGTGGCAGGCTAATCTTCCAAGCAAGGTAAATCTCTTGACAGACCCTTTACAGCACTTGACATCTACACTTCTCTACTACATAGGTTCAATGTCATATATAGCAAAATTTTAGTTTCATAATTTAAGCCATTTTACTTGTTTCCTTCCATCATATTGAGGCATAATTGACAAATAAATATTGCATATATTTAAAGTATAAAACATGATTTTTTGTTTTTTGAAAATAAATTTGATTGTGGGTATTTAAGGTATACAACATGACGTGATGGGATTAAAATAGAGTTAAAAGGTTACTATAGTGAAGCAAATTAACATGTTCATTATCTCATGTAAGTATTCATATTTTTTGTGGCAAGAACATCTAAGATCTACTCATTTAGCATGAATCTCATATACAGTACTTTGTTTTAACCTATAGTCCTCATGTTTTGCATTAGATATATAGACTTTTTCATCCTCAATATCGGCTACTTTGTATCTTCTGGCCCCCATCACTCCATTTCCTCCCCCTCCCACCTCTGGTAAGCACTATTTTGTTGTCTGTTTCTGTATATTTGAAGTCTTCCTTTTTAGATTTTACATATAAGTGAGATCATGCAATATATTTCTTTCTGTGTCTGCGTATTTCACTTAGCATAATGTCCTCTAGGTTTATCCACATTGTAGCAAATGGCAAGATATCTTTATTTTTTTAGGGCTGAATAATATTCCATTGTATGTATGTACCAGTTTATTTATCCATTCTGTCAAGGGCACTTAGGTTGTTTCTATATCTTGGCTGTTGTGAATAACGCTGCAATGAACATATGAGTGCAGATACCCTTACAAGACAGTGATTTCATTCCCTTTGCATATGTGTTCAGAAGAGGGGTTGCTGGGGCATTTGGTAGTTCTATTTCTTTGGAAACTTCTATACTGTTTTCCATAATAGCTATACCAATCTATATTCTCACTAACTGTGTGCAAGAGTTTCCTTTTCTCCACACCCTCGCCAAATTTGTTATCTTTTGATAATAATTATCCTAATGGGTGTGAGGTAGTATCTCACTGTGGCTTTGATTTGCATTTCTCTGATGATTAATAATGGTAAGCACCTTTGCATATAGCTGTCTGACATTTTTAATATCTTCTTTGGAGAAATGACAACTCAAGACATTGGCCCACTTTTAAATTGGGCTATTTGGTTTTTTTTCCACCATTGAGTTGTATGAGTTCTTTATGCATTTTGGGTAAATTACGTCTCTTATCATAGATATGGTTTGCAAATATTTTTTCTCAATCCACAGTCTGCCATTTTTAATTGTTTCCTTTTCTGTGCAGAAGCTTATTAGTTTGATGTAGTCTCATTCACTTATTTTTTTGCTGTTGCGTTATGAGCTTTTGGCATGGTATCCCAAAATTTATTGCCAAGGCCAACATCCAGGAGCTTTTTCCCTATGATCTCTTTTAGGAATCTTATAGTATCTGGTCTTACATTTAAGTCTTATATCCATGTTTAGTTGGAATTTTTGTGTATGATGTAAGATAAGGGTCTAATTTCATTTATTTGCATGGAACCCAGATTTCACAGCACTCTTTATTTAAGAGAGTATCTTTTATCTATTGTGTCCTCTTAGTGCCTTTGTCAAAAATTAGTTGACCATGTGTGATTGAATTCATTTCTGCACTTTCTATTCAGTCCCACTGGTCCCTATGTCAGTTTTGAGGCCAGCACCAAACTGTTTTCATTACTATAGTTTTGTAATATAACTTTAAGTCAGGAAGTACGATGCCCCCAAATTTGTCTTTCTTTCTTAGAATTGTTTTGGCTATTGAGATCTTTTATGGTTCTATACGAAAGTTAGGATTGTTTTTCCTATTTCTTTGAAGAATGACATTGGGATTTTGGTAAGAATTATGTTGAATATGTATGTTACTTTAGGTAGTATGGCCATTTTAACAATATTAATTCTTCCAATCCGTGAGCATGGAATATCTTTCCATTTATTTGTGTCTACTTCAATTTTCTCATCAATGTCTTATAGTTTTCAGTGTACAGATCTTTTACCTCCTTTGTTAAATTTATTCTTGGGTTTTGTTTTTGATGCTATTGTGAATGGAATGATTTTCTTGATTTCTTTTTAGTTAGGTTATTATTTTTTGTGTAAAAATGCTTCTGACTTTTGTATGTTGATTTTGTATCCTGCAACTTTTCTGAATTTATTTATTAGTTCTAACAGTTTTTTGGGGAGTGTGTGTGGAATCTTCGTGGGTTTTTTTGTTTTCCTTTTTTTGAGACGGCATCTTGCTCTGTCACTCAGGCTGGAGTGCAGTAGCACAATCTCAGCTCTCTTCGCAGTTTTTTTACATATAGAGTCATGTTGTCTGCACATAGAGAAAATTTTATTTCCTCCTTTCTATTGTGATGCCTTTTATTTCTTTGCTGAATTGCTCTTCCTATTATTTCCAGTACTACACTGAATGGAAGAGGCGAGAGTGGGCATTCTTCCCTTGTACTGGATCTCAGTAGGAAAGCTTTCAGTTTCTCCCGGTTGATTATGTTTGCTGTGTGTGTCTGTGTTTTTTTTTTTTTTTTTTTTTAATAAATGGCCTTTATTTAGAAGAATTTCCTTTCTATACCTAAACTATTGTGTGTTGTTATCAAGAACAAATGTTGGACTTTGTTGAATACTTTTACTGCATCAATTAAGATGATCATGTAGTTTTTATCTTTCATTCTGTTAATGTAATGCATCATGTTGATGTATTTGCATATGTAAAACCAGTGTTACATGCCAGCAATAAATCCACTTGGTCCTGATGTAGGTACACACTGTGAAATGATTACAGCCATCAAGGTCATTAACATATTCATCATCTCACATAGTTAACATTTGTGTGTGGTGAGAATATTTAAGATCTACACTCTTGGAAAATTTCAAGCATACAATGTATTATAATGATAACTACAGTCATTATGCTGTAAATTCAGTTTCCAGAACTTTTTCATTTTATAACTGCAACTAATATTTAACTTTTATTATTATTATTATTAAATATACAAATATTATTATATATTTAATATTTTATTAAATATTAGTTGACATTAACTAATATTTCCCCATTTCTTCCACTCTTTGATATTTGATAATTACTCTTCTGTTCTCTGTTTCTATGAATTCTACTTTTTAAAATTCCACATATAAGTAAGATCATGTGTTTTTCTTTTTGTACTTGGCATATTTCACTTAACATAATGTCCTCTAGGTTCAATAATATTGTCCCATATTATCCTTCTTTGGAATATGTGTGCATATATATATATACACACACACACACACACACACATACACATATATGTATAAACACACATATATATGCCTCCACATACACACACACACACGCACACACATGTTTTCCTTATTCATTCATTCATAAAAGAACATTTAGATGGTTCCTTTTTTGGCTTTTGTAAATATTGCTGCAGTGAACATGCGGGTGCAGAGATATCATTTTTAGAAAGTATTTTTGTTTCCCTTGGACATATACCCAAAAATGGGACTGCAGGATCACATGGTGGTTTTATTTTTTTTTCAATTAAAATATTTTAAAAATGTAATTCCATACGAATTTAACCCCTTGTAAGATATATGTTAGCAAAAATTTTCTCTCATTCTGTGGGTTGCCTTTTTACTTTGCTGATTGTTTTCTTTGCTGCACAGAAACTTCTTAATGTAATGTAGTCTCACTTGTTTATTTTTGCCTTTATTGCCTGTGCTTTTGGGGTCATACCCCAAAAATTATTACCAAGACCAACATCAAGGAGCTTCTCTCCTATATTTTCTTCTGAGTTTTATAGTTTTAGGTCTTATATTTAAGCCTTTAATTTTGATTGATTTTTGTGTATGATATAAAATAAAGATCCGATTTATTTATTTTTTTATTTTTTTGCAGTTGGATATCCAGTTTTCCAACACCAGTAATTAAAGGTACTATCCTTTCCCCATTGTATATTCTTGGCATCTTTGTGGAATATTAGTTGATCATATATGCACAGATTTATTTCAGGACTTTCCATTGTATTCCAGTGCTCTGTGTGTTTGTTTTTGTGCTGGTACAATACTGTTTACTAGTGAAGTTTTGTAATATAATTTGAAATTAGGAGGTGTGATGCCTCCAGATTTGTTCTTCTTGCTCAAGACTGCTTTAACTATTCAAGGTCTTTTGTAGCTCCATATGAATTTTAGGATTGTTTTTTCCTATGCTGGCAAAACATGCTATTGAAATTTTGATAGGGATTGCATCAAATTTATAGATCACTTCAGATAGTATGGATATTTTGATAATTTTTTTTTTGATCCATGAACACAAAGTGCCTTTCCATTATTTGTGTCTTCTTCAGTTTTTTCATTAATGTTTATAGTTTTCAGCGTACAGATGCTTCATTTTCTCATTCTTTGCTCTTAAAGCTTAACTGTTGTAATGGGAATCAGAGAATTTGAATGCTTCAAATCTAAAATTTAAAAGTTAGGCTTCAGTTTTAAAATGGTATATTTCCTGCAGACCCTTACGTGATCTCTCCTAACTTTCCTCTAAAAGACATATAAAGACGGGCCAGGCATGGTGGCTCATGCCTGTAATCCCAGCACTTTGGGAGGCCGAGGCGGGCAGATCACCTGAGGTCAGGAGTTCAAGACCAGCGTGACCAACATGGAGAAACACCATATCTACTAAAAATATAAAATTAGCCAGGCATAGTGGTGCATGCCTGTAATCCCAGCTACTCAGGAGGTTGAGGCAGGAGAATTGCTTGAACCCAGAAGGTGGAGGTTGTGGTGAGCTGAGACCACATTGTTGCACTCCAGCCTGGGCAACAAGAGTGAAACTCCATGTCATAAAAAAGAAAAAAAAGAAAAGAAAAAAGAACTATAAAGACACAGATAATGATGAAAACACTCATGATAAACATTAGAACTAATAATTAGCCCGTAGCAAGAATCTGAAAATTTCATTAAAAACAAATTTCATGGAAGTAGATTGCACAGGGTAATGCAGAGCCCATACTTCCAGAGAACAGAAAATTTGATATAGTTTTTGAAAACCCTGTCGTAGTCTCAATATCCGTCTCCTGGCTCAGAAATACCAAAATTATAACAATCAGAAGAATGACAAACACACTTTTAAGGTGTGGGCACTGCTTTCTTGAGGTTGCCAGAGTGCTGCTTCCCATCCTACCCCCGGGCTTCACATTTGTGTCTTTCTTCCTACATCCAGTGACACTGCCGGACAAGAGGCTCGAATAGGAGTTAGGGAGGGGGATGAGCAATGAGGCCGAGGGAGCTAGAGATCATCCTTTATATACTGGATCTAGGAAGTGTTCTTTTAGGAGTATAACCTGGAGATCTGATGCTATTAGATACTGGTCTTTATTTTGTGTCCAACAATGAGGCAGTAAAAGGAAGTAGCAGATTTTGACTCAGGGCAGCAGAGATGTAGTAGTTGAAAAGATGAGCGGTGCCGGTGGTCTAGCTAGGAGCTATGCATATTAACCTGCCGAAGGGAGATAGTGTTTCTCTGAACATTCAGAGCAAAGTCATATTTCTAAAAACATTGAAACATGAGAACAGGAAACAATCTTGCAGAGCTGTTTGGTATTCTTAGTAGGATAACAGAGGTATGAAACAGAAACCCATGCAAGAATTTGAAAAATAAAAATGTAAGCTTTATGAGGTCAAGAATTGTTTCATTACTGCTCTATTTCCATAGGCTTGTGTAACAAAAACTGATGAATGAAAGAATAAGATAAGATAGCTAGATGAGATAAAGAAATATTTCTGGGAAACTAAATGCAGAAATAACAGAAATGAAATCTGTGGTAGGAAAAGACTAAGAACTGGAATAAGTATTGAATGTAAAAAATAAACAAAATCGGCCAGGCACGGTGGCTCACAACTGTAATCTTGGCACTTTATGAGGCCAAGATGGGTGGAACACAAGGTCAGGAGTTTGAGACCAGCCTGGCTAATGTGGTGAAACCCCATCTCTACTAAAAATATAAAAATTAGCTGGGCATGGTGACGGCGCCTGTAGTCCTAGCTACTTGGGAGGCTGAGGGAGGAGAATAACTTAAACCCAGGAGGTAGAGGTTGCAGGGAGCCGAGATCACACCACTGCACTCCAGCCTGGGCGACAGAGTGAGACTCCGCCTCAAATATAAAATAAAATAAAATAAAATAAAATAAAATAAAATAAAATAAAAAATATAAAAATAGGCAAATGAGCAAAGTTATTTAAAATATATGTTGAAATATTTTTATTACACTAAAAGATATACCTATAATAACTTAATATATAATATAGATAATTTAATTCCAGGAAAAGGTGAGCCAGAGATATTATGATCAACATACAAAAATTAGAAAATAAGCAAAGAAACATTGCTTATGAAGTAAGGAACAATCTATCTAGTAAGAGACAAATATACAGAGTGATAATTCTTACACAATATGATAATTGCCAGCTTAATATGATAGAGCAATTCGGGTCACACTGCACGAGGAAGTGACACATAAACTCTCGTGAAGCATGAATAGGATTTATCAATGGGAAAGGCATTCCAGAGAATTTTTAAGGATGTAGGGTATTTAGGAAATAGTAAATAGTTTGGTATGGCATGAGTAGAAGAAGTGAGGAAAAAATACTGCAGAAAATTCATCTAGAAGAAGGAGAAATAGCAAGTTTCCCCTTTTAAGTACAAATATTTATGTATGTATGTAATTAACTTTCTTGAACATGTGTGGGGATTAGTCATTTTGCTTTCAGGAAATGTAATGTGATATAGCTTTCATTGTTGTCTTGAATCTGTATACAAATATTTTGTCATTTATGTTTACATTTTAGTTCCCTAAATAAATTTATGTAGGGACCCCTCTTACGCTTCTTGCAAAGTACAATGAAAAAAATCCTGAGTATTGGAGCTGGAGAGATCTGGCATCCAATCCACATTGCCAGATGTTGACTTTGATCAAGGCACTGTACTTATGTAAAGCATGCTGTGTGACAGCCTGTGATTATGATGGCTCTTAAAATCATTTGATTTGGAAGAGATAGCCTTATTGTATGACTTACAAATTTTGACTTAGGCCCATATAATACTGCATTGGGCCTGGAGCACAGAGTAAGTTCTATTTCCATTAATTTCTCTCTGTGGTGTGTGTTCAACACAGTTAACTACAGGTCCTTTTTGATATTAATAGTAGGATCTCTGGAAATATTGTTTAGGGTAAATTAATGTGACGGGGGAAAGAAGCCTTATGTCATGGTGAAGAAGGCAGACTCTGGCACCAGAATGCCTGGATTTGCATCTTGGCTCTCCCACTGATGAGCCATATGACCATGTGGCTTTCTTTCTCTGTTTCTCCATCAGTATGATGGAGAAATAATGACTTACCTTACAGGGTGGTCATATATTAAAAGAGTGAATATATGTAAAGCACTCGGAAGAGTGGCTGGTACAGAGTGAGCACTTAATAAATGCTGGCGAATATCATTACTGAAAAGTTAGGCTGGGTGTGGTGGCTCACACTTGTAATCCCAGCACTTTGGAAGACTGAGGCAGGCGAATCACAAGGTCAAGAGATCGAGACCATCCTGGCCAACATGGTGAAACCCCGTCTCTACTAAAAATACAAAAATTAGCTGGGTGTGGTGGCATGTGTGCCTATAGTCCCAGCTACTCGGGAGGCTGAGGCAGGAGAATCACTTGAATCTGGGAGTTGGAGGTCTCAGTGAGCCAAGATTGCACCATTGCACTCCAGTCTGATGACAGAGCAAGACTGTATCTAAAAAAGAAGAAAAAAGAAAAAAAAGAGATAAAAAATTTGTTGCATGATTACCAGAAGTGTGTCTTCCTCATTAATTACCAAAAAGGTCTATATTATCTTACTGTGATTGGATATAAACCCAAATTTCTTTTTTTTTTTTTTTGAGTCAAAGTCTTGCTCTGTTACCCAGGCTGGAATGCAGTGGCACAATATCAGCTTACTGCAGCATCTGCCCCAGGTTGCAGCAATTCTCCTGCCTTAGCCTCCTGGGTAGCTGGGATTACAGGTGCATGCCACCATGCCTGGCTAATTTTTGTATTTTTAGTAGAGATGGGGTTTTGTCATGTTGGCCAGGCTGGTCTTGAACTCCTGACCTCAGGACATCTGCCCGCCTCAGCCTCCCAAAGTGCTGGGATTACAGGCATGAGCCACCGCACCCAGCCTGAACTCAAATTTCTAAAGTCAGAACAGAATAAGATCTTCTAATTCACATGTGAATTTGGAAGGCATCTTAATTATATGTCACATCCAAACTTGAGAAACTGTTGATACCTCAGTTTTCTTATCTGAAAAATAGGCATAATATTACCTACTTCTGCTTTTGATATTAAATCTGTAATAACACATTCAAAGTGATGATCTAAATGTATAACATAATAAATAATCAGCTCTTGTAATTATTATTGATCATTTTCAAATGACCTTTTTAACATTTGTGAATAAGTGTAGGAATATGGCTGTTGAATCCAAGAGCCAAAACTTGAACTGTTTTCCTGTTGTAATCTAATCTAACACCAGTGAAATCAAGTACACTTCTTTCATCCTTTGATAAGGCCAGGTTGTCAAATATTTATGCATAGTGATAACAGGAGAAAAATATTTTTTATTTTGACCTTCTCCTCCTAAAACTCTTTTTGAAACAAGAGAAGCGACAGGTCCTATATTCAGTTTGACATTGTCTGATAGTTACTTAAAACAGTACTTTCGTTATTTCTGTTTCTCATATTCAACTAATTGCTTACTTCGTTTTTCCTGTCAGTATGTTCAGTTGGATAAGGAATTGATTCTTAACTTGGTGTTATTGTAATTTCCAGGTATAAAGCTTTTGCATCTTATATTACAAATTAGACTAATAGCTGTTTTCTTCTTATTGTCCCATCTTTTAGTCTATTTCTTTTCCCAGGTTGATGTTATTTACTCTATATGGTAAATATTTTATACTATGGTATATAATTTGGGAATTATAATTCCAAATATAATTTGTTTTAATTAATCTAAAATATTTTATATTATTTGATTTTGACTATTTAAGATGGACACAAAGGAGCTTATTTTATATTTTTCCATCAAAAATCCAGGATTGTCACTTATGAAGTAGTACTATTAATATCTGTATAGGCATTCTGCTTTTAAGTCAAGCTCTATATGTCCAAATTAGTTCTCATATTAAATGTATTTTAATTATTTAAAGTATTAAATTTATTCTAAAAGAACAAATTTATAACACAAAACAAGCATCTACACCATGACTAAAACATCTGATTCAAACTCCAAAAAACATTGACAGTTCTCATTGTCAGTATTTATTTTGTATGTTATACAATCTCTCAATGGTAGGACACATAAAAATAAACATCTTGAAACTTGTACTCAAACTTATTATTCATATACAAAAGATCTTGTTTAGAAGGTTAGGAAAGCATATACCCCTTTCTGTTTTTGTAATTTAGCTTTATTTAAGTGTTTTGAACATATGTCTAAAATAATCACATGTAGAATAAGAATAAATTTTGAAAAGGAAAATAAAATATGCCTTTCTCTCTTTGTAAATAATAAACAAACAATAGTACTGTTACCATGAAGATCTAAAAAAAAAAAAAAAATGTTAAGTTTACTATATCTTATGGTAAAACAAGTGACTGCAGGGAAGGAGAGGTGAATGTTCCCAAGGTGGAAGCTCCACTTGTCCTCAGAGAAGGAATACATTTTGACTATGACTGTGGGGAAGGCATAAGCTGGCTTAGAAAATTGAGAGCTACTTACTTAGTGTTTTAAATACCCAATTTCTTCAAAGTGAAAAAGTTTCAATACAATGGGAAGTCAACATTGCTTTTATAGACATTACTAAAACATAATCCCAAACTCGAGTAAAGTTTTATGTAAATGATTGTTTTGAACCTCTAAAAATTTAAAATTCAACTTTATTTATTTTTATTAGATGAGATCCTGGCTACATTCCACTTCCTAAGGCTTATTATACTGAGTTTATTTTTACAACTAATTATCCTCACCTACATAAACTTCTTAGATTTTGGAATACTTAATTGACTGGTCAAGTGTCTTTGCTATCTAGATGACAGTTACCTATCATGGATCTTCAAGGGGACCCAAAATTTGGACCAGATGCCATCTCCTCAAGGGTACAGGAGGAACCGAAGCATCAAATTGTGACAGTATTGGCCAACATATGTAGCTCATCACTGCGAACAAGTGCTCAGCCTGTGTATGGAGTGGTGTACTGTCACCGTGACCCATAACTGTTGGAAGAGTTCCAGAAATAACACAAGGGATTATGCATTAATATAGAGCAGGTGGCAGGTAAGCACTGATGATAGGTTAAATGAGTGAAGGAATGAATGTGGAGTTGAATGAATTATAGGTTGACATAACTTGAATATGTAGGCAAATTCCTAGCCAAAAAAACAGAGTACTTGTGTTTAGAGACTCGTTGTGCAGAAGTTGGTCTGGAACTGATACATAGAAATCAGATTTTAAGTGCTCTAAGCAATTAAATATCTTATAAGATTTGCTGTTTTTGTCACAAATTCATAGTTCCAGGATGACTTTTATTTTTTTCTACATAAAGGGAAATAATAGTAATTTTATATCTTAAAGAGAAGAGCAAAATCTTTAATAGTTGTCTTTTAAAAATAAAATGATAGGGCAGCTTCAGGAGATCCACATGGGCAGGTGAAGCTCCTATACCTCCAATCTGAGTCATCTGAATAACAAGAAAATCTCACATCTCTTTAGATTTCACAGGCTCAAGCAAATGTGAAATATTTGACATCTTCACCTTAGTATTTTCACACATAGAAAAGACACCTTCCAAGGGTAAGTAGCAAATTTTCTTTTCCTGTTGAAAGCTAGTTTTGCAACTCAAAAAGCAAAAAAGGAAAAATATTGCTTTAGAATTTTCTGAAATGCTGCAACTCACATGCGGTTAACTCTTCTTCCACTGAGTGTGTCTGCACGAGGCCCCAAATCAGAATCTTAGTTGTTGAATTGCTGAAAATTTAGAACTTACCCTTTTAACCAGTCTACCATGTACATGAAAATCAGAAAAGGTGTAAAAATTTTACGTTGACAGTATTAAATTCTTTCAGTCTTAGTTACACATTAAGTTGTCACTTAAGTTTTAACTGGCTAAAATTAGGCTTCTTAATTTTCAGCAACACTCGGTAATTTTAATTGTGCAGCAGCTATTTCATTCATGCTGGTTGTGGCTGCTAAAAAATTAAAGACAAGGTGGTTTTTGCATGTATGTATCGTTATTTTTTGAAAATAAACTCAGGGATAATACGAGGCTGAGATTTGTGGTCTATAAGATGTTGAAGATAAAAATAAAATCTGCTGCATTTCCAAGGAAGAATGGGGTTCAATGGGGGCAAAGAAGGCATTTAGGGAAGCAGTGAAGAAAAGCGAGAAAATTCTAGAATGCCATTGACACAAGGGAGAGGAGTACATATTTAAAACTTTAGTCTACAGGAAATGATTATAGAGATTTAGGAAAGGGCACAATATAATTATGGTTTTGTTATTAGGGAGGGTATTTTGGCAACTGTGTAAAATAAAATGCAAATAAGAAAAACAAGGACTTGGAAATGTGGTGCTGTGTAAGGATGAGCGTCAGGCACTGGTTTCAGACAGACGTCTGTTTGAAACACAAGCCGAGTAAGCATACATTGCAACCTCTTGTTTCTTTCTGGACTTGAGCACCAATCACATTATGCTCCTTCAGAGGTACTAGCAGTGGCTGAGTGATACCTGCTCCTCTTAGATATGTCCTCCACCTCCACAGGGTCCACCCTCTCAGCTCCCGGGGTTCCCAGCCGCCAGGTGTCATCCTCTTTTCAAAGGCCTGATCATGAACTCTATGAGCCCCTACCTCAAACTCCCAGGGTCTGTATTCTCAATCTCCATCATTTTATTCCCTTAGTCCTAGCAGAACTTTTTCCTGCAGTTATGCGTTTTTAGTACCTTTTAGCTTTTTTTTTTTTTTTTTTTATAGAACTTCAGAACATGTGTGAGCCAATCTCTATATTACAGTCTTGTATTGCAATACCCATTGTAGTTTCTGTTTTTCTGGCTGGACTTTGACAGCATGAGGATGAGCAGGTGTATTGTCTGTGTAGACAACGTGGCAGGAACATCAAAGGATAAAAGTATGGGGCATGGTCAGGGAAGACAAGTAATAGGATGTGATTAGACAACATAGCTGAGCATGAGATGTCCTGAAAGTTCAGCGAGAGGATAATTAGGGTGGGATTTTTTTGCCATATTAAGTGTCTCATTGTATATTAATAGAAGCAAAACTGATTCCCATAACTTCTATCATCCATCCCAGTAATTTCCTCAGTGATACACTGATACAGTCTGATTCTTAAAATGTGACAGTTTAAAAAATATATCAGGCCGGGCGCGGTGGCTCAAGCCTGTAATCCCAGCACTTTGGGAGGCCGAGACGGGCGGATCACGAGGTCAGGAGATCGAAACCATCCTGGCTAACACGGAAACCCCGTCTCTACTAAAAAATACAAAAAACTAGCCGGGCGAGGTGGCGGGCGCCTGTAGTCCCAGCTACTCCGGAGGCTGAGGCAGGAGAATGGCGTAAACCCGGGAGGCGGAGCTTGCAATGAGCTGAGATCCGGCCACTGCACTCCAGCCCGGGGCGACAGAGCAAGACTCCGTCTCAAATAAATAAATAAATAAATAAATAAAAATAAAAAATATATGGAGAGCTTTAAGCTTCTCTGTCAGGTTAAGTGGCCTGTAGGAACATTAAGAGAGATGTCTAGTAGGCAGATGAATAAGATGAATATATCGTTCAGAGAGTCACGAGGGCAATCTAGACTAGAGATATGTATTTTGAAATCATCAGTATGCAGATGACAATTAAATTTAAGGAGGTCATTGAAGTCACCCAGAAAGCAGGCAGAGAGAGAGAAGAGAAAGAGAACACTTATGGTAAAATGTGAGAAGAAGCAATAATTTCCATTATTTCTCAGTAGGGTTGCCGTGCTTTAAATAAGCCAATCTGTTTTCTGTTTCTCACGTCATTTACAAATTCCTGCCTGTATCCCTGGAATCAGTTACCTGCTATTTTCCAGCAATACTTGCTGAGAAGACAACATAGGATAGTATAACAGGCATGGGCTTCATTTCATAAGGTCTGGAGAGTTTGAGCTCTGCTTATATTTTTATTTTTTATTTTTAGAGATGGGGTCTCACTCTGTCACCCAGACTGGAGTACATTTGTGTGATCATAGCTCACAGCAGTCTCTAAATCCTGGCCTCAAGCAGTCCTCCCACCTCAGTCTCTAGAGTAGCTAGTACTATAGGTATGCACCACCATGCCCAGCTATTTTGTTGTTGTTGTTGTTTTGTATCTTTGTTTTTGTGTCTGTGTGTTTTGTTGTTGTTGTTGTTGTTTTGCTTCTTAATGGTTAGAGATACTCTAACTTCTAGGATGCTCTGTTTTCTCTTCCATAATATAAATAATGACAGTACTTTCTTCTCAGGGTTGTTGTATGCATCGAGTCATACAGAAACAAATTGCTGGAGAGTTGCTAAACATCAGTTTCCACTAAGTAATCACTGTAGGTAGTAAGAGGAAGAAGTCCTCACAGTCCCCTGGGACAGACAGATTCATTATTTGATGAATATAATGCCTTGTACAAAGTGGAACAATATAGAATGCTTCAGGTATGGGACAGGGAAGAACTGACAAAAGAGATTGTCTCTGTATAAGCTGAGTCTTGAAGAAAATATGGGAGTTAATGGAATGTAAATATCATAGTGTGGTATTTGGAATTTAATGCCAGATGTTTAGTAAAGAAGTTTATTTATTCCCCTTTGACTATCTTCTTCTAACCCTGGCTTAAAATTTAACTACTTCAGAAAGATTTCCTAAGCTACTTGGCTTCCTCTGTACTTCCCTTTAGTTCTTTATTCTCTTGAGCATGCATATATTATTCATTTTTGTCCATATTTTATTTTTAAGTAGAAAGAAATCTTATTTGGGAACATGATTTTTAGTATTCTTTTGGAGTCTGACAGTGTTCAATAAATAGTAAGCCCCTTATAAATTTTTAAATTAATTTTACCACACAAATAGCAGGCTAAGTACATTAATGAAAAAGATGCTTGCAATCTTTTTGATATTTAATGAATATCCAATTTTCCCTTACATAGATCATAGATCAAAACTAGGTGATGGCAACGTGAAGATCATTGAGAATATGGCAACAGCAGCCTTCACAGCATGGTAGGAAATGGATGTCTGAGTGCAGTGGCTGGAGGAAGGATTTTTGAGATGAGAAAGTAATGACAAACTCTATAGATAACTCTCTCTGTGGGTTTTGCTCTGAAGGTAGTATATGAATATGGTGGTACTTAATGGGAAATATAAGGGCTGAGGATGTCATTATTTTTTAAATAGTGGGAGGGTTCTAGAACATGTTTGCATATTCATTGAAATGTCCCTGTAGAAAAGGGGATATTGATGACATAGAAGGAATCCCTGAGACCCTTAGGAAACATCTTTTCCCTCTTCTGGTAAATTGCAGAATCTGACATTGAAGGCCACCAAACTATTTTTAGGTTAAAAATTATCCTGTATTTCCATAACTCTTTATCATTTTGTTTTGGGATCATTATCCTACAATGGATATAACTATATAACTGTTACAGCATTACATTTAAGTATAATTATATTTCTAATCAAATATGAAGTAAACATGTAACAGGATGTTACTCTGATTTTATATTGAATGTGTCTGTCTCAAATCACTAAAAATAAGACTTTGTATTGTTCAATGAAATCTCTAGTACATATAAAACATGATAAACTTTTTAGTATAGGTTACTCAAGAACTTTGAAGGCAGAGGAAATATTTTCACAAAGATATATCTGATAAACCAGGCAGGGTTCTTGTTACATCCTCCTGAAAGAGACTTATGTTAAGATCTGACGTCTACGAGAATCACTCACAGCATGGATTAGGAAGTGTACCCCACTTTTCAGGAAAGTATTTTCATAACCTGTGAAAAAGAGAGGGGGCAAGTGACTTGACTTTTGCTAAATGAGCCATTTTTGTTTGCTCTGAGGAAGAGTAGGCTGGCTGTGGCATCTCTCACTCCATTGACAGCTAGTGTTTTGTCTGCAGACTTTTCTGTCTGGGTGACTCCACTTCCTCTACCACCATACATTGCAGGAGCCTGAGAACTCAATGTGTACATTGGAGACAAAAAGCAGATTTGCTTGATCCTAGAAGAGAGGGAGAAGAGTTTTGTTTGTCTGATCCCTTTGGCCACCCTCTGTTCTGTTTTGGAAACATTGATTGTTGCAAAATGTTCTCAAAACCACACTCACCTTCACCCCTGAGTTATGCTTCACAAAAGAGACTAGTACAAAGCAATATTTAGAATGTTGTCACGTGATCAGTGGTTTCAATTTGGAATCTGGGGCTGGTTTATGGAAGAGATGAGAAGGACATTTTTTCCTGTCCTGGGGATTTTGTATGTTTTTTCTGTCTCTTAGATTTTCCCTTTAAAATGTGATTGTGAAAAGCAGATGTTTAGTAAAGCTGCAAGCCTTGGAAATATGCATCATTGCGTGGTAACTCAATACCTTAGGGTAGACACTGTCTGTAGTAGCAAAATAGATATTTTTTCTATGTCTACCATGAAATGATAGCCATTCAAATGATGCAAAATATGACCTGTATATTTAGTCTGCATTCAAATCCATTTATTGTTTAAAGAAACCATGCAATGCCAATTAAAATAGTTTTTTTCTTTAACAAATCAACTGCATATTTATTTTGCTGATGAAAGAGAATCAGATAAAAACACCAAAAATTAAATTTCTGCCCTAAGTATCATAAAATGAATACCAAGGTTCTCCTAAAAGCTCAATGAGATCTCAACCTGGCCCCTAATAGCAGTGTCCAGTGTCTGACATGTTGGCAATATATAGCGAAATGTCATTATGACAGTTATTATGGTATAGTATCAGAGAGAGCTAGAAATGCCCAGGACATCAATTGTATTCTATTGTTGTAAGGTGTCCTTAAATGTCATGTAAACAGTTGCAGACATTCAAAGTTTGGATACTTACCTAGCAGAAACGTTCAAAATATGGAGTGTTTGTTCAAATCATTGTTCTAGTGAAAATAACATATTGAAACCACTTTGATTTTCTGACATTTGTCTATGTAAGGCATGTAATTCATTACATTGATTTTATATTGAAGAAATAAATTTGAAATAAACATTTTATTCCAGCAGAGGCTGATATTCATAATTGTTTTCCTGAATACTAGGTAGCTAATCAGTCGTTGATACATTAACAAGTTATTCATGATTTTCTTGCTTTCACTATAAAGCAAATAAAAAGAGGTGGTTTGGCTAGAGTGTCATGACATTGTAATGATACCGTGCTGATGATAATTCTATTGGGGAAATACAGTAGCTGTCCTTGCTTTCACCAAAGTAATAAATAAGCAAACTTCCATCTTATATACAATCTTTTCTCAGTTTGTTACTTTCTGAAAATTGCTTTGAAAGTTTATTAGAACTGTGTAAAATACAGCATACCATTTCTTAAGAATAGCACACAATGTGGAGAACACTTTATCAAAAAGTAAAATGTTTATTTCACTTACTAGATTTGGTAGCATTCTCCTACAGTGTCAACTGAATCTGTTTTGAGTAACCCAGCCTCTCTACCCTTATTTAATCTTAAGTTTGTAAATTGAGCATTGTGGTTATCTACTGCTGAATGTGTATTTGAGAGGTAGTTCTTATTTCTAATTTTGGCGATATCATGTTGGCTTTTGTGTAATGCTTATAACAACAAAGACAGTGCCTCCTCCCAGAATGTGTTCACTGGATATCTTGTCACCTGATTTTACTAATCAGCTAAATGTATTGTTCTACAGAGCTAGCCCCTTTAAGTCATAATTGTCCAATATTGAATTATAAAAATACAATTTCAGGCCAAATTAGCAATAATCCTTTTGGATGCCTATGTATACCAGAGAAAAATGAGGGCCTTGTGTCTTCCGTGTTATAAGTTGGGGAATCTTTCAGCTGTATGGACAGCAAGGAAAGGGAGAGGCTGCAGCAAGTGGAAGGAGAGGCAAATATAGCTACAGAGACGAAGGGAATAGCCACAAAGGCAAAGGGTCAGTGACCTGTGTGAGTCTGATTTTATTGAATGATCAATATGAACCTTTTTCTAGATGTCAGGCTTTTGAGTATCTGATTAAAACTGTGACTGATCCTTTAAATAAACACAAATATACACATACACAAAATTGTTGCATAAAATTTCTAGCAATTCTTAGGTCTCTGGAAGCCTCAGGTTAAGAACTCACACTGGGACCAATGGGGAGGGGGTTCAAAGCATAAAAAGATGGACCTCAGCATATTAACCTACTGGGAATCTCTCAGAGAAGAAAATAATAAGATCAGAATAAGAGGAAGACGCAAAAGGGTTCACATAAGGCAAACTAATGGCATTGAAGCAATCATGGCAAGATTGAAAGTGAAATAGAACTGCAGAAAAATTATCTGGAAGATTTGTTATTTTATGGGAATCAAACGGATGGGAAAATTGTTCAGAAAAACTGGAACTTTTTCAGAACTCACTCAGAAGGAGCTATGATTTTGACAGATCTTGAGTTCTTGGCAGACTCTGAGAAGGTTATCTGGGTTGCTTGAGTTGCTGACTACATCAGAGTCAGAAGGGATGTGGTTGCCCTTGGTAAGAAAGAGTTTCGGAAAGTTAAATATTTCATATGATTATGACTTTGGGATCTACCGAGAAAGCAGAAGCAGGGTACTGGAGTTTAGTTTAACAGGGAAGTGTATTTGGATCAGGGAAGAAAATGTGCAATTTAAAGTGTCCCTCAGCAATTCAGTGTGATGGGAATCATGGTGGGTGGAGCGTGGAGTCCTCAAGTGAACTGAGGGCAGGACAACACATGGTTTGAACAGTATGTGGTTATGCCCTGATGCTGATTTGGTGACATGAGAATCAAGAGACTCAAGTCCCAATGCTGGATTTACCACGAGCTTGTGAATTTGAGAAAGTTATTTTACTACTCTAGACCTGTTTTTTCCTGCTCAGAAAAGGGCCACAGGAGACTTAAGTAATCTCAAAGATTCCTTCCAACTCTAGACATCTATGACACTGCAGAGAATGGAAATGAATAGAAAGAAAAGCCTCAATCCATCAACAATGTTTTACTTATTTTTAAAAAAGATTCCTCTCTTTGACGCTGACCCAGAGCTGTGGATGTGTGATTAAGAATTTTAGTTATGTTAATATCATCAATTTCCTGAAGTAGAAGAATGACAATTCTCCCAGGGAAATCTTGACAATTGAGTGTTTCCACTAGCAGTTGAGAGTCCTAT
The DNA here is from genome assembly GCF_000951035.1 of Colobus angolensis palliatus. Lineage (NCBI taxonomy): Eukaryota > Metazoa > Chordata > Mammalia > Primates > Cercopithecidae > Colobus > Colobus angolensis. Next base: position 772,940 of record NW_012116766.1, read on the forward strand.
GTTAGTTAGCATTTAAAAAACTAAATACTTCATTTATTTACTCTGTTTGCTGTGTGGAAACTTACCACTGCCAACTTCAGCCACAGAACATTCTATAAGAAGCAGTGTGGTTTCCAGATGAGGGCAAGGGGATAGTGTTTTCCAAGCCTGCTTCAGGGAGCATCTGAGGCATTTCAGAACATTTTACATCTTGGCACAGTGAACCTGCTATGAATTCTCTGTGCCTGACTGTCTGTCTGCTACCCCAATCATTACCTTCTTATTTGGGGAGACAAGCACAACTGGGAACATGTGTGGAATCAAAGAACTTGTTCCAGTAGTCTCAGCAATGCCTCATGTCTTCTGTTCAGTAGATTCCTGCAGAATGAAGCTGGAAGGGCCACTTAGAAGATCTGATTCTAACCTCTGCATTAAGGAAAAATTCAGCTCCTTTTATTCCTTAACGGGAATCTAGGGTCTCATAGTGCCACTTATTGTTTTGCAAAGTGGAGTGAAGATTGTACCAATAAGAAATAAAGAATACTTATTTCATGCGTATTTAAAGCTGACAGGTACTTTGCATGTTGTATTCAGTAGGCCTTTAATCAACCTATACCTTGCTATGTGCAAACCTATTGGTCCATAGTCTTGTCTAAAATTTCCAAGATAATTGTCCTATGGCATTTTAGAAAAGAAGTAATTATTTGACAACGATTGCGGTGGTCGGGGGAGGACACATTTGACAACAGTTGTGGTGGTAGGGGAGGACACATCACATCTGAGATCTTTATTTCATTTGGTGGTTAGAATGTGGGATAAAATACTTGAATTCAGACTGAAAAAAGAGATGTGAGCTCATTCTGCTCTCCAATGGACAGGTACCATCCATGGCAATTCCCATCCTGGGTGTTTTGAATGTTTGGAGAAATGAATGTACAGAATTATTTAATATCTGGCTTGATGGCTCATGCTTGTAATCCCAGCACTTTGGAAAACCCAGGTGGGAGAATTGTTTGAGCTCAGGCATTCAAGACCACCCTGGGCTGTACATAGTGAGATCCTGTCTCTACCAAAAAAGTTAAAAATTAACTGGACATGATGGCTTGCACCTGTGGTTTCAGATACTCGGGAGGGTGAGGTGGAAGGATCGCTTGAGCCTGGACATTCAAGGCTACAGTGAGCCAAGACTGCATCACTGCACTCTAGTCTGTCTCTAAAAACAAATAAATTAATTTAAAAAATCACAATATGTGTTACTCAAAATGTATAATAATTATTGCCTGTAGTTCAATCGAATAAAACTATAAAACTAACTAAAACATTTCTTATTTCTGATTTCAACAAATCCACAACTCACAATCTTCATGGTGTTCATATTCAGTCACCTTTTGTTACAAGGGCACATGGTTCAAGATGTGGACAAACAGTTTGCTCAGGCTTGAACAGTCTCAAGAACGAGAGAGGATGTTTGGAGTTCCACATTCCATCCAGACAACACTGGCAGCAGGATCCCATGTGCAGAAACGCCCATATGTTCTTTAGTAAATGTATTTATGTCTTCATTTTATTTTCTTTTTTAAATTATACTTTAAGTTCTGGGATACATGTGCAGAACGTGCAGGTTTGTTACATAGGTATACAGGTGCTGTGGTGGTTTGCTGCACCCATCAACCCGTCATCTACATTAGGTATTTTTCCTAATGCTAGTGTTTTTATTTTTTTTAATGATACATGGGTCCTCTAACATATTAAGTCAAAGAAAGAAGCCTCTTTTGCTTGTGCCTAAATCAGACTGATGGACAATACACAGATTTATTTAAAAAATATAGCATATTTTGAAGAGGAAAGATTTATAATGTCATTGAATGCTATAACAGAGGAAAGAAATATGATCTATTGTGTAACATAATATATATATATTTCTAAGTCCTAGAATATTATCCTTTAGCACCATCATATTTATAGCAGTGATATTTTTCTTCCCTTATCTAAAGTACTGATTGCATTTAATTATTTATTTTTCAAGTTGGTATTTTCCTTAGTGACAGTTTTCATTGTTAATATTTATCAAAATAAAACAAAATATTTTTTCTATATGTTTCTATTTTTTACTATTCACATCATAACTTTATTTTTCCTAATATAAATTTATTAGAAAAATACTTCCTTACATCAATATTACTTTTGCTTCCCAATATAGTATATTACTCAATTACACTCACAAAGCGACAGCTCTTTTTCAGGCAGTTCAATTTTTTCAGTTTTTTAGTACAGTTAGTATATATGACATTATGAATAACAGTCCTCTAATTTTAAAATGAAAAATTAGATGCTATAAATTACTAACCTCTTTAATTATTTTATTAAGTTCAGTTGCAAAATTACATGAATGGAAACTACAATTCAGTAGGTGTTCTGAAGCTGTTGCTCCTGGATTAATACTGCAGTATAATTACAATAGAACAGCTTTCAATAGATTGTGGAGGTGTCTTAAGTATCATATAATGAGAACATAATTGTTAATTTAATACATTGGATAGCAAACAATTTGTGAGATGATAGTCGTGATTTCAATATAAGTTAATTTAGTGTTCTATTGTGTTTCTGTTAGGAGGGAAAGCATTCATTCAGACGCAAAAGTTACTACTTATCATTGAAGGATTTTGTGGTAAAGGAGAATTGCTGTATTACATCTACTTCTTTGGTAGTGGATGTTGCTTCTTTTAGCAATATATATCTTTTAGCAATATATATTTGCTAATATTAGCAAATATATACTGCTTCTTTTAGCAATATATATTTAAAAATATATCAGTATCTAGAAATTATATTCATATAATGAAATCAACCTACCAATTCTTTCTCTCTGCCTAGTCTCTCATGACATTGAATCTCTAAAAATTATAAGTTATAAACTTTCAAAATTGGAGGCGAGTTAAAATTTTATGTTCTGTTTTATAATATCTGAACATTTCTTCATACAAATTAAAACAAAAATTTTAAGTCAATGAATTGCTTCTATTGTAAGTCATTTAATAGTTTTGGGTTTTACATGGAATCTCAAAGTTTTACTAAAGAATAAGAAAGAAAACTTTTGGACTGCCAACATTAAAAAATGAGATATTTTTGTATTTGTTCAATAGGATTTTAAAAATGTTTGTTGAAAAATTAAAAAAAAATTCTCTTGATTGTATTTTGGAAGAAAGTAAATAATTCAGTATAAACCAATTAATGAACCTGTAGAACATCATGTTAAGTGAAATAAGCCAGGCACAAAAATACAAATAGTCATGATTTCAGTTGTGTTTGGGATCTAAAAAAGATAAACTCTTAGAAACAAACGGTCGAATAGTGGTTACCAGAAACTTAAAGATAGCTTAAAGAATGGAGGACTGTATAGTTGTTAGTCATAGTATACAAAATTTCAGTTAGACAGGAAGACTAAGTTTGAATGGTCCATGTTCCAACATGGTGACTATAGTTAATTAACGATGTACTGTATGTTTGAAAATTGCTGAGAGAGTAGATTTTAAGTGTTCGTATCACAAAAGGTAAGTGTATGAGGTAATGCATATGTTAATTAACTTGATCTAGCTATTCCACAGTGCATACATAAATCAAAACATCACGTTGTACACCATTAGTATACATACTTTTTATTTGTCAATTAAAAAAGTATTTGATGACTTCTGTTCTTGGTCCTGAAGGAGTAACAGAAGCCAGATTTTTTATTTTTTACATGAAATCAACTACAAAAGTAGATTACATGAACAAATAACTTTCAGAGTTTGGACAGTCATCCCCAAGAGAAGAGAAACAAATGCTGTGAGCCCTACAATTGTCCCCTGATTACTGCCTAGAGAGAGTTTCTAAGCCACAGCGAAGGGTCAGGGACAAAAACAGAGTTCAGTAGTCTCAATGCTTTGAGATGACAGAATTGGATTTGGGGAGGCTAAGTCAGTTAGACTAGCAGTGGCAAATATCAGGAAGAAAGCTGCTAGACACAGAGAGCTCAAAAAATTTGCAGAGCTCAGTTTTTTGACACAGTACTGATGTGTACAGAGGTGATTATGTAGGAAGAAACTTCCTGAGATGGAATAGAATTACATGAAAGAAGAGGTGGAGTAATCCCAGGAGTTTAGAGGATCCTCTGCTTGGAATACTTTGCAAGATTAGATTATTCAACATATATAAAAAACTGTAACACATTATGACCTCATGGGTTTATCCCAGGAAAGCAAGGTTGATTAATTTAAAAGTCAGCCACTAAAATTCATCATATTAAAAAATTAAAAGATCATTTCTATAAAGAAAAAGCAGTTGACATAATTGAACATCCATTCATCACTAAAGAAAAAAAAAAAAACAGCAAAAATCCTGTTAGCAAACTAGGAATGGGGAGGGGGCATTCTCTTCCTTATGAAGGGCATATACAAAAAAATCTATGGCTACCATCATAATTAACATTTTGCTTCTTCTTTAAGAAAACAAGAATGTCTACTTTTACCACTTTGGTTTAACATTGTACTTGAGGTTTAACTATTGCAATAAGGCAAGAAAAAGAAAGGGCATTCAGATTGGCAAAGGAGAGTAACACTATCTTTATTTGCACATGACATGGTCACCTCTGTATACAATACAATGAAATCTACAAAAATGTTCCCAGAATTAATAAGTGAATTAAAAATTGTTGCAGTTTACAAAATTGATGTAGAACAATCAGTTATATTTCAAGGTACTAGAAACAAAATGTCAGGATTTGATATAAAAATGCCATTTATAATAGCATCAAAATATAAAATAGAAGATGGCTGAATAGGAACAGCTCCGGCTTCCAGTTCCCAGAGTGAGCGACACAGAATGTTAACAAGAATATCCAGGAAATGACCTCAACTCTGCACCAAGCAGACCTAATAGACGTCTACAGATCTCTCCACCCCAAATCAAAAAAATGTACATTCCTCTCAGCACCACATCGCACTTATTCCAAAACTGACCACATAGTTGGAAGTAAAACTCTTCTCAGCACATATAAAAGAACAGAAATTATAACAAACTGTCTCTCAGACCACAGTGCAATCAAACTAGAACTCAGGA